>NC_046184.1:12444176-12747206 GCF_011004875.1 Balearica regulorum gibbericeps
TTGGTTTTGTTTTTGAGCCAAGGAGATACTCTTTAGGGAAACATAAGCCTGAAGCTGAGGCATGATTGACTCTCAGGCTTGACTGGATCTGATGTGAGGTTATTGTTTTAAAAATGGAGGAATCAAAACATATGCAATGCAAAGCTTTTCAATGTCATAGAGAGACTGAGCAAAAAGAACCAGTGCTGCCACTGGTCTTGTCCTTGGGATAAATGGCATCCTGCAAGGGCAGAACTGTAGCCTTTCCCTTCTGTTGCCTTGAGCTTTCTGAGGATTCTTCTGGGGGAAGCCATTTATTCCCCTCCAGGGATTTTTTTCTTTGCCATTGACTATATGAACGTTATATCCCCCCACCCCACAATCATTCATGAGATCAGCTGGAAGAGGTACCTGGGTGAAGAACCTGCAGCCACCACTATGGATGGAAACCTTTCCCCTTGAGCAGGGAAACACAGGAAAACCACCAGTAGCAGTTGAAAGGCACTGTTGGCTAAGGCACTGTGCAATACAACTGGGCACTTACGCTTTGTGTCCAGGCCCCCTTAATTTCTCATAGTTTCAGAATAAGAGGTGTCCACTGCAGTCAAATTTTCATTTTTTTTCTGATAATGACCTAGTGCTGTTGGAATGAGCCTGATATAAGTCAAATGAGAAGCAGGAGCACAGCTTCCACTGCTGACTGCAGTGCTTCTACTGACATCTTAATCATATGCTCTCTGAAATGTTTCTCTTGATTTCCCTTGTGGCCAGCTCTTTTGAAGTTTTAATATGTGACCTGTTGCCATCTACTCGAATCGCTCTTTTTTCCCTGTTTTCTCTTTTTCTGTGCTTGGAACATTATATTTCTTAGCTCTGACCCTTTTTATCTCTTGATATATTAATGAAAAGTATTCTCACAAACCTGTTCTTTTATCATACCTATGTTATGCAACAAACCTGTATAGTTTATCTAGGTCAGCTAATCTACTTAAATAGCATTGAAATAAATGAACAGATAAATGTGAACTTCAGTTGGGTCATTTATTTCATCTCAGAATGCTACATACTATATTGTATTGTAAGTAGACCTGGCCAAAATGAATGAAAATTATGTCAATGACAACTGCTTTCATTTTTCAAGGATTTGATCTTTCAGAGTTTTTTGGTGGGTTTTTTTGTTTGTTTGGGTTTTTTTGATAGGAAAACAGTATTAGTCTGCACCTATTTTCAAAGGCAACGGAATTAAGAAAGAAAAGAAAGTAAGTAAGAAATCACATCTTTTACACTAATTTCTGAGAATTTGCACTTTCTTTTATCAGCAGAATCAATCATTTTTAGCAGCAGCAGATCTATGGTGCAGGATTGAGTTTCTTTGGTGCTGTATACCTGAAATTACTTGAGCAGAGATTCACACTAGCCACTTAACTGAGGCTGAACAGAAAAGCACTGAAGCCACTTCAAAAAGAGAGGGAAGAAATGAAGAAAGAAGGTAAGATTGTATTTATATTGCTGTGAAACTGTAGATGGGGACTGATTGCACTGTCTTGTTTCCATTTAGAAAGCCTCACCTTAATAAGCTTTTTTCATTGACCAACGGATCTTTAACATAATAACAACAGCCCAGAGGTACTGAGAAAAAGCAGGTCAATGTGAGCCTTCTTATTCCAGTCTGAATAGATTGATGGGATTATTTTATAAAGCCACCCAACTAAATAGGCAGCAAAGTGGCCTTTGGGTATGAAAACGGTAAAATGAAATCTGGGAAGGGTCCATATACACTGGAAGCCGTGCAGATTCCAGTCAGCCCAATAAACTGGGTCTGAAATTGCACTGTAGTTGTACGCAATTAAACAAATCAGTAAAAAGTAACAACTATAGGTATATACTTGGTATTGCTGAAAAGACACTTTCAGGGAAGCCTGAAAGTTTATAATTTCAGGGCAAATCTTAGCAACTGCATTTCGGGGATTGCTTATGTTGACACCGATCATAAGAAATCAAATTGTATATAAACTCAATTTAAAATATATTAATGAGATTTGGAAGACATCAGGAACATTATGTAGTTTATGGATTGCTATGTTTTCATCCATCTCCTTAACCAAATTTTCCCAGGAACCTCCATTGCCCTATGTGTGACGGAGCTACCGAGATCTGACGTCTCTGCGGGCTTTTGCCTGAGCCCTGCTAAAATGAAGCGTGCTGGGTCTGTGGGCACTGTGGTAGCAGCTTGTTTGGGGGAAGGAACGAGGAGTGTTCATCTCCTGCTTGCCTTTAATACTGCCTTTTGCAGCACTCAGGTTCACATGTTGTAAAAAATTGTCATGGCTGCATGGCCAGAGAGATGCCCCTGCTCCTAGGTGTTATGAAGGTCAGTGGACCAGGCCTTGCTAATACAGAGACATCTACTGTGCTGGCAGCGGTGTTTTAGCTATCTCTAAGCAATAGCCAGCTCTTTTAGAACTGAAATTTCCCTTCCTGGAATTGGTGTTTTCTTGGGAGAGCAGCACAAGTCTGGTTTGAGTCAGAGCTTCAGGATGTTTCTGGCCCTGTAGCAAAAGGCTTCTATAACAGTCCGATCCTGAAACAGTTAGTTGGAAACAGATGGGTACGTCAGGCTGTGGTCTGTGAACCCAGGAGGGAAATGGGGCAGGAAGATTGGTTAGAAACTGGAAGTTACGCTTCATATTTCCTCGTGCTCTTTTCTTCCTGGTAAAGGATCTGCCTTGGTAGTGCTATAGTAATAAAATTAATTTGCATCATCTGAACTTTCTCCAGTTATTTAATAGATTACTCAATAAAAGAACAAATCTGACCATGGTATGAGGTACTTAATGGGCCAGTAATTAACTGCTACCCAAGCAAGTAGAAGCTAGAAAACATCAGAATATTGAAATAAAAACTCATACACAAAAAGGAGGTGATAATTTTCATTTGCAGGATTAGAATATACATTTCTTTTATTTCTTCAAAGTAATTTACAAATTTTAGGTTTGGAAACATTATCTTTTTGGAAGTGATTCAGGTTTTTCTTTCTCATCTTCCTCTCTCCTCTCTTGACCTTCTCCACTGCCCCGCTAGAAAGGGAAATTAGTGGGAGAGAGAGAAAGGGGAAGAAATAAACAATTATTTTTCATTATCACATTTCTTCAAACCATCAAATGCTTTTTTTTTTTTTTTTTTTTGAGGTTATTATTGTTTCACAGTGTTCTAGTATAAAAAGCCCAAAGTAAGCATTTATTGAATCTGCCTGGAATCTTCTTTTGTTACAAGATTTTTTTTGTCCTTATTTTATTACATGTCAACTTTATAAATATAGTGTTTATGGCTTTAGCGCAATGTTATTATAGCTATGTCTTATTGGCTGTTATGAATTTCTGTGAAAAGCAAATGAGGCTGGAATATTAAGTCTAATAACATTATTTATCATTGATCTTGATAAACTGTTCTGATAAAAATTTTTAGTCACTTTAATTCATTGGGGACTAAGATAACCAGTTCTTTATAATGAATTACAAAATAAATCAAACCATAGCTTTCAAAAAATACCCCAAATCTTATCTTTTCACCTCATCATTAATAGTTTCAGCTTATATCTTTAAGAAGCAAGTTAGTATTGACTGGCTGACAAGGCAAGCAATTGTAACGCTATTTTATGCTTTTTACTAAAACTATTGGAGAAAGTCTGATAAAACTTTTTCATAAAAGAATGGCTTGGTCAAAACATAATTTGTAAGTTCTTAAATTCCAGTTTCAACATAAAAAGTTTTCTTCACCAAAACAAAATGCCACTCCAAAGAAGGCTGGAAGGAGGAGAAGAGTAAGCAAGAGCAAACAGCTAAAGCTAGCCAGGGAGGTGGTGCATGCGAAAGGAACTGAAGATGCGAGGGGGATGCAGCTCTGGATTCAGACACGTAGCACTGAGCAGGTACTCGCAGCTACCCATGTGTGAGCAGGGCAGGAGCAACCTGGCCCATCCAGTGGAAGCTGGAAAGCGATTCAGCTTGCCCTGAAGTTGGCACCAGGGACTCCGCTCATTTGCCCAAATGTACATGTCTCATACCACAGGGGACAGCCTTGAGTATGAGAATACTCAAGATGTATGTGTCCCGCAGGCAGGATACCCTACGGGTCCGTGTGGGCTAGCTGATCCTCGCAGCCATCCGTGTTAGCAGCTGTCAGTATCTTGAGAAGGGAAGATACTACGCTATTTGTGTAGATAAGCGTGGTAAGGCTCAGAACAATGAAGCTGTAAGAGCTCTTCAGGTGAATACTGGTAGTGCTGGGCCTGGAGCCCAAGGAGGCAGTTCTGCCAACTCACAGAATAAATTTATTTGGTGATTTCAGCAATCCCATCTACAACAGTACACCAAGACACAGAAGGAGCAGCCAGTCTACTCTAACTTTATCTAAGGCCAATGGTATCCTGGGGTGCGTTAGGAAGAGTGTGGCCAGCAGGTCGAGGGAGGTTACCCTCCCTCTCTACTCTGCCCTGGTGAGGCCATGTCTGGAATATTGTGTCCAGTTCTGGGCTCCTCAGTTCAAGAAAGACAGGGAATTACTGGAGAGAGTCCAGTGGAGGGCTTCGAGGATGACGAGGGGACTGGAGCATCTCTCTTAGGAGGAAAGGCTGAGAGCTGGGTCTGTTTAGTCTGGAGAAGACTGAGAAGGGATCTTATCAATGCTTATAAATATCTAAAGTGTGGGTGTCAAGAAGATGGGGCCAGACTCTTCTCAGTGGTGCCCAGTGACAGGACAAGGGGCAACAGGCACAAACTGGAACACAGGAAGTTCCATCTCAACATGAGGAAAAACTTCTTCACTCTGAGGGTGACCGAGCACTGGGACAGGCCGCCCAGAGAGGTTGTGGAGTCTCCTTCTCTGGAGAGATTCAAAACCCACCTGGATGCAATCCTGTGCAACCTGCTCTAGGTGATCCTGCTCTAGCAGGGGGGTTGGACTAGATGATCTCCAGAGGTCCCTGACAACCCCTACCAGTCTGTGATTCCATTTGGAAAAAAAAAAAAAAAAAAAAAATTCCAAAGGATGGTTGTTTCTTGGAATTACTGATTTGTGCAAGTTGCTCCCTCTCACACACGACCAGATTTGGTGTATATATACCAGATTTGAGAATTTAGGAACCAAATTTTGAAAGTCCAAGTTATCTACATCCCCAGGAACTTGTGAAGATTTGTATTTTACGCTCTGCTGAAATTCTTTCACCTTTTACTTTAGGAAGGTATGGAAATAAGAAAGAGAAGGTGCTATAAAAATATTAACAATGTATGCTATAGTATATTAGTAAATGCTTCAGTACACTGCCAGCATATTTAGAAACAATAAAACTCGGATGCCCTGGAGAGGACATGAACCTTGCTTGATTTAATAAAAGGAGAGAAGTGCTCTTGCCACACTGTAAAATATATTCAGGTACTCCATCGACAAGATCATTCACTGCTATAAGTTGTCGTCTAAATTGTTGTCTCCCAAATTTAAAAAAAAATTAATTTAATCCACTATAGAAAAGAGGTTGCAAATGGCTTTGTTTCATTACACTGATGGCAGAATAAGGAAGAGACAGTTTTCATACAATTAAGACTCTGCAAATAAAAAAACTCAGGTCAGCACTGTTTTAGGATTACATCTAGACGAAGCTGCTGAGGTCATTGATTTTATTTTTAGCTAGTAACACATTTGTTTCAGCTACAGAAGCTGCTCCTCAAAAGAACTCTGAGAACAAACATTCTTATTCATTGCTTTTTTTTAAAATAAAACCAGAAAGCCTTGAGGATTAAGCTACTTATCAACACTTCCAGGGCTATGTTCTCCTTTTTTGCATGGCCTGTCTAGCTGGAGCCTCAAAATCAATTAACTAAAAGGTCTTCATCACCTCTGGAATTCCACTCATTCACATCAGTAATTACAGAAGGTCTCCATGAAGCAGTGGTTTCTCAAAGAGTTAATTGAAATGCAGGAACAGCTTAATACTGATTCAGCAGAGTTAGCTCTAAACTTCAAAGGAATTGTGATTTACCATTTGATTCTTTATTTGTCTATTTAAATTAATCACGTTGCTCAAAGGCAAGGGAAATGAAATGTCGGAGCCCTCAGAGTCATTTCAGCATAAATGTTAAGATACATTAGTCCTGTGAGATACAAATTCTGAATTTTATTTCTTTTATAAAATATTTATTTCACAAAATATTTATTTCATATATCTTTCCTGGCAAACATATGATTTGCCCCCCAAATCTCTGAACTGCACACCACATCTAGGTTTATTAATCTTAAATGCACAAACATAAGAAAACACCCCCAGGGCCTGGTTCGAGTTTTACAAAGATAATACAAAGCTTATCAGATCTGTGGTTTGCTTACTCTCTAGATGGAGTAGGCTTGGCCAGCAATCCCAGCATGATTCATGACTTCAAATAGATGCCTACTACTGCTTTAGACGTCCTGAAATTTGGCAGGAATTTATCTCAACACACACAAAATGAATCTGTGTAACACCTGCACTGTGCACTGGTATTTTGACGCCCAGACATGCAAAGACATAAAGCCAGAAAGGGGAATTTAAGGGATGCCAACAGGTTTATGTCCATGCGTGTTGTCTCCATTCTCCATCTGAAAGAGTGAATGATGAGAAGGTGAGACTACGCAGAGACCTTACCCAGCTTCCTAGCTCTTCCTGACAAGGCAGGTGTAAGATCCAAGCCATGGATTCCTGGGCAGCCTCCCCTGAGATGGGCTTGGCCTCCAGCACTCACCAGCAGCCAGGGCAAGTGTGATCAACTGACAGCCTTCCAGTGCAGGGATGGACCAACGACTGTCACTAGCTGGGTGCTGCTGAGAAGGGAGAACACTTCACCTGCTTTGTGGTATCCACAAATGACCTGTGCAAACTTGCTCACACAGATGTGGTTTCCCTGGTGTGGTGCCACAGTGGAAGGCATTTACATCAGTATCCAGAGGCCACCCAGGGAGGTCAGCACCAAAGGACATACACCAGGAAAGAAAGACTGCCTGCAATGACGAGTCCCCACCTTTGCAGAGACCTCTGCCAGGTTCTTACAGCCTCTTCCCAATGCTCCTGGGTGGTTCCATTCTGGCTTCAGCTGTCGCTCCACTGTGGTCAGCAGAGTTGGTGAATCCTTCATGAGGCAGCCTCCACAGCTTTCCTCTCTACCCATAGCATCCTGGCTTACTCCAGGCGGTAGGGACAGGGTCCATGGGTGACACCGTTGCTGGACAGAGAGGGTGGACTTCAGCAGAGGACATGTGCAGCTACAAAACTCAGCTCCCTCCAACTCTTAATGATTTCTGATCACCAGTAATGCCTCATGCTATGGACTACTTCACTCCACCCCATATCTCATGCTTCTCAGTGGCTGTTTGCCCAGGTCTGTCCATCAGTAAGTCCCTCTGTGTCTGCATAAATCTGTTTATTTCTGTGAGCTGCTTATAGATTAACTGCTGCAGCTTCAGAGCCAGACATGGCTCTGCTTCCTTCTCTGACACTGCTCCAGAGGGTCTACTACTGGGAAAGATCCTCACGCTACTTATTCTGCACTGTCATATTAAAAAAGAACCTCTTGCACTGTGTCTGCCTGGCACTGTCTGAGCAACAAGAGGTCATTGTCAAGGGGGACATCTCAGCCACACATAGACATCTATCACATGTCTGTGTTATGTCTTCAGGACGTGCCATCTAACATGGGCTGTGAGTCACTTGCTTCCTCCTTGCCATAGCTTTGAAAATTGATGGGCAACTGTGCCCTCTCTGGCATGTGGGACCATGCCTGCAATGGGAGGGGAGGAGCTGGAGAGGGCAGTTTCTGGCTGGCACCATCATTATATTGAAAATCTGTAGCTGTGGGCCAGGATGGCTTGGAAGCAATGTGGATCAGGGGGTGTTGGAAAGAAAAGCAATGATGTGGTGGGTTCTTGCCTGCCCTCCAGGCTCGCACAGCCCTCCAGTCATGCCCACAGCTGACCTTCCTGCTGGTGATGGCTCACGGTGGAAGAGGAGAAATAGAGGTGGAACTAAACGGCCCTGGAGAGGTCAAATAAACCCAACCTTTCCCACTTCTGACTCCAAGGAAAGACGGGAGACATATGTCTCATTCCTAACTGTACCTTGTCCTGTGGGAGGACAGGAGCATTGTGTCAGCTGCTGTGCTTGGCACTGAGCTGCACGTAGCAGCTTTGAGGTGGGCCATGTCTTGGCCATCATTTCTAATTGGCAGTGGGATACTAGAAGGGCACACGGCAGTGTTGTGCTTCCCCTGACATGGCATTCCCCTGATGGCAGAGCATGAATTCCTTCCCGCATAAGTTTCCCTGCCAGTGAACAAATCTATCGATACTGGCTCTAACTCTTTCCTCACATGCAGCCGAACCATGTGCCCTCTCCAGGCCCTCCAGCCCAGAGCATTGACCAGCAGGCCAATGGGGTGCCTGCTCCATTCTCCCAAGGAGATGCTTTCCCTTCACCCAGGCGTGGGTGCCTGGGGATCAGCAAGTCACCTGAGGAGTAGCTATACATAACCCCATAGCCTTCCCTGCACTGAAGTGCGGTACGTGCTTGTTGCACTGCTAAGGAAGACTTTGGCATTATTCCTATCTCTGAAATGATAGAGATAATTTAGCAGCTATGCGTGTCTCCTGTCCTTTCTCTCCATCCTGTAGCACACCACACAGGTAAGCAGTGCGTCTTGCCACAAAAAACCATGAAACATCCTGGCAGCTACGACCAGAAGCTGTGCTGTCCCATGCAGAAACATGCGCAAACCTGCTTCCTCAGGCTGACTGTGGGGTTTGGGACCCCCCCCATTAGAAATACTAGAAGGATGTCTTTGATATGATGGGGTGGGAGGAGGATCTACCTTATCTTGCAGAAATGATAGAGGCTGCTCCAACTAAGTAGAATGTCTCTATATCTTGCTGGGGTCTTTTACAAAAGGATTCTCTGACCCCCAATAAAGAGCGAGCCCTTAAAGACTCAGAGGGAAAGCAGAGACAGCACTTACTTTTCTATGAATTAAATTTAACTCTTTCCTATAAAAACCCTCAAGATGGGAAGTTTCTTATCTTTCTCACTTCTTAGATCTGTAGTCTTCTCATTACAGCTTTCAGGATGAGCAGAATTCTGTAATTAGGTATTTCAGTTGGAGTGAGTGCAAAGTCTGCTACACCCTTAACATGTTTTGAAAGAAGGGTCAGTTCATAGCACCATTTCCCTAGTCATCATTGTTGTCTTTGTGTTTTCTGTAAATACAAGTTTAATTGCTAGCTCATGATTATTAATCACTGTCATTGCAGGATAATTCTATCCTGAATGACTGTGGTAAAATGGATCCTTTGCTCAACAGCCCTGCACTCAGAGAATTTTCACAGCAGTACCTCAATGATTAAGACTGGGATTTTCAAAGTAGCTCCAACCTGCTATTGAATTTAAATGAGATATGAGCATCTAACCCCCTTAGGATCCTTTGAAGATCCCAGCTGGAAATTATTTTTCAGTTCTTTTCAATTTTTCTATCATCTACTACAGAACTATCGCAGCTAAGACCAAGTATTCTTGCCTGTTTTTTCTGAGATGCACCATTAGCAGACCTAATTTGAACTGGTGACAATTGTGTGATTCTGGAAACCTGGTGGGAGCCATGAAGGTGTAGAGATGCACTTGCAGGTATGATGTGAAGAGGCAGGGCTGATAGCTGTCCCTGAGCTCTCTGTGTCTGCTGAGGAACCCTTTCTCATTGTGCAGTATATGAATAGGAATTAAAGCCAGTTTGCTCTCAGGACATTGCTTACTGCAAAACTGACTGTAAAAGTGCCACCAGACCATGATCTCCTCCTCAGTTTTACCAGGGTGCATCACTTTATCAAGATCTAAAATGTAGCCCCGGAGAACTCAGACCCATTGTTGAAAATTAGTGAGGAAAGTCAGAATGTTGGGAGGCATCACTTAATGAATGGTACATTTATTGCAGTTATCTGAAGCATGCAGTGCTTGTTGCAGAGAACTGAAGAAGCATGTCATAACCTGGTCCTGACAAATATGGATCCCTATTTGAAAGGCCTGATGGCTACAGCCTTCCTTGTGATCACTGCTATAAATGAGTCATCTTGCTCCAGGCATTGAGTCTCATCTCTCCTTCCCTTGAATATCTGCACTGTTTCAGCCTCAATTCGAGGTCTCCCGTTTATAGATGATTCTAGAGATTTCTTGCCAGAATAAAAATCATGCCACAGATTGTTTGCTTAACTGAGCAGGCTATGGATATATTTGTGAATGGGCATGTACCTGTCTGCTTGAGTGTGCAGATACCCCCCCACCCTGTGCACCTGTATCCCTCTTCTAAGTAATCTTCTATAGTGGTTTTCTACTGCTTCTTGATTGTCTTCTGTTTTAAGTACATGACTGCTTTTGTTGCAGTTTAAATGCCACCTATTACAAGCACTTTAGGACTGAAGCGTGTGTACAAATACAATTTTATGTGCAGCAAGTCATTGAACATCAGTAATTTTTGGAGGTTTAGAAAAACTCAAAAGGCATAATTCCTTCCCTGTTTTTTCCCCTTTTCACTCACAGAAGAAAACTGGCCTAGGGGAGTGTTGGGGCAATGGAAAAGAGGGATGGCAAAACGACCATCAAGGTCCCAAAAAACTCCAGGGCTGGAGCACAGACAGCCTGACATGGCATTACATCCCACCATGGGTCACAGCCTTGCTCTGGTTCCCTGCCCAGAGCCTGACCCTGGCAACACCAGCTTGGCCTTGCTCTGTCCTCTCCCAGCCGACCACAGCTCTACGAGGTGGAGCAGTGGAGACACCGAAGGGATGGTGTCCTCTGTGGCAGCTCTCTGCCTGCACGGTCTGGGTGGGGAGGACACCCCCCAAACCACACTTGGAGCACCAGTCGTGCCCCAGGTCCTGACATACGGACCATGCTGCAGCTGCCACTATTTGATATCCCAGTCACAGATACCTGCTCATTTGGCTCTGAATTGTAACAGGCTTCCTGCTTTCTAGTTGGTTTTATCCCTGCCCCCCCCTCCAAATATGGTTTTGAAAGGAAAATACATGTTCTCCTTGTATCTAAAATGTAGTATCTAAATTTATCTGAATTCTGACATTGTTAACTTTACTCAGCAAAATTTTATTTTCTGTCTGTCATTGCTGGGAGGAGAGGAAAAGAAAACTGGCTTCCAATGGCAATATGTACAGTTCATCCTATTTTATGAGCAGAGCTATTCACCTGTCTAGAGCAGAGCTAAGCCTGGGCAGTGCTGGGCTTCTAAAGCTGATGAAGTCATTGTGAGGGAAAGGAGTGAAAAGAGCAGCCAGTTCTAAGGACCTCAGTATTTTCCTGGTAGTTAGACACTCCCAGAGAGCTTAACCTATGTGTTGGACTTCATAAATTATTCCAGAAGGTCACAGACACTTTCTTGGCTCATTAGGTATTATCTTTTCCCCACTTTACTTTTTTTCTGACTGTTTTTGGTTCCACAGACTTAGATTAGACTGTGACTCTAGGTCACACAGAAAAAACACTTATGTATGTAATGAAGAGCTGTAGCGCAGACCCTTGGAGCTGCTGTACGGTTCTACCCAAATGCACAATTACTGCAGAGCAGAGGCAGCCCTTGGCTTCCTAAGACACGACATAGCAGCCATGAGAAATTGTCAGTGTGACTTTAACTCAAGGACTGCTCATAGCACCATTGACCTTTGCTCAAAACCGAAGCAGATGGAGAAGTAACTAAGGTGTATCTAGCCTCAGTGTTGTGAATTAGTTTAAAAGTTACTTGTCCTGTAGCTCTATTAGCAAAGATTAACATCAGCGGGTCCCTCCCTTCCTGCATGTGTGTGGTGGAGGAGTTGACAGTTTTGGCTGTATTAAGCTGTCAGATAAAATAGTTATTATAGAATATGGCACATCTGCCTTTGCACTAAACTCTGTTATATGTGCCTCTATAAAGGTGAGACAGCCAAATTATCCTATTTAGCTGTATATGTATCAACATGAGACAATTGAGAGGGGAGTTCTGCCATAAAATATATAATTGCTGGAGGCATGTTTGTCTGTAGTTGATGTAATTTCAAGAATCCTATTTTACACTTCTCAGAAGGAATCATCTACCCTGTTCCCAGTGCCTGGTATCAGTGCTGGCACCTCATCCCTCCTCCTTGCCATGAGATCAGTCAATCAGTCATCTGTTCGCATCCACATGGGAACAAGGCTGGTCTGAACTGGGTTTCCCAACTATTGCTATGAGTACCATCTTTTACTGGTCCAACACCTTGTGCTGTAACAGCGGTTGCATAGGAGAGGGTAATATTTTAATTTTATGTTCGATACTCCTACTGCTGTGAGACTGGGCAGTCCAGGCTGTCTTCCTGGCTGTGTGTGATGTTAGCGGTGATGGAAGTCAAACAATTTGGGTGTTCTCTGGAGTGTCTGTGACTAGGAAGTCCTCTACTGGAGTATCTCTGCTCAAAGGGGCAGGTCAGGATGGAATGAAGCATTTCCTAAGTCATCCAGAAGTGTTTCTAACTGATCTTATGTCAAGTGGATGGTGTCTTGGTTTCCAGAGCCAATGTCCTACTGGTGCCTGTTGGCTGTGTGGAACTTGGTGCCATAGGCAGGTTTCTGTACTTAATAGAATTTTTCCTGGCTGTGTTAATTCTGGATATTAGGTCTGAAGGGCAACCTGGTGGGAACACATCTACCAGCTACAGAGGAGATGGGTCATATATAATGATACATTTGTAGGAGTCACAAAAATCACATAATTGAAACCCCTCAGGCTGAGGAGACGATCAAACCTAGCTCTGTTTCTGCTGATTTAGTTCCTTAATTAATGGCCACCCACCATTAGATCAGATTTGTAATGCCAGGCAGTTATAACTGCTTTGTCTTGTCCCAGTAGATGTCCCCTGGTTCAGCAGAGCAGACTCTTCACAGCATTAGATGGAACTTAGCCGCCTCCCGAGCTTGCCTGTGGCTCACAGCAGGGCTTGCGAGAAGTGGGGTCCTGCTGTGCAGGAGAGACCATGGCCACCCACCCGCGTGGCCAGGCCATGCTGTCCCTGCCGCTGCTGAGGGAGGGCGCAGGGACAGCCTTGGGACCCAGCTAGTCGCTCACGAGGGTCTGCGGTATCTCATAACACCCCTCTGAAGCTGCCCAAATTACTCCTGGAAACAAGAGCTTAACCGTGACACCTACACGTGCCTTCTGGCACGCGGCCGTATCCAGGTGTGTCCGAGGTAGACATCACCCTGCTCCATCCTGCTGCTCCCCGCGGGAGGAAAGCTGGTGCGTAGGCTGGAGGGAGCGCTGCTTTACACCGCAGCAGCTATCTGCCTAACAATTTTGACACTGTCTAAATCTATAAATCCCTTGATCCATTAAAGCTGTTTTTGTCAGGTCAAAATATGTTTATTTTCCTTTCAGAAGAAGCTTAGCTCACTTAAAACAGCCCATAGAGCTTTTTTTCTCCCTTTTTCCTGGTACTCAAAGTGTTGTTCCTCCACGCAATGAAACAGCGAAATAGTTTCTGGCTATTACAGTAACTTAGAAGGAAGAGAAAACAAGAGTAAGAGCTGTCAGCTGGGTGACCCTATCATCTCAATACCTGTCTGCGTTATGAAGCTGAGGCACAGAGAAGTAGTTTTCTCTTGGTGCAGGGAATAGAACAGGTCTGAGGAAAGGGTCTGCTGGCTCTTTGCTGGCCTCTTTTGGGAATCTCAAACTACGAGGAAATATCTGTCCTCTCTACCTGTCAACACACTTGCCCTCTGCAGTAGGGTCTTTTTGGCATCACTGTGATGAATTTCTTTTTGGGAATGACTTTGGAGGCAGGAGGAGGTCTTTGCGTGTCTCCTGCAGCACATCCAAGGCTCCTTCCTACACCCCTGCGCAGTGGTGACCTCTCAGGAGCTGCTCATCTCTTGCTCTCTGCTGAATTGCTGACATCTAAAAGATACTAAACACGCTGGACTGTCAAGGACTAAATAAAGCATTTTCCAGCCCCAATCAAGTTATTGAAAGCAGTTTTCTAGCTGTGACTGTCTTGGGTTCTGTGTGTGTGTCACATTTGAATATACTCTCTTGTAGTGTTAACAGATACACTTTGGAGAAAGCTGCTCACAACAAATTAATGAGACATTTCAAGACAGAATTCTTAGTAGCTAATTAATTTACCTGCCTAGCTTACTAGCATTAATCACTCTTCTCCCAATACATCTGTGTAAACAGCCAGATTTTCATGTAGATTAAGTGATGTTTGAGATGGCTGATGAATGCCTTTGAATCTCTGTTGTTTGGTGATTCTAACACTTAACAAAGGAAAAAAGATAGAATTACTAGAAATCATTCCTGATTACTGCTTCTACAGATTTGTAATACTTTACCAGTTTCTCTAACTGTACATCACAAAAAGGGACTAGCCTACTCCCTTTTAAAAAAAGAGAGACATATTGTGAAGTCTTATTTCTGACTCTTGGTAAGTCAAGCGTAAGAGCAACTGTAGCTGTCACAGGTTTTGGAGACTTTAACAGACTTAGGTTATAGTAGAAGTCTCTTGTTGTAGACCCATATTTCTCCAAAACATTATAATGATGACTGAAAAAGAAAAAATGCATTTTATAGGTATGTTTTAGACCTAAACAGCAGAGGGCCTAAACAGCACTTTTCCTCTAAAAAAATGGTTCTGATATTTTTTTGATTCTGATCCACTCGCTGCTTTCAGAGATGCCCACTCCTCCAGTAGAGGAGGCAAAATTTTAAAGATTTGCTATGAAGAAAGATACTAGAATAGGAATGAAGAAAACCAGGTTCTTTCTCCAGCCCTCTTTCCAATTCATCTGCATGAGCCACTTTGTCTTTCAGCGCCTCAGCTTCCTCTCTGTCTCTTCCCTCTGTCATCAGTTGCAAGCTTCAGCCACTGCAAATGCTCTTTTGCTCCCTATAAGCAGTGACATACCAATAAAAATGCAGTGTGTGTGTGTGTATATATATATATACACACATACACAGAGCATGACGTTCTATGGTATGGAATATCCCTTTGGCCAGTCTGGGTCAGCTGTCCTGGCTGTGCTCTCCCAGCTTCTTGTGCACCTGGCAGGGAGTGGGGTGCTGAAAAGTCCTTGACTAAAACTACCCAGCAACAACTAAAACCATCAGTGTGTTATCAACATTACTCTCATACTAAATCCAAACCACAGCACTATACCAGCTACCAGGAAGAAAATTAACTCTATCCCAGCTGACACCAGGACAACTGCATTGAGCCAAACTGTAAAATTCAAATCAATTGAGATTTTTTCAATTATATTCTGGAGAATGAACATACCTATTTCTGGATGAACAAAGCTCAATTCAATCTCAAATAAATGGTTTCATTTTCATGCATTTGACAAAATTTCCTGGAAGCTTGAAAAGAAAAGGCTACTTCCAAAAACCAGGATAAGGAGGCATTTGGGGTGTCTCCTTTCAATCTGGAGCCTCATGTTCCAAAGGAGGAAGAAAGCCAAGTTCAAACTCCTCTGGTTTCTTTCGGGTAAGGAGTAATTCCCTGTCTCATAGCCAATAGTCTAAGCAACAATAATAATGTATTCAGCACAGGTGGGTTGTTTCAGCTCTTTTAATTAAGTCCTTCCAGGTTTTATGAAAATACTTAGATTTCAGTAAGAGAAAAGTAGGAGTTTCAGTCAGTGATTAGCAGCCCAGTGGTTATGGGACACTACAGACAGATGGAAGAGCTGGATTAAAAATTATGACTGTTACTCTTTTAATGAAAATTTGATTTTTTTTTTTCATCCTTGTGGGATCAAATTTTAAATTGTAGTGTGTGAGGTTTGTTTCCTGAGATAGGGCACTATGTGGGGGAATTCCATGAGTAATTTTGCTAGATGTGAAAAGACTAGGCAAGTGAGAGTTATCAAAGGCTTTACAAGGCTTATTTTTTAAGTAATTTTTCATGTTCACAAACAATTCATAGAGAAGAAATTTATTATAGTTTCTGGTTGTACATTTCCTGTAGACCTACAGATCCACATCTAAAAGTTTTCTCGCTGCAGCTGTAATGACACTGAGAGATTCAGCACTGGATACAGCTGATGAAATTGCATTTGCTCCAGCAAATGTAGGAAATTCATATCTTGAAGACTCAGGAGTAAGGCTGATCTGGTTTTGATCCTGTGTAGTATTGCTAGGTTAAAGAACCAAAATTCAGACAAGCATCACTCCTGGGACTCGATTGCATAGTCCTCATACTGACAAAGTCTGTTCTGCTGCCTCTTGCATATTGTGGATCAGCATTAGTGTTATTACAGGTAGAGAGGAAATTCAGCCAAGGATGATAGAATGATTAAATTATTGATTCCCTCTTCATCTGAAATGTGCCATCAATCTCAAATATTTGTTCAATTGCAAGGTTTCCTGCATTTCCATTTTACAGAAAGCTCCTGCATAAGCAGGATCAAAGATTGTGCTTTCGCATAAGCAGTTTCCTTTACGGAACACTGTTTCTAACACATTCCTGTCCCAGAACATTCAGAGCCATACTTAATTTACTTTACTTTTCTTGGTGGTGTTTTCCTTTTAAAGACTTATATGCAAAGTGCCTCTCCTGGGCTCATGAAATCCAATCCTATTTCTGAATATATTTCTCTGGCTTTCAGAGGTCAGTTTATAACATGCAAAGTTCATGATGAGTTCTTTAAAAATACACAAAATTCAAAAAGGTTATGCAATCTGTGGATGCAAATCAGAGAGACTCAAATAAACATCAAGGACAGAAAACACACCAGTAAACTCACTGTCCTGAAAAACTTCAGCATGCCAGTCTCAGTTGGCACATGAGAAAAAAAAAGGATTTCAGGTAACCCAAAACGGGTGTAGACACAAGAGCTGGTAAGGGCTCAGAGGGAGTGCCCATCAGTTTGCCTGTGGTGAGCCCAGCAAGGAAACCCTTTGGCCTTCTTTCTTCTGCTCTAGTCAGGGTTAAGAGCCATTCAGCAAGATGTTTTTTTTGATGGCAGGCATTTCCTTCAAGAGAAAACAAAGCTTATTCTTTCTTCAAGACACCAAGTGGAATACCTCGTACTAACCTCATATCCATCTGCATGTCCACAATGCCACCAGGAGAACAATGGCGGCACAGCCTGCCAATGTCCCTGCTGTCGTAGGGCAGCCCAGCCTCACGCAGCTCTCAATCTGCCTGCTGAGTGCCTGGGATTATCAACGCTTTGCTACAAGGGAGTCCTTGGTCATGTAAAATGATGTATCAGATATAACAGCCAGGTTAATGGAGGGCGCTTAATCCAATTCAACTCTGTTCTGGCTCACACAAGGAAATCAAGGAAATTGCATTTCATTAAATGAGCTTTTCCTAGTACCTACATGTGTTAAATTAGGTATTGCTCTGCTGCAGTGCGGTGTACAAAGATTTGGTCCTTTTGCACCACGGCTGTTGAGCAGAAGTAGAGGGGAAGAAGAAGAGAACTTGCAGCTCCCACTCCTGTGCAGACGATGGGGTAGTGATGGACTTGCACCAACGCAGCCCTTTGTCGCTGGAAAACTGAAAGAAATGGCTGATGTAGCAAACAGACCGGTTTCTCTTGTGGCAATCAACTACATTGGAGTTCTTGGTCTGTGAACGGCCACCAGAATAAGACGACATTTTTTTCTTCAATTTCCCTAGAATTTCTGTTGGACAAATAACATTTTTTTTAAGCAATGACAATAAATGCACAATATAGAATTTGAAGCTCAGCTATTTGAGTGAATAATGGTTTACGGTCAGCTTCAGGAACTGTCGGGATTCACAAATATTTCTACTGATAGACTTGGAGATACTTTAGTATAACAAAAAACGAATAGGGCATACTTCTGCCAGAAGTCTTGGCAATTTTTTTCTTTTACTTCTACAACTTTACAAAACATTTTTATAGCCCTTGTCTAGCCACACATTTTACATAGATACTATATGTTTTGTAGTGAATGACAACACATAGTTATAATTGCATATAAAAATACCATGCTGAATATTTAGCTAGCTGCCTCTCTATGATTTGCCTTTCAGTGCTATCATCTGAAGTATAATTACGCAGGAAGGTCTGATAGATCATATAATTTTAGTTCTACTTAAGCAGCAGGTTTCTGCACACAGCGGGGTATTCCAAGGCCAATGAGAGCTAATCTATGGATTGCAGGGAGCTGTGCATAATAGTAGTTGTAGGTCTTAGTAAGCTTTAATTGAATCTGTCAGATCCCCGTAAGTTTTCAGTATAAATTGAGATTACTGATTTCAGCCTATCATCTTAAAAAAGAAGTTTGCAACAGATGGGTGGATTTCCTCTTCTACCTCTTCCACAGTAAATTGCTGACAAAACTTCCAGTGGTCTTCTGAAGCAATAAAACACTAAATTTATGTATCATATTTTAAAATAATAAATCTGCTTACAAAAATTAAAGCTTGCAACGTTTTGCAGAAAGAGAGCTTTCTGGAAGAAAATGGATGCAAAGAGGAATCTGTTGGGTGTGCTGTCTGCATGCAGTTTGGTTCCCTGCCCAGGAACACTGAAGTGGCCCTGGCAATTTGCCTGCCTGGCTTTCTCCTGAATGCAGCATGGTTAGGCAACTCTGCTGTCAGAAATATTTGGGCTGATTACTTTTTTTCAGCTAGAAGACACAATGTGGAGTATCAGGCCCCATCTGCACTGATCTTCCAAGAGGGCTGGCTTTGTTTTATAGCTTAAATCCTTCTTCTTCCCCTTTTCTGTTTGTTCCTAGAATATTTACAGAGCAAAATCACGCTGCATTCAGACTTTTTTTTTTCTTAAGATTAACAAGGAATTGCCTTTAAGCCTACTCTTGCAAGAGAGATCCTGATCTCTCTAGCAGCATTTCACTGCACCTTTCCCACTATTAATGATTTTTTCCCTCAAATCAATCTGATCCAAATGTTACACGATATTGCAAACAAGGTTTACTTAGTGTCTTGGATGTTGTCATCGGTGCTTCCTTGTGTCCACCGAAATCACCTTGCCTGATCCAACCTGGGTTCACATTTTCCTTTTATAAGGTTTTTTTCTCATGTGAGAAACGGTTCCTTAATAATCCTGCCATGAGATATCTGTACTGTTTGTGTGTTATTTAATTTTCTTTTATGCGATTTGTTGACTAATTACTATGCCTTTCAAGCACTTCACCAAAATAGAACGAGACCTTAAGTATCACACGCTATTCACCACAAAAATCCCTCAGCCAGACACAAAAAAATCCATGTAGATTCCCTTATTAATGAAAGCAAGATTATTATTAGTAAAGTTTAACAATGGTGGGGTGAACCGTAATTAAATTGCTGTAACATTCCAAGGAATTATGGTGGGGTATAATGTAGTATTTGTACTGTCTACTCAGGCTATTTAGACATATTAATTAAGCTGTGATTCAAAAGACCACAGCAGCGTGATTTGAAAGGCCATGCTCTATGATGGCAATGAAAACAAATAAGCACTTGTGAGGGGCTGAGTTACGCCTCAAGTAGCCTAAACTTGACTCCCCTCCCTGGTGCCCACCAAGGAACAGCGCTGGCTCCAAACTGCCTCCAAGTTCATCCTTCATGAAAATCCAAGAAGAGTTTTCCACCCTGAGGTACACAGGGGCTTATAAGGCAGATGTGGATGCAAATATAAAATAATGTAAATATAAAAGATTTTCAATTATTCCTCTACCTTGCTTACATGAATCCCCTGGTTTCTGCGAGATATTTCTAACTGCTGATGTCATCCACTTGGGCTGATGTTGTTTCAGTGCCGGCTGAAATTGGCTTAAATATTAGGATATAAGTACAAAACATGGATAATTTTTAAATAAACCTTTGCTCTGTGTATTTCTTAAAGACTTGTGTGGTGTGATAGTGGTGGTGAAAGACAGATGAAACAGTTAAGGTGAAATATTTAATAAATCTCTGAAGACTTAGCTTTGAAAGTGACCAGGTGGGAAAGCACAATATCTAATGACTAATTACTTCTCCCATTAATAACCTGTTGACTGTACACTTCAGAAGATCTGTTCACTTTACCCTTTTCAGTGTATTTTTGCCAAGCAATCTGTTGGTTTTGGCTTTCTTCCTGGCAATAAAAGTTAACTGATATTTTTTTCACCCTACTCTCAATAAGGTCAATCTCCCTGTTCAACCGACACAGGTTATAAATCTTACTACAACCCTTTTGATCATAACACCAGGATTATTGACAAGCTGTCTAAACCATGGGTTATCAGTAGTGCTTTTCTGAGCTTCAGTATTGACTATATGCCCCAACAACAAAAAAGCAGCATCATAATAATTGGAATTCCCAAACCAACAGGTTGCAGGTCCCAACCAGTGAAAGACTGCTAGACTTAGCCGAATGACAGAAATAGCTATCTTTCGTACAAAATGCAGTAGTAATGTTTGTGAACAATTATGTTTCAACATGGAATTTTAGAAGAATACAGTCCATCAAGGTTTCTGAAATATGGCACTGAGCAGTTTCAGTTTCCATTGCAGACCCTTTGAAATAAATGGCCTTAATAACTTTTACTCTTCTTCTCCTGCTCTATAGAAAAAACAACATTCATCGCAGTTTTGTAACATATATACTCGATATTGAAAAAAGTTGGCACAAATCAACATGATGCTCTTGTATTTTTGTGTCTAATAATATCTGCTAACATTCATCAATAATAAGAAAATTTTAACTAGCAGTTTAATAAAAAGATGGAGCCTAGATAGATGAAGAATGTAAACATCCTGAAAAGTAAAGAAGTCCTTAGATACTGGATGCGTTCAAAGATTGATGGTTCAGGACTGTTTCCAGCCTTAATTCTAGTTTCCAGGCTCTGTCTGGGAGTTAGTAATGTTTGAATTATCTGTCTCTTGACTACCTCCTTGCCCAGATTATAGGGAGAAAGAATGACAATCTATGTCATGTTCCCTGCTCTCATCTTTAAAAAAAGTCTACTGAAAACCTCACGCTGTGCTTATTTTCCTGACTTTTTTAGTAAATATAAAGGAGAAAGAAGTCTGTCCATTCTTGTATTGGAAAGATGCAATCAAAGATGTCAGTAGGTGGATGCTATGTAAGACTTAAGCATGTAGTTAAGCTGGTATCCAAGGCCAAAGTCTCGGTAATGCCAGCTGCCCCATAAATAAATTACCATGGGTGGCTATATATTGAATGCTTGACACTGATGCTCAGGCCATCTGGAGGTATAACCTTTACTAATTGCTCAGCTCATCTTTAATTTCTATTTTTAAAACCAAAAATCTCATTTTCTATAATGTTATTGTGGTGCAGACTTATACTGCCAAAAATGATTTATGTGCTCTGCTACATCAGATCACACATACAATTTTAGGGCCAATGCATTGCATTTCCTCTCAAAATACCAAAGTACTTTACAGACAACTGAGCTGAACAAAGCAGGCCATTTATTCCCTGCCTTGTCATGGCTTTGTTAAAAATACCACTAGATGCAGTATATTTTGACTGACTGACTGACCATTTTTCCATATGAGATGCTAAATTCACTTTCAGACTGTTTCAGAAGCATCTCAGCCACATGGTCTCGAGCACTAAACTACAATAAACTCATCTTGCTGGTTCATAAATGTCCTGGTTTCTCTAGGTGTATATCAAAAGACAGGAAAGGTGGTGGTGATTAATTAGGATATATTGGAAGGTGTGGGACCTGGGCATGAC
This sequence comes from Balearica regulorum gibbericeps, assembly GCF_011004875.1. Lineage (NCBI taxonomy): Eukaryota > Metazoa > Chordata > Aves > Gruiformes > Gruidae > Balearica > Balearica regulorum. Next base: position 12,465,925 of record NC_046184.1, read on the forward strand.
GTAGATGATATAGAATAAGGGGTGGATACTGTCCTGGTTTTGGCTGGGATAGAGTTAATTTTCTTCCTAGTAGCTGGTATAGTGTGATGTTTTGGCTTCAGGATGAGAATAATGTTGATAACACACTGATGTTTTAGCTGTTGCTAAGCAGTGCTCACACTAAGTCAAGGACTTTTCAGCTGCTCATGCGCTGCCAGCAAGGAGGCTGGGCACGCGCAAGAAGCTGGGAGAGGACACAGCCAGGACAGCTGACCCAGACTGGCCAAAGGGATATTCCATGCCGTATGACGTCATGCTCTGTATGCACAACTAGGGAGAAAGCTGGTCAGGGGGCCATTGCTTGGGAACTGGCTGGGGATTGGTTGGCAGGTGGTAAGCAATTGCATTGTGCATCACTTGTTTTGTGTATTATTATTATTATTTCCCCTTCCTTTTCTGTCCCATTAAACTGTCTATCTCAACCCACGAATTTTACTTCTTTTTCCCCGATTCTCTTCCCTATCCCAGTGGGGGGAGAGTGAGCGAACATCTGTGTGGTGTTTAGCTGCCTGCCAGGTTAAACCGCAACAATAAAATTCCCAGGAGATTTCCTAGGGAACCGAGCATCATTTGACTGTGGCTTTCCACCTGTGTGCCATTTGTCTGTCCCCCTACAGCCAAAACAAAACCAGCATGAACAACACTTTGCATGGTGCGGGGGTGATCGCTGGGTAAAGATTAAAGTTAGTGGAATGTCTCTAAGAAAGGAGAATTTGGACTAGAAATATGGCTGTGTACACCCTGCCCCACTGAGAAGCACGGGAGAGAATAAAGAAGCAGCTACATCATGAAAGGGACTCTCCTCTACTCTTTTTGTGATACTCCATGCAGCAGAGAGGAGTTTGAGCCACAGATCCAGAAAGAGGAGGATTTGCAAGGTACAGGTACAGACTTTCAGGGAGGTGTCCACAATGATTCTTGGTGCGAAAGGTGTGATCAGAGATGAAGCAACACAGCACAGTGCATCATGGCTCCTGCGCCTCCAGGGACAGCAGGGAAGAGATTGTTGCCTTTTCCTCTGCCTTTATTTTCATTCTTGGTCATTTTGTATTGGTTATAATCTAAATAAGATTTGAAGAGGAACAATCCAAAGTCCAATACCTCGAACTCTGGGTTCAGTTCTTTAAAATGGGGCATAGGCATCTTTCAAATACCGAAGGCAGCGAGCCTGATAAAGACTGAACTCCAAATTCACATTCAGTCTCTGTGTATCCTCCCGACTTTATAAAAGCTTTAATAAAACTACAGGAAGGACCTACAGAGTCATTCTGCTTCCATATGGCTGAGCTGGGAGTGACTCAACTTACAAATGCATTTTGTGAACCTCAGTGTTCAAATAGCTTTTACCAAAATAATAATTTTTGACTGGATTTCATCTGTTATTGTCCCTTCACTCAAAAGTAAACATAGCATTAGAGGGGGTCATTTCTGAGAAATTATGGTTTTCTTAAAATGTATTAAACTGGTTCTTATTCAGTATTATAGCTTTGACAGGAAAAAAGGATGGGGAAGCTCAAAGCTGTGTTGGGGCTTGATTATGTATGTTGCTGAAGTGCAGTACAAACTGGCATCAATAAACATTTCCAAGCTTGTGCATAGGAAAGTAGCCAGGTGCTAAGTAAAAGGACTTAAATTAACAATATTTGGAAACTAAAATCCCCTCTATATCCACAGAACAATTTTATCAAGGTCTCTTCTCAACTCCTTCCTAATGAATTTGAACTCTAACCTGGTGGGCTGAGTGTTTTGGGGGAGAGACTAATTCTTTAACCTGCGTGCTGAGGCTGTCGTTAGCAGTTTCCCAGCGATTTTGCCTGACCACCTGTTGCAGGGAGTGTTGGACCAACATTACCAGGGAGCAGCTGGATGATGGCACCAGCAGCGCCAGTGACCTGGAGATGAAAAGCCTGATGTTTCTTCCCTAGCCCCACCAAATTTCCTCAAGGATGGGCTTCTGATGGCAGACAGATCTTTTAATGAAAATTACATTTTGGGAGATTTGTTTTGCTCCCTCATTAGATCTGATGGCCGTGTGTAAAATATGAGCCTGAGTTGCTAAGTGGGATCTGTTAGTTTACACAGTAACAGCTGTAACCCGGAGGCAATAATATGAGTTTAACAGATAAGAACAACTTACTCAGCTTTCCTCAAAGGCCGGAGAGGAGGAACAGGCAGCTGACCCCAAATGCTTTAAAAATACTCCTCCTAGCAGTAATGCACTAAAGTAAACACTGAGGGGAAAATGCTGTGAAACGGTTTTGTCAAGGACCAGTGTAATAACAGAGCAGCTCAAGTTAGGGCTAATTAAATTGTTTTAGCTACTAGAGGGATGGGATTTTCCAGCTGTGTGCAAGCCGCAATAACAAACTTTCCTTAGGGTGCAGATTCTTTCCTGATTTTTTAGCTTTACACAGTTCAAATATTATTCTTGTCCATGACAGTCTAATCAGCTATTTGGCTTCAGAAACGCTTGCCTGGCTGCATTAGCCATGGAGGAAAGCAACAGGGGTCAATTAGATAAAGAATCCAGTGTCCTTGACAGCAGTGGGGTTTTTGGGGGTGAGGTGGGGAGGAGGGAGGCGATGTTTCTGGTAGCAGTTTTTCTGTGAGGTTCCCTATATTATTTGGGCTTTTTTCAGCTCTATTAAGCCTGAATTTGAGATCCAGACTTTTCTCCCTTCCTTGTCTAATTAATTCTTATTCATTTGTGCAATCCTTTGAACTTCAATATTTTCAGGAGTGGCTAAAAAAATTGGGCTCCTTTTTCAGATGCCTGGCTGGTGGCTTTAATATAGGATGAACATGTTGCTACAGTGTCACTGCTCTCTGGAGATCACTCCCTAGAAGTAAAAAGTAAAATAAAGATTCTTTATTAAGGGCTTACTATACCTTCTAACAAAGGCAAGAAATTTTCATAGAGCAATAAACTGGACAAAAGCTGGAGAACTTTCGACTGTAGAAGAGTTATATATATACATGCATATAAATGTAGGATTTAGTTTCTGATTTTAGTCACTAAGCAATTACACCTGATGAGTAAGGCCAGAACAGAGGCTCGGCTGTACTTTCTAAATGATACAGACAGTGACAAGGTTTCATTCATCATGGTAACTAGAGCTTTACTGTCCATGCTGTAGTTGATAAGATGTCCAAGACAGGCAGCTGTAGCTTTACTCACCTGCCAACCCAGTCAGAGAAAAGGCAATGCAACTCCGGGAAATAGGGGTGACGGTGGTGCTGGAATGAATATGTGCTTGTGATTGAGAGCAACCTGGTACTTTATACCTACATTCCACAGGGAAATGCTGCTGCCATGATAATTTTAAATGAGTTTTGTGGAAGATATCAAGAGGGACAGAGTTGGAAGCATCAAAGCACCATGGTACTTATTACAGAGTCACTGATCTACCCCACTCTATAAGTTTCTATTAAATAGACCAGTGACTTCTACTAGATATGAAGTGCAGAGAATTTTTAATCTTTTTTTTCCCAGTTACAATGAAAAAAAAAATTAATATCATAGGCAAATGTCAGCAAAAACCTGAGCAAAGAATTTACAACAAATATGTTATTATAGCTTAGTTTCTCTTGCTGCTTTTGGAACTATGCAATTATAAACTATTAGTCAGTGTCTATTATATCCCCCTTTGTGTTTAACCCTCAGACAATATTTAACTCTTACAGACTGTAGCTGTGAAGGCTGGGTCTTTAGCTCAGCCTGGAAACACTTGAAGTTCTAGTTCAGGAAGATGTTCCTGTTTCGGACTTTGGTGTGGTGTTGTGCCCAACACAGAAGTATCCTGAAAATTTACATCAGTTCATTGCTGAGTGTAGATTGTTTGAGCCAAGATCTTGCAAAAGTGCATTAGAAGTTCATCAAAGTTTTTGTAAAAGCTCAGAAAAGCTCTGATAATACTAGCTAAGGTTTGTATTCAGGAGAATGGGCACCATTTTCAGTTTATGTTGCTTGGGAATGAATTTAATCTGAGACCACCACTAATTTATTGGAATTAGAATATATGTACAAGGCTCTGTATTGCAAAAATTGCATTGATGTAAATATGCTGGATACTCACAGTATGCATGTGTAAATATGAAGAGAGGTCTTCAATGATATTTACATTTTTAATTATGGTAATTTATTTTTATTGGGCACCTAAATATCCTGGGCTAGGCTATTTATTTTACTGTTTGAATAAATAGCCTAACTGGGCATGAAGATGTTTCTTGTACAAGTGTCCTTGTGTATCAGGCCAGAGTCAGATTCCCTTAGATGTTCTCTGAGGGATGAAGCTTGCTTAGAAAGGTCCTAGCTGAAGTGAATGAAGCCTTAGTGATGGTTTTATTGGAGGATTTTTACAGATAACGTGGTTATTACATTTTCTCCTTTGGGTTATCACCACATTCCTGTGTATTTCCTTCTTTAGTCTAAAATTTCTCTGTGCAATAGAGGTGGCATTCAATACAAAACCCCAAACTCATGAGTATAATTTACAGAGTTTCCTCCCCATTGCTCGGCATGTGAGTTTGCCACCCCTCTCCCATTTTCTAGCCCTGCTTTGACAGCAAGGGCCTTGCTCTGCAGTGCTTTCAGGTGCCCAGACGTCTCAAGAGAAGCTTCAACATGTGGCTACATACACAGAGCTACACAGACATAGTTGTCTGTTGTTCAGTTGTGAGATTATGAAGTGGTAAACGTTTCCCAGACGTTCAGGAAAAGCAGATACTTTCCCCGAGATGTTTCCAGCCCAACGGCCAATGTATAGACAGACTTAGAAGAAGATTGAAGAACTAATGGGGAACTCCTCAGACACCCATCTGTGATCCAGGTGTGAGTATTTCAGAGATCAGTTTAGCTATGAAGAGGATGGGGAACCTTCTGGATGATACGAGAAATTAAATCCCTAGAAGAAGGCATAGATGCTTTTATCCGTGAAGATGACAAAAATGTGCCAGGGATAAGGGAGAGGAAAAAGGGACACGAAGTCAAAGGTGAGTGAGCAGCAGAGTATCAGAGCCGTGTGCGGGGAGATGCTGTGCGGATGCGACAAAAGGAAATCATTGCTTTGAATCAGCACATCCCCAGGCAAGGACAATTGCTTTAATTTTGGGATCCCAGTGTCCTTTAGTCACCAGTTAAGTCATCCTTTCCCCAGTGGGCAGAGGTGTTTTAATAGGGTCAGGCTCATCCCTGAGAAGCACTTAGCTAGCTGGAAGGGTGCAACGGGTACCTGCCTTGTGCAGGAGCACGTCTGTCCCCTCCCTGTAGGGAGAGGAGGCCCTTGTCAGACTTCCACGAGGAAATCTAAACCGGAAACAGGCACAGACCTCTTCCTTAGAGATAAATCAGGAGTTCAGAGAGAGAAGCAACTGTGGAAAAAAATAGATCCCTTCCCTCTGCCTTCTTTTTCTATGAACACATTAGCATGATAGTTGAAAGGTGATACACACCAAATTGCATGTCAGAAATAGCTTGAGTTGTTTTTATTTCATCAGCAGAGTCCACCAAGGAAAACAAGTAACAATCTGCATTCTTAAACTGCTGGTGAATAAAATAGACATAGTGAATTTCTTGAACAAACAAAAGAGTAAGTCCCCCTTGTACTTCTGTTGCTTAACTGCATGCAGCTGTTCACAGGTATTCCACATCATCGGAGTCGTAGAGTTTCTCTGTTCACCTTTGACAGTAAAGTGGAATTGGTCTGTAAATAATTCTTGCTTGTTTAAAGTTGTGTGCCTCATTTTCTGCCAGGTCCTGGGAAGCCAACGTAAAAAAAAGAAAAATATTTAACAACACAGCTAGAAGGACCAGGTGTAAGACTTCATGGACAATTAGAAAGAAAAAAAATAAAAATTTTCTGTATTAACATTAATGTTTTTGTTGTAAGAAATATAAATGTTAGAAGGTTGTGAAATTCAAAAGTGCATTTATGTTAAAATAGAACTATTTTTTTGAAATGTGAACAACATTTAATTCAGGAGCCCAATACTTTTCTCCATCTGCAGACTGTATCATAAACATGGGATTCTATTCTGTGATCGCCAGCTTGTCCACACAAATATACTTCCAAGTGTGGTAAGAGCTACAGGTGAAAAGCATGTTCACAGATTCAGAATCCCGGGAAAAGCTTAATTCGAATTTATTTGGGAGTTTTCTTGTGTTAATTGGACATTTACATGCTCATTAATGCATTACCAAAAATTGCATTTTCAGGGAAAATATACAACTGAAGATATCCCCATCTGAAAAAAATAAGTAGGGTCAAAATAAAAAATGCTGTGGAAATGTAGAATTCACTTTAATTGCTAAGATACTAATGCCTTCATAAGAATTGCAAACACGGCAAAACAGATGAGAATAGTATTCATGTTTCTGCAGTACTTAACACTTAAGAAGCTAATATGGAGTTGTTAAGACATTAAACACTGAAAGTGCTTCTGGTTCCTTTGATGAGCAGCTTCAAAAGTCAAAACATTTTCCCTGTGCACTGCAGAAATCATCTCATCATTTCTATCATCCCCAAGCCAGTTCACTGTCCAGCAGCAATGTCTGCAGGACCTGGGGAACAGTTTTGGCTGCAAATCCCTGTTATCCAGGGTTGGATCGTGATTTGGGTCTTGGGAGTGACCTGGTTAAGGGCTGGAAGATGCCACCAGCTGCTCCACCTCTTGCTGCTGTTATCTTCTGGTCAACTGCTGCTTTCCAGCTGACTGCTGAGTGTCGTGGGGAACCAGCACAGAGGCACCAGTGAGTCTGCAAGGCTGCGGGCTGGGAGCCCTTGCAGGATGATATTGGGGTGATTAGGGTGGTTAAGCAGAGGTGCTCTGGAACGGCACTCTTAATGCCTGGAGTGAAATTTGTAGGAAAGTGTAGACGAAACCAGAGACACAGCAGGGCATGATAAAAATTGCCAGTGAAACCCAGATTGATCTCCTTGAAGACTCGGGCTAAGACTGGGGGCCTTTGCCTCATATTTTTATCTCCCAGATTTTGCACCAGCCCCTAGACTAAAGCAGGACAAGTCCACAGGCTGTAGGGAGGAGCAGAAGGCCATGCACTTCAGCACTGCTCTGCTGGGAGAATTTTCCCAGAGCCAACCTAGATTTCTTTTTGCCTCCGGAGCAGGAGAAAGAGGAAGTGACAGGGATGAGATTCTTACTTGTTAAATGTAAAGGACTTTCAAAACTGTGAAGATCCCCTAACAAAAGGATCAATAAAGTTTCTTGGTCCTTCATGAGGAGTGCACAGCATCATATACGACTGTGGGTGCTTTCTGCTGCAGGAGAAATGAGCAGTGCACTGAGAAAATTAATTGCATCCCAGAATGCTACAGCTACAATTTTTTTTTTTCTTCTCTTTTCCCAGAAAACCAACTGATGCATCACACAGATGGGAAGTTCTTCTAAGATGAATATGCAAACATCTCCTCCTTTCCCACAGTCAGACCTCATGAGATAATTTGGGGTTGGAATGGGATAAGCCTTATAATAGGCTTAAGGCATTTCATGCAGGATATCCATGACTCATTAGCTCATTGTTCTTCACTGATGTAAAAAGTCTTTCTCTTCATACAAGATATTTCTTAGCTGTCTATTGTGTTGACATCTAAGCACTGACTTTTCAGTGTTCATGCCTTATGTAACAGACAGCTTATAACAGTCACACAGACAAGTAGGGAATGACTTCACAATGTTGTCAGTACTCTGCACTATACAGGAACTATTTTCTTCCCTATAAGTAGATAAAAGACAACAGAAGTATAACCTCCAGTGAAATCAGCCCTGCTTTGGATAGCATCCCCACAACCCTTTGGCACAAGAGAAACGTGCTTTCATTCTCACAGAAACCACCTCATAGCTAACAAAACTCTGGCTGTTCTGCCTCTGTGCTATTCTGAGTTTCTGAGAAATGCACATTTCACCTGTAAAACATATTGGGTTAATCTTCTGGTCTGTGCCACATTAGTAAAGCCTCATATGAAAGATGGTGTCAGTATGGGTCACTGTACTTCCAGAAGGGTTTGAGTGCACATGAGGAAGCTCGTACGAGACCAACAGCAGTTACCAGAGAAAACACTGAAGAACTGAAAGAGCTTTTAAATTAAAAGAAGGTGAAGAAATCAAAAGATAATACACTTCAAATACACACAGCATGCTGCAGAATGAAAGGTAATGATTGAATCTTCCAGCTGTAAATAAAAATGCATTGAAAGAAAAATTCTTTGGAGGTGAATAAACAAAACCAACAATTCTAGTTTAGGAAGTCCCAGGCCATGTTAAGGTAAAGAGACATCTCGGGGCACTACCTCTGTGCTTGACCTGTTCTTTTACACATCCCTAAGTATTTCCTCTTGCCCCCTACAGAAGTAGGAATTGAACATTTCATCTGACCCTGAATGGTTCCTATTTTCATTTGTTGTCAGAAATAATACTTCGTGATAACAAATGTACTTAAAAAATCATTGCTTCCTCTGTCACTGAGGCAGTCAAGAAATCAGTCTACTATAATGAGTGGTTTGTGATCACGAGATCTGTTTTCCCTGCACTCCAGGAACCGTGAGGAGAGTTGTACAATTTTATTTTTCCCTTTTGAGGCTTGTCTGGCCGCCTCCTCCATGTATCACATCTGCTCACCAGATCTGAGGGATCTTCAGGGCTGTTTGCTGATACACAGGGTGCCTAAGCTTTCCAGGTACAGGTCTGTATTGTGGAATGGAGAATTTGTTTTTTCAATAGCCCAGACATTACAGTTTGACTGTAATATACAGTTTAGCATGTTCTTGGATATTCATCTCACGTCAGTCTTTCTGGCACACTTCTGAATTGGGGCTGAGTTGGGGCTTCTTTCTGTTGACCAAGCAGCCTGAGGGAAAAATGTTACGAATATTTGTAAATGTTTACTTTATGTGTTTCATATGAATCTCTCCAGACCTTTTCTTACTTGGGACATGAAAATTTATTGTCCAGTGGTTTCAATGTTCTCATGTCTTTTATATTTCTGCAAGGGTTACAATTTTGCATTCTTATTCACTTGTCTTTCCTCTAATGTTACAATTCTTCGCTGGATAAGTTGTCAGTAATTGCAGTCCCTTTCTTGCAGCATACGTCTAAAATAATAGTGCCACTCTCTCAGAGCGTGGGCTGAAAGCACTCTGGAGCAGCTTTGAGTGGCTTTTAAGAAATGCCCTCCAGTGATTTATAGCCATGTTCTACTTGAATGGCTTCCTGCTACTGAACAAACTGGTTGAGCTGTTCATGCACAAACATCACTGCAAGTCATTTCTTTCAATTTGGCTCTACCTTTATTCTACCCCTGTTAGTGTCACTGAGGCAAAAACTAAAGGCTGTTCCTTTCATAGGAAGGTGCCTCATCTCTTGCCCCTGTGTCGTCATTTTTATCTTTACATTTTCATTCACATCATAAGTATTTTAGAATAGATCACTAGTTCTGTTACACATGGGATAAATGCATCATGTCGAAGAAACCATGGTTGTTTCATTCTTTGTTCAGTCAATGCCTCAGAATCGATTTATTATCTTTACTTAGGTCTTCTAATGATTATGCCTTTCCAGGACCCATATCCCAGTATTTCCACAAATAATCAAAATTTCAAATGTACCCAATCTAGAAGTCACCATACTCTTTCTAGCTGTTCAGAGGATCTGTGATCCCAATCTGACCCTGGGTCTCCCAGCTTGGCTCCGGGTTGCCATCGGCTGTTCTGCTGATCCACTGAAGTCCTGCCTTGTGACTGCACGACCCCTCTTCCAGCGGCCAAACGCTGTTGCTGGCCATCCCCACCTGACTGCTGTGCCCATGCTGCAGGGATGTAACTACCTCCCCGTTCATAACAGTTGTCAGTATCATTTTCCAGATGAAGCACTTGGAAATATTTTTGCCTTCCTTAAACTTGCAGTAGTGCTCACATTTTATTTTTCATTTTATTTATCTCCTATCTTTTTATTCTGCATTTGCTTTTGTAACAATTAAATGCATCTTTCTTACAATTTCCATATTTATGTATACTATTTGATGGTCTACTTCCGTGCCTGACTCATGTTCTCTACATTTGGTTCTGAGTTTATTTACTTGCTCTGCGTATAGCTCTTGGTTGATTTATTATGGGCTGTCAGAGCATTCCCATTTGAGCTCCTTCATACTTCATGGCCATGATTAATCTATCACAACATCAGTTCACATTTTAAGATTTGATCATTAGTCAGTCATTTTGCACAGGTTGGCAATTTTGTACTTTTCCTGTGGAGTTGTACGTACAGTCTTTAAATAAGTATCATTTGTCTGGACAGCAAATACATTTGGACCACTGCTAGGATTTTACATAGGTACTTCCGCTCTGCCAGCAAGACAGCCAAGGTCTGCCAAAGCATAAGACAGCTTTCCTTATCACTATTAATAACATAGCTCTTCTTGCCTTGTTCAATTTCTATCTTCATTCAAATTTCATAATTCCCATTTTGTGGTGTGAAAATTTCCATTTGCAAAAGAACTCCCTTTCATAGCTAGACGCTGGGAGATGGGTTTTTAATACAGCACTATCGTTATGTTTTGACTAATACTTGTGGTTTTATTTTACTTTATGCATTTGCTTGTGGATAAATGGTTGAAGGGAGAGTCAGTTTGTACTGTCAGTACTTGCACTTACCTGCAGGAGCTGGCTTTAGATACTAATTTTATTGTTAAATTGTTAAAAATTAGGACAACCTTCAGTTTCTAATCCTCCTTTCATACGTAGAATTCTTTTAAATTCAGGATTTACTGGAAGTAAACATTTTAAATTCCCAGCATTATCTTATTTATTAAAATAATATTATACAATATAATGATTTTTATAAGAGAAGTATCTTTTATAACTTGATTTACTGAGATTCAGTTTTAGCTGGTGAAAGTTGACAGACATGATATTGCCAAGACTACCTCTCTCCTTCACATTCAGTGGCTATAATTTCTTGCCTATTTCTTTCATTCTCTTCCCCCTGGTGTTTTCCCAAAAAATATTTCTAGTCAGTTCCAGACTGGTCATTGTCTCTTTTCTCTCTCTCTCTTAACACCTCTCTTCCATTCTTTTGGGGAGCTGGAGATAGATACTAAAACTGATCAGAAATTATAATTAGAGGGTGCAGGAAAGGGACGAAGAGGCATCCCTCTGATTTTAGTAGGTGGGGATATGGAGAAGGAAACCAACATCAACTGAAGATTATAGCTTGTTAGATAAACTCTAACACTCAAAAATAAATGTTCATTTTAGTAATTGATTTTCAATAACAATGGCTTCCATCAAACCCAAAATTGTCCAATTACACGTTCCACCACTCTTGTTTGACGTGGCCTTTCCAGCCTCACAATGGGACTCTGCTCTTTCGTTAGTGTTTATAGTAACACAACTCATTAGCTTGAAGTCCACAAAACTGTTTTTCTCTTTTGATGATCATTCTTATGGGTTGTTCATACAAGGTTAGCAGTCATCTTTACTTCTTATTCACATCAGTCTCTTCTGAAATACATAACTACCTATGGTAAACTGTAGTCCACGAATTCCATCGACTCAAGGCAAGGAGCATTTATAACTACAACAACAAAAAAAAAGAGAATAAGAAAAACTTGGCTCAAAGTCTTCTTTTATTACTCAAACTAATTTCTTGCATACATGACAATTCTGACAAGTTAATTTTTGTTTATTTTAATTGGAGTTTTATGTTATACGGGCACCTATGATTAATCTGTCAGCCTGGACACATAAATTATACAAATTTAAAATTTAGAGCACTTATTTTAAATATAATTTCATCAAACTTCTCTAAGATTCTCTCCAGCAAAAAAAGCACAGCATATATTTTTACAGCTATTTCTAATATACATCCCTTTTAATAGGGAGCACTATAAAAACAAATTGGGGGCATGCTGAGCTATAAGACAACATTTAGGTGACAGAGAATTGATTTTCTATAAAGCTGCGGGATTTTATAAAAAGTAAATAAAATCTGCAGGGAACAATTTGCAAATGAAATATGTGAAATTGGATGTCTCTAAGTCACATATCGATTTGATTTTCATAAACACATTTGCTTGTCAATAGTGTAAGTAAGTAAGTGATCATTGCTCAGTCTTCTTGAAAACATCAAATGGGGTAAGATAATTATAGCAACAACATCATTAGGGCTGGACCTCCTGGAAAGTCGGAGCTGAGAAAGTCTGCTTTTCCTGTTAGAATTCACCTTGTACATCCATGAAAAATGGATGCAATCTATTCTGTCAGTGGGTGCCAATATGGGGCTGATTTGGGAGCCTTGTGCTGCTGAACTGTGGAGGATGAGGCTTACCATGTGTCCCAGGCCCAGAAGAATGGGACGACCACCTTCCATCAACTCATCACACTCCTGCTGGGACAGTGAGACCCAGGTTGTGGCAAGAGGAGTGCTGGGTGGGAACAATTCCCTCCCTGCTCCCTCTTTCTTTTTTTATTGGGAGTAAACCGTAACAAGAAGTATGTACATTTGACATGGCCATTGTGACCAATATTGAATTGTACTACAGGATATAATACATTTTTTTCCAAGTTCAGTATGAACTAAGGAGAGCTTATTCATTGTGTTGTAAGATGTGGTTGAGATGCAGTTATCAGAAAAAAAGAATTCTCAGAGCAGTTTTTCAAAACAGATTCATTAAACAACTAAAATTAATGTTAACCTTATATTGCAATCAGATTGTATCTGTCATTTTAAGCAGTATCACCGCCTTGAAGAATAGGAAGCAGGAGACAGATTGGTGTGGAACAGACATGGATATTTATTTCTTTAGTAACAAAGTAATTTGCAGCACTCAAGCTGCTGCTAACAGAGAATATGTAAGTCATAACGTGCAGTTAGGTGATACATTTATTTATAATGTATATCTTAGCCACTTCCTTCTTCTCTGCTCACTAATCCTTCTCCCTCAGGAGGTATTCTAATTTTAATCCACCAAGCAGATAGGTAAGTGGTATGCAGGGTAGATGAGAATGAATCCTTTTCTCCTCCATATGTAGGATTTTCTGCCCAAACTTACTCCAATCTAAGGCACAGCATGAATGTGGATCAGTCCAATCTGACATTTCAAATAAAAAAATCACAACCATGAATATACTGTTTTGTTGTCCTGCAATTCTACAAGTAGGACCTTCAGAACATGTACTTCAGAACATGTAGTTTGAAAAAGTTTCTCACTTTGAGCCTCAGGAAACCTTAATAAAATGTTGGTTGAAGGTCAGATACCTTAAAACTTCTTTAGGTTCTTGATAGTTGGCTTTCACTTCTTGATGCTGTTGAGTTCCTGGTGAGGGAGGCATATAGCTTTGTAAGTTAAGAGTTAGAAATTAACTGTTTCAAGCAGCTCTTTCAACAACTCTGAAACATTATTAGAATACTTTTTCTAAATTTCTAGCGCACTCATGCATACACAATGCATACTACCATAGTATCTTCACCAACATGACTGCATTGCATGCCAACTGAGAAAGTCATGATACACTTCTTTCGCTTTGTGAAAAGGAAACCAGAAATGGAAAAGAAGAATAAGAAGTTCTAGACAGAAATTGTTCTGTCTCCCAATGTTCAAAAAAGTGCCATTATATACATTCAGATAGCTTAACTTTCATACCTGACTCTTTCAACTGCTGAACTGCTGCATTCATGGGCATTTGTATTTATAAGATTTGTAATAGAGATTGGAAATGTTTAAAAAATAAACATTAGAAAATAACTCTTGCAACACTAGGCTATAGTTTTGCAAATTTGTTCAAAACATATTCAGGAGATAGTGCTCTAGTCTGAATAGGTTAGTCAGCGTCTCTTCCATCTGCCTTATCACTGCAAGCAAATCCGAGATCTAAGCAGAGCAGAAGGAGTCATCTTGTAGTCCACCTCTGTTTTGCATTAGCAAACCATAAATGCTGTTAGTCGCTACTTAGCTGCTCACTCCAGATTGTCAGGCACTTGGGGTGAAAAACTGAACAAATCACAAATTTGTGGTAGATATTGGATAGTGATTCTACATTGGCTTCTGGGCAAAAAACAGTTGTAAAATCCTACAAAGTGAGCCCTCTGTCTCATAAATCTCACAAAATACCAGAAGGAATTCTGTTTTTTTGAAAAAGTTTTTTCCCTCCTCCATTTTTCTCATTGAAATATGTAACTCTAATATATAGTTAATGAAAGAACCAGATGTGGTTTAGACTGTGTGTAAGGCAAAGATTTACAGCAGATCTCAGACAGAGCAGCTTTCCTTTCCACAGCTCTAGCGCTAAACCACTACCTACTCACAATCATTTTATGAAATACATGCATGCTGCTTGGTTAAGAATAACATCCAGCAGATCAAAATCTTAGGGGAAAAAAGAAAAAAAAAGTAAAAAAAAAATCCCACCTCAATGCCTTGCTGATGAGTGAAGTCATGCCAGAGTTCAGTCTTTTAATGTGATAACTTTGGTGATAATGTGAGAACAGCAGTTCTCCGGTGAGAACAAAATTAACTGAAGAGAAAATAGGAGCTTGGGCAGCTGCTTGAGCAGCTTCATAGCTGTCAGCAGAACCATTAAAAGCATGGCCATGAGATTTGTCAGCCTACATGTGTGTAATACATTTGTCACTGAAATACACGTATGTTACCATGCTGCCTCCTACAAAACGGGGAACATTTGGGTGTTGCGAATTGGTTTTTCACAGGAGGATAAATCAATTGTATGATTGCTCTTTCTGTAAATAATTTCTTGTCGTTATATAATCCATCTGAACATAAATGGTTAGTAAAGGAACCCAGGCAGTCCTTTTTTCCGGGAATCTTGACATGAGCCTGGCTATCCAATAGTTTTCTACACCAAGAACTAGCCAGAGAGGATGATGATAAAGAAACTTTCCTGTGGCCAAGTTTCCCCAGGCAAAGGGTTAGCATTGTGTGTTTTTTCTTATATACATCACCTCTGCACCAAAAAATCTCATCCCCAAGGTGTTGGTGGCACCAGCTGTGCTAGCAGCTAAACAGGGTCAGGGTGCAGGCTGGAGAAATGCCCTCAGCACCAGAGAGTGGGCCTTGCTCTTCTAGTAGTAGCCGATTGGCACAAAGATGGATTTTCTGACCATGCACTTTCAGATCCCAGTCATAGTGCTCCTGGGAGAGCGCAGGTAGAGCAAGGTGGATCCTGAGTCACTGGTCTGGCCAGACGGAGAAGAGACACTTAGAAAGAGGTGGCAAGATGAAGGGCTGTCTAGGGTGAGATGGGAAGAAGATGGAGGAAGAGAGAATTTGGTGATTAATAGGAAGGAAAGAGGAGAGAGAAGAGAAAACAAGACTATTAGTAATAAAAGTCTGTCTCTGCTTTCCATCCTCTTCAGCCTGTTTCCTAAAGGCAATCCCATAGCCAGCTGTCCTCCTCTACCTTCCCACCTTGTACCAAAGCAAGACTGTTCAATTTGTCTGGTGATTGCAATCAGAATAACTTTTGCACTGTTATCTTTGCACTATTTTATTACTGGGTGCAACTTCCAGCCAGAGTTCGCAGCCCCACTGAGAGACACAGTCCATTGCCCTCGGTGGCCCTTCCTGCAGACCTGTGACTTCCACCGCCGCCGCGCAAGCTGGGTCAGTCTGCTGCAGGAGGATACAACGCAGCTGAATTTCAGCAGACAGCTGAAGTGTTTTGTACTTCTCAGCTTCTTCTGTCCTCGTTCATGTGGAAATTTATTGCATTTGTGAAGGCACAAGGCAAAAGCACAATTGAAAGCTTTTGCTTTAAATTTTCACTACAGAGACATACGACAAAAAAAAGGACAAACAGATGAATTTTCATGGCTAAGCTTAATGTGTATATTCCTCGTAGACCAGCTTCCACAAGTATTTAAGTATGAAAAATAAAGATATCACATCCATACCACTAGTACCACTAGTACAGTAGACATCTTTATCCCTTTTCTGATTATACTGTCACCTGGAGGAAAAATAGAACTCTGTATTAGTGATCAGATTGTAAGTTAAATTGCAACCCAAATGTTCATTAAACTGTGTTATCATTCTGCAGCTGGATAACCTTTGTGTTTCTGTTACCCACACTTTCTTACAGCTTCTAATAATTCCTGCAGAGTCAAATTTCTTACTAAGAAATATGCTGAGACGTAAATCTATAGCTTTGCTTTGATCAAAAGTTCCAACTGTGGATTGCCACAAACTTCTTGAAAAAAAGATCCATTTTTATATTCCACACTAGGTGCAGAGTAGTGGAAAATCAAATCACTAACAACAATTCTATTAATTTTAACGTGAAGTCAAATTTATTATTCTAATTTGAAATCATTACAGTGATTCCCTCTGAATTCCCTCTGAATCTTCTTCTTCATAAGACTTACTAGCAAATGTGCCAAGCTCTTTCATTAGCACAAATTAGAGCAAGCGCAAGGATTTGTACTTTAATAAATTTTCACAGATGCATGAAATTGCATGGCCAATAATTGTAGCTAGCTCAGTTATTTCAGCGATTATACAGTGTGCAGAGGAAATTAAACCACTGCAAACTCTGATCCTGACAGTTTTCCACAAAATAAGCAGGATCCTGCTATACTCAAATGAGGGCCCTCAAGAGAAAAACCTTAGTAATTTTATTTTTGTGATCTGCGATTTTGGACCTCATGCACCATGCTGGGGCATGAGCTCAGTTCTGGCACAGATTTCCAAAAGGCACCACTAAACCCTGGCTCATCAAGGGATTTTAGAGGTCCTACAATGGTTTTCAGAAACTTGGGGTTTCTACAGCTTCAGGTAGCATATTTTTATTCTCCCAAGTTTTTGAGCAGAGCATTGTGCTTCACCCTGCATCATCGCTGTTTGCATGCTGCTGATACAAACTGTTAAACAGCTGCTGCGTTCCACTGGAGAGCTTCTCTTTTATTGCAATGTGACTGAAACGCAAATCGTTACAATTAACAAACAAATCTGAATAACAAGGAACCAACAGATGAAAACACACAAATTAGCCAGACAAATAAGTGCAAGCAGGGACCACAAACCCACTGCACAGAAGCCACTAAACCTGCTCACTCGGCGCACGCCAGACTCGGGCTCAGAGCAGGGAAGTTCCCGTGCGGAAAATGCCGGTTTGCTGGCAGACCCGGGCTTTGTCAGACGTATTTCTGCAGCAGGCACCACTCTGTCCTGTGTCCCAAACCAGCCGGTTAACTCACCATCTGCCTGCACGCTAACCTCTTAGCCAGGCAGAGTAATTTAGGAGGGCAATGAGTGATACCCACACGCATCCTGATGTCTGTGGACTGCTGGAGGTGTTCCCCGTAGCGATAGACACAAACCCAAACACAATCTGGAACAGACTCAAGCACTCTTTAATTATTCCTCTTGCCTGCAGCTCCAGTCTGGGACATGGTATGTGGGCACTGATAATGAACCACTTCTTAGCCAAATCTCTGGTGCAAACCAGCCCTGAGGGTTACAGTATTGGAGAGAAGAAAAAGCAAGCCTCAAAATAATTAAAAAAAAAAGCTACCCAACAAATATAGGGTGTAAAGTGTTAGGGAATCACCTCTTCATCCCAAAATACTGACTGAAATTGTAAGGACTAAAAGTTACTTTGTATGGACTTCAGCCTACCTAATTACCTTACCCTTAATTGCCTGAAAGGACTGCAAACTTCAGAGGACACTACACATCCCCAGTGTAGTGTACTGCATGTACTACACATCACCTCAGTGATCTTCAGATGTCCAACTAGGGAATAAAAGCAGAGGCTGTGGTGTAAGGAGCAAGTATGGCCAATTCTGGCACAGGAGCTGAGTCTGCAGGAAGGATTGCTGGGACAGACTTGGTGAGGCCAGCGATGAGGAGACAGGGCCAGGGGGGATGGGGGAATGAAAACGGCAAAAACAGAGGTAAGTGCTGTGAGAAGAGTAGGTAATACTGGTCCACAGGGTTTATGAAGTGTGCTAGACAGCTCCATTTTCCAAAATATCCAGCCTTTCCTTTTCTGGGAGTGTAACTGGTCACACCATTAGGGATAGGGAGAATTAAGTTCTGTTTGCTGTCAGTGCTGTTCATCTGGTGTCCCATTAATTCAAAAAATATCTAGTGTATGGGGCAAACACCAGCCCTGGATTACTCTAACTCTTGGAGGAATGGCCTGTCTACACCATCACGTTAGCAGCTATTGAACACCCCCTTCTGTATCTGGTATCACGTTCCTTGCTGAAATAAATTATTTTCTTAAAAACAGAACAATATTTGCTTCAAAAATCATGAGCAAGTGTAAATGAAGGTATATAAGAAGTCATATCTTGAAAAGGAAACATTTTGTGCAAACCAACTTTCACAAGTGCCCAAAAATCCACTTTCATTGCAATAACTAAGCGTTTTGCTCAGATGAGGCTCCTGTACAGCAACTCTACAAAGATAAATGAACCTTTCTACTATCTATAAGTGATTTATTGTCTCCACAGTGATGCCACATTTCATAATGGATGAAATTAGGGTTAAAACAAGGTTATGTATAATTGCCGGCAATGCTCAGCATAAGTACCAGTTTGTCCCACCTCTGTACATCAAACCCAGTATTTTAAAATGTAATTAATACCTGTCTCATTATTAACTGCTAACATTGATATCAAAGGAAACAAGCCCAGACTTAAGATGAAAAGGTACTCTGCCATGGTTTTATTAACATTTGTTTCTAGTCTATGGACCAAAGCCTAAAGAACTTCCTGAAGTTAAAGATGACTTTGCCAAAATACAGAACACGCATTTCATTATTTGACCTTACGACTATGGCCTTCATAATTACAGGTAATTAGTGATGTAACTCAGAACTATCTTTAAGAAAGCAGCATTAGTACTTCCTGGGAGATCTGGTCACAGCAACTTATTCTCGAATTTTATTGTGAGATTGCAAGTCACACTGAGCGCTGATATCTAGTCTTTCGAATGTATTATGGTAGAAATCCAGAAGCATAATCAAGTCTTCTCCAAAAGTGCTGAAACCCGCAGAGTTTGTTCCATTGACATCTTTGCTCCCGCTCTGGGTTTCTTCATCTCCTGTACAATCCTTCTAAAGTTTCCTGCTGCATCCTAATGCCGCTAACATGACTGGAAGAAGGGAATTCACTATGCTTAATAGTATACTCTTTCTGTTCAGCCTGGTTTTATAATGGTAAGTATACTGAAAGTTCTGACCCACAATAGATCTGGGAACTATCAAACAAATATATTTTCAAAAACCCCCAACAATAAAAAGCGTGCTCCATCACCATGTGTTTCATTTTTCTTTTCTTCTGATAGCGAATCTTCTTTCATGTTAACTCAAGGATCCTGCTGTTTTAACTTTTTGAAATAACATATTCAAACTTATCTTCTATTACACGCTGCATATTTGTTTCCTACATGTCTGCAGGAGATTTATACATGGAGTGAATGATAAATGCAACAGAAAGGAGATACACAGCATGGATTAGGGAAGATCATTTTCATTTTAGATGACTTCTAACAGAGCCTGCAGTAATTGTAAGCCTTGTAGATAAGTTTATGAAAATTTGAATGCAAGAGCAATGCATCTCACTCTGTTGATGATAAATGACAGAGAAGAATGCAGTAGCCCTGGTCTCCCACATGACAAAATTCAACAGGGTCCTTTCGATGCCAGCTGAAATAATTTAATATAATTTTATATTATATATATAATAAATATAATAATTTAAAAAATGGAAATTACACAGAAATAGGGGTTAATGCCACAAAAAGGTCTTAACTATTTTTCAGGTTATAAGGCCTGTAGATATCACACACAGAAGAGAACAAATGTAAAATCAGGTGGGACTGATTTGTCCTAACACAAGCAGTTAGAGATTGGATTCAGCTCATGTTTGTATGAAATCAAGTGTCTACATGAAGGGTGACAATTCATTTGCCTAAACATTAGGATCTGCTGCTGTCTGAGGTGCCCGAGGTTATTCCACATGGTTTCATACTGCCTCTCCAGAAGGACACAGGTCTTCTGTAAACCACGTATCCCTCTGTCCTTCATACGGAGATATTTTGGACAACCTAGGATATCTCAGAAAACACCTGGGCCCATATTTTAGGCACCTGAATTTCACTTTAGAGGTACACAGCTGAGCTAAGTGCCCAAGTTTCCATTGCAGTCGATGCAATCAATGAGTCTTAGAAAACTACTTCGGTGCCTGATCAAGAGATGTCTATTCTGGGGTGAACTGAACCTCTCCTGTGGCTCCACTGCATGTATTGACTTCACTTCTAAGGACTAGCATTGGACCTGACATAGCTAGTTCACATGTAGACACCTGCATCACAGACACCTTAATTTAGAAGTCTTGATCTGGACTAAAGTCTGATCTATGTTCAAAGTGTTCAACAGAAAAGGCTCAGTTCAGCTACATATCAGGTGAATTGCCCTCTACAAGGGCATATCCTGGAACCCACAGAGGTTGGTTCAGACTCAGACACTAACTTTTAGACATCTAAGGTCAGATAGCATGAATCTATTTACCTTCATGATTTGGAAAGTTAAATGGCTACAAGAAGATAACACCGAAAAAACCTTGGAAAAAATAGAACTGAACTGTTTTTCCCTCTGTTGTAGAGGATAGGAACATGGATAGAGACTATGTCTGAGGGAGAAATCCCCAGCTGCAGTGGATCTAGCTCTGGTCAGCACTAAGGGCCTTGTTAGCTGAGGCTAGAGTCAGATTTATGGTCTATTTATCTCTGCAGGCCAGTGTTCATTTATGGTGCGGTAATAAACATATTGTACTCCTCTCCCAAGACTTACCACCATCTACTGGTTGTCTGCAGGCTGTTTTCCTGAGGTTACTCGTGTCTTAGTGATTTTAAACCATTTCTGCTTGTGAGCGATTGTCAGACAAAGTGATTTATAGCAGCCTTTACCCAGATCATAGCACATTGCCACAGATCCTTTGCCAAGGCTTCTTGACCTTTTTTTATTTACAATGTCTAGGGTTGAAGGATTACTTACGTGCACATTTTGGTCATTTGAGATAAGAGCCCTGACAATTTCATTCACACACTACTAACTTGATCGAATTGTCCTTTGTGCCATGGCGTACAGTGTATGCTATGGGAAGCACACAGATTTTTGATGGAGAAGAGCAGTTATTCTGTTTTCTCTGGACTAAAACCTGCATGCTTCCAGATTCCTAAAGAAAACGCACCTTAAAATTTGTCATCCAGTCCTAGCCCTTGGGCACTTTCCCAGCTAAAAGGGACAGATCATCACTGGGCTTAAGTCAGCGTGCTTCTACTGTAGAAACCTCAGGCGTTATGGTTTATGTTCAGAGATGATCTGATTTAGCCTTTGTAACCTTTGGCATCATAATTCTGCTCTTCTTTCAGCCCTACCAACCACGTGGCAATCCCTAAAGAAAAAAGAAAAAAAGGCTTTTGCTGCCATAAAACCCAGTAAGAACAACTTTTAAGTAAAGTAGAGGAAGTAATATATAAAGATCTTCATGGGAAATATATTCAGGGTTCGTTAAAAAGCATCAGTCATTGCCCCAGCCTCTGAGACACAACCTGGGTTAAACTTTAAGGAGCATCCATGCTTTCATTTCCTCTTCTCATTTTGACTGAGCATGTACTGTTCACATCTCTACTGCTTTTAATTCACTGACTAAGCTGAAAAGGATGAGTTTTATGTCCTCCTCCATAGCACAGGCACAAAAGCATACAGAGCCATGCAGAGCAATGAAGCACAGTCTCACTCAAAGCCAGCACAAAACTGCTCTGTCCAGAAACAAATGGGGTCACAGCTCCTTCCTTTGATGCAAAGGAAAAGAATTTATGGCAGGCTTTAAAATGGTGCAACTTCTCCCCTTCTCTGCAATCAGCCCTGCCCATTGCAGTGGCCGGTGTTAAGCTGTGTAAAGACCCATTACATTGCCTGCCATATATCACACATCGCCTGCTCCTCAATGACCCCCAAAGGAGGCACAGCCAAATCAAGGGTACTCAAAATCTTGCCCATATTGATTCAGTGATATTAGATATCAGTATTAGATATCCCTTCACTGATATCTATAGACACCTAAATCAACTAATTCCCTCTGGGCAAATTTTATTCATGGTAATACCACACATTTCTTTAGTATTGAGCTATTTATACATTTATTTATTGAACTGAATCGCCACCCTTTTATCCATATCCAGTTCCTGTTATTTCTCATTTAAAAGTACAAGTAAATGCAAGAAGAAAATAACACTCATCTGTAAAAGGTTACAGATTTATATCATTTTTTGGACAGGAGCCAAAGCCTACTCTAGCAGAATAATAATCTATCACAGTAATGTTGGCTGGAAGTAAGTGAGAGAAGAAAGACTGAGCAAGGATGCTGACCTATACTAATAAGATGTTAGCTGTTAGCCTGTGAGCACAGAAGCACATATAGGTATATGGTATAATCATCTTAACAGTATCTGTCGTGCTATACTTTGGAAGGGCAGGGTGTAAAGAATCTGTTTTGCTGGTCTGCAAAAAAAAAAAAAAAGGAGAAAGTCGATTCTTTATAGTCAGCAGAATTCTTTACGAAACTTCCCAAGGAGAAAGCAGATGCTGAGTAGCACAAAATTAATCTTGTAACATACTAGGTATAAAATACAGTAACGCAAATCAATATTTCAGCCCTACACTATCAGCTGCTGAGCACAGAAAGACTCAGCTGTATTGTGTAGGACATATGCTCTGCTCTCTGGTTTTTCACCACGAATTTCTTTTTCAGGTCCTGAGTCAGTGCCTACTGGAACTAGTGACAGAAACGTGGCTTTGACTCAAGCTCTCAATCGTAGATTTATACTGACCAGTAACCGAGAAATACTGCAGTTGAGTCAGTGCTGCAGCGGAGTGTTGCCGGTTATGTTATCCTCTGCTGGAGCCAAATCGCTCTGTGATAGAAGAAAGCCAATCACTTTTGAACTGTATAATTTTAACACAGCAAAATCTGACCCTGTAAGTGTAAAACTGCACATGGCAATTATTCGGTTCTGCAGGAAATGAACTCACTGCGTATTTAACACTTCTGTCCAACAGCAATTAGCTTACTGTTATAGCTGAATCTGTAGCTCCTAATGCAGAAAACCCACTGCCTGTAACAGCCATGGCTTACAATGTCAGCTGCAGAAATACAGGCTCTTTCTGGCGACACAGTCATTAGCTCTTTTGCAGCTGACTGCAAAGGCAGCCCACGTTCTGCGGTAGCTCAGCTCACCGGGCCAAAGCTCAGGGAACAGGAATTTGTTGTACAAATATTCTGTGCCCAAAGCCTGCATCTCATTTTGATTCACAGACAGCCCTCCTCAGTCCCCATGTTTAGCAGGTGAAGGCATGAAACAAGCGTTCAGCACTGAAAATGAAACAGTCCAGGCAGCAACATCTCTTCCTTGAACCGATCATCTTGGAGGGCTGATATTTGCAATATGAAAACATGGTGGATAAATGCAAAATGTACCTATGGGCTAGTAGGATTCATTTAAGTAAGTCCCTTTGGCCCTGGCCACAAAGCCTGACATCCTCAAAAGCATCTCCCACTCTGCCTTCCGAATGTCCCCATGATCTACGAGACTGTGTGAGGGTCTGCTGTACTCTTCAGCTCCTGACATATTGTGGAATGACCCGGCAAAGCAGCTGTATGAAATCAAAGTAGAATTAAACAAAGTTTAATATCTTGACTGCTGAAAGTGATTGTTGACAATGAGCCTGGCCACAGACTTCCACTATAATAAAAGTGCTATTCATAGCACTGTAGGTCAAATTGAATAATCTCTTGCAATATTCCTCTTTGATTCCCCTTTTCCAGTGAACAATGGTCTGATGTAAAGGTTTATCAAAGGACATGTTTACACTGATGTCCACAAATCCTGGGATCTCAGCTATCCCTTCTGCCATCTGCTTTCGTTTAGACCTCACGCAGGGGCAATACAAGTTACCGTTACCACCCCTTGGGGGGAGACTATAGCATATTGCAGATGCAACCTTCACAGCTGGTGAGGTAGGACCGTCCCGATGAAGCAATTTACTTGGTCTATACCAGCCACTTATTACCTCCAGTGCCCCACTCTCTGCCTTTCCATTTTATATTTGCTGTGTCATACCTTTCCTATATGAAGCCTTTTCCAATAAACCATCAAACCCAAACTTTAAATGGAAAAATATATAAAGCTTATATAATAATTCTCCTTAATCAGGATCTGCTGATGAGTTTTATATTTTATGACACTTTCTCAGTTTATATTTACTTACCATATCTATAAAGATGGCAATAAATCCCATAAATGTTCAGCACATAGATGAGAGTTGCGGTGAATTCCAAGATGCAGCTCCTGATTATATAGCACACAGAACGATGAAAAACGCATAAGTAACTCACTGTAAAACAGGAGCCATACTTGGGCACATATTTTTTGTTCTTTGTATCAGTGATATGCAATGGCAATTATGTTTATTGGTGCTTTATCAAGCACTCTGGCAGGAAGGTGCAGAGACGCTGGAAGAGACATGCTTCATTTCCTTGCCAGTACCTGACGTTCAAGACATTTCAGACACAGAGAGAACTTAAAAATATTCACTTTGCTTTTCCCTGTGCTCCATTATAGTACTAGATCTCTGAAAATAATGGATTTTATAGTTCAGTGGCTCAACCTGGGGAGAAAATAAATAGTTTGGGTTGATATCATTCTTTTTCCTAAGGTTTCATATAATTTTGAGGTCATAAACCTGTGAATTTTTTATCCTTAAAAAAAGTTACATCTATTTTGAAAAGAAAGCAAAGTTTTGAAGGAAACAGGGGAAAGCAAAAACAAAAACAAAAGAAACTATCCAAACGTAAAACTTCAATATTTTCTCTCTTCAATTTTGAGTTAGTCTTGGGCTTCCTGAGTCCATGCCTATTCAGCCAAGTGCATGACAGTGGTTCAGTATGTAGGACATCAGCATTGCAGACAAAGGATGCCAGGACATACCCATCTCTTTGTGGTCTTTCCAATTGCTGCTGTCCCTGCCATCTGCTCATCAATGTGACTACTTCATCCTGCTTCCAGAGGAGCATTAGCAGCAGTGACCAAAATCATAAGCAGGGCTTGGATACACTTGTCTCTTCTGTGTTTCTCCCTATAGCTCTGAGCTTGAGTGGAAGCTGGGAAGATAACACAGAATAACAATTGTGATCTAATGTATAATTCTTACTGTGTTTTGCAATAGTATCTGCTTGTAGACACATCATTAGAGGCACACAGGTGCACATCTGTAGTTTTGTTAAGCCTTCAGAATGCAAAATTTGATTAACTAAAGAGTTTGTTTTTTTCATAATTTATTCTACCTGATACTTTATGACTTGCATGGATTTAATGTAAATTTAACATGTTCAATGTCCTGGTTTCAGCTGGGATAGAGTTAATTTTCTTTCTAGCAGCTGGTATAGTGCTGTGTTTTGGATTTAGTATGAGAATAATGTTGATAACACACTGATGTTTTGGTTGTTGCTAGGTAGTTGTAGTGTTTCTAATTAAGATAACGACTTTTCAGCTTCCCATGCCCTGCCAGGTGCCCAAGAAGCTGGGAGAGCACAGCCAGGACAGCTGACCCAGACTGGCCAGAGGGATATTCCATACCATAGAACGTCATGCTCCTATGTAACTGGGGAAGCTAGCTGGGACGCGGGACTGCTGCTTGGATACAGACTGGGCATCACAGTTTTTTTCCCTTTTGCATATGGTGAGCAATTGCATTTGTTCACCACTTGGTTTATATATATATGTATTAATAGTAGTCATCATCATCATCCTTTGTTATCCTATTAAACTGTCTTTATCTCAACCCACATGAGTTTTTTTACCCCTTGGGTGGTAGGCATGAGCAAGCGGCTGAGTGGTACTTAGTTACTGGCTGGGGTTAAACCATGACACCAAAGACCACTAAGGAAAATAATTGCTAGAAAATAGCTACCACTGCTTGATTGGTGTCTGTCAAATACAGTTGGTTACAGACTTTTTAATTGGAAGATAATTCTTGCTATTATTCATGACCATTGAGGCAGAATTTCCTCTCTAAGTTCTTTAGCTAACTGAATAGACAAAGTACAAAGAATTAGATTTTAAGAGTTTAAATGATGAGCTGTTAATTAGACATACCATGGCCAGGCTCACACAATTAATTAATATAATCAATCAGACACCTAATCATCATTACTCAAATTACCATTGGAGGTTTTGTTTTTATTCTGAATACAAAGATATTATTTGGCTTATGAATCTGCTTAAATGTGTACGTGCAAACACATTTCTAACTTTTTGTGAAAGATACAGACAATCAACATCACACCATGGGGAACACTGGCCATATTATTTTAAGAATTGACATAGCCTGTGCCAACACAGAAAAATTTCTAACAACTGGCACATTCTAACATAGTCTTATATTAAGGAAATATATAGGCTGATGATGGATAACAGCTGAGGATGTTAAAATATATAAGGTCTATTACCAAAAGACATCAATTAATTACTATGTAGAAATTCAGTGAATATATCGTATTATCCTGAACTCAGTTTCTATTAATACAACCATTAGTCTTGATTTGCACTGGATGGTGGAAATGGCAGGTCGATAAAGCAGGGACCTGTGGGATGCTTTTGCAAATATTATAGAAACAAACATGCTGATTAACATTTTATCACAGTTGCCTGTCAGAAAACCTTCTTGTAGACACAAGTTGAATATGCTCCCACCACTGGGAATGATCTATGCTTCTCCAGGCTAGTACCCACTTCTTCATAATTTTTGTATTTAGCCCTGAACTGCTGCAGCCACTGAGCAGGACTCTGAGGTACCAGACACTGCAAATGCAGATAAAAGGAGTTGTTCTTGAGAGCTTATGATTTACTCCTCCACCTTCTGCAAATGCATGTCCACCTTCAGCAGGGGAAGAGGTGCAGCCTCCCTCCTCAGCCAAGTCTCTTTGGGCAACAAAGACTTGACTTTTCCCATTTATCACGTATGTAATTTGGTTTTCCATTGCTGACAGCAGTGTACCCTAGACGACAGGCAGGCCTTGAGCAAGCAGATCTGTGGGAATCCCCTTGCGCCTAGCACGTTCTGCGAGTGAAATGGGGAGGATGGAGAGGTAGAAGCCAAGTAGGGCCCGAGGACCCTCCTAAGGAGTCTCAGCACCTCAGTGGCTGGGATGATACCCGTCTCCTGCACAGGGCTCTGTGGTTTACAGCTGCACCTCTCGTCCTACTCGAAGCCGTCTTGCTTTCAACAGCTGGCTGCATCGGCTCAGGGTTTTGTTGTTGTTTGTTTTGGTTTTGTTTTGTGGGGTTTTTTTAACTGAGGTCTCTGAACCCCAGAATATCTATGAATGGTTACTGAGGGGTTTACAAAGAGTAGCTAGGAAAAGCAGAACTACTGCCTGTGCTTTTCATCCTTTAGGGTCCACAGCTCCACTGAAAAGCAGCAAGGCTCTGCAGGCCAGAGAACCCCTGTCCTCGGGGCTGCAGGGTCTCCTCCAAACACTGCACCCACCCCTCTCCCTCATGGCTCTCCCTGCCCACAGGGACTGACCAAACATCTTGAGCCTGCCCTTACCCAGAACTGTCTCCAGCAATGATGCCTATACTTTTTAGATGACAAATAATTGATAAATCAGACCACTAGATCTCAGTTAATTTACTTGCAGAACAGATTTAGATCCCAGGAACCGAAAAAGATTTGTACGTTATAGGCCATCCAGAGATGTAGATGGTTATGGGGTATCCAGGATCAATACCAATTCACAGAGGATGCTACCCAGGACCTGCTGTTAGGAGTTTCATTTCTGACTTTAATGAAACCTGTATTCTACATTTGGTCAACAAGATTTCTTGCAGCAATAAACCGCTGCCTCTGCTGTGGGAGCAATAATGCACTAAGTTCTATAGCTTGTTCCTTCACAGAAGTGCCAGGCTGTTACAATAACTATCTTTACCTACCAGCTGCACAAATAATTGTTCAGTAGTTATTTAATAACTATTAAATATCATTAATGTAAATATGTATATTGATACAAATATTCCACAAATGAAATGCTAATATTATTAAATATTAAGCAATTTTAAGAATTTCTCAGGAACTTAATTGGTCTGGATAAAACATCGATTCTTTTCCTCTACAGCATAGGGCATGAACAAATGTCCAGCTCTATTGCATTAGAGAACTCAGCCGGTTTTGGTGAACTTTAAAAATGCAGCTTGCTGTATCACACTTCACACTCTCATCTTGTTGTTTATGCTCAGGTATAAATGAAGCTATAAAATTTGTTATTGATTGCATTTTATTACGAAAGTCTGAAGGCCTAAAGCAGGCAAGCAGAGAACATGATACTTACGTTGAATGATGTCTCCATTATCTTGTCCTTTCTGCTGGTCTTTGGTAGTTGAAATGCTCATGTGGTGGCTTGACATGCAAGTAACAGAAATGCATTCAGATCCTACATACAGAAACAACAAACACATTCTCTGACATGTTTGTCAGGCTGCTTACTCGATGGCCACCAGCATAAAATGGATAGGGAAAGCCCAAAGTCAGCAGGAAATCAGGCAGAGAGCTTGCAGTGCTACCAGGATACACAAAAATTATGAATTCTAGACCAACGCATCACACTGTAAAGTAATGAGCTCACACACCTTCCCTAGGCAATTCTAGTATCTTCACATCTGAAGTGCCATGATTGCAGCCATCATTACCAGGAAATTGTGGCAAAATTAGAGAGTACTCAGAGTAAGGCAGCAAAATTGCTCTAGCAGCTGAAAGGTTAAATTATAA
This sequence comes from Balearica regulorum gibbericeps, assembly GCF_011004875.1. Lineage (NCBI taxonomy): Eukaryota > Metazoa > Chordata > Aves > Gruiformes > Gruidae > Balearica > Balearica regulorum. The sequence continues at coordinate 12,494,829 of NC_046184.1, forward strand.
CATAAAGGCTAAAAGTTAAAAAGATGTATAGTTTGAGTAAAAAATGTGTTGGCAGTAGTGCATAAAATTAATTGGCTTATAAAATCACAATGATGTTGAATATTTATTTAGTGAGATGCACAAAACACTAATTAGGAGTAATGGGATATAAAGAGGAAAGTGATGTGTTGGACAGTTATCAGAATGTGTGTCAAAGCATAATTCATTAGGTTGTGAAAAACACTAACACTGAACATGGTGGAATACTAACAGTTTGCAAATTAAAGATATACCAGGCAAAGTGCAAAAGTAGTCGCAGGAAAAATCAGGCTGCTTTGACACCATTTTTTTGTTTTCTGCTGCAGCTGTATAAACTACCACTCAGGAAAGCAATGAAAATACACAGGTACAATGAGAGCAATACCACCAGCTACATCTACAGCTAGAAACGTCCTAATGCAATTATGACTGGGCACGGTTCTTGTACTCTTATAGCTAGATTTAATCAGAAGTGCTTATATATTTGGGCTTAAAACATCGGTCCTCTGACCCAAGTTACCAACCACTCTCCAGTTCCCACATGAGTTGCCTGCGTTGGACTGCCATTTGAAAATCAGTCACAGCCCTGCCAAGGGCAGTTTCTGATGGTGCTCCTCGGAGATGTCTTGTAACAGCGGTACAGTCACATCTCTGAGAGTCAGGACGGGTCCAGGCATCTGCCCTGTGCCATCCCATCATAACCCAGGTGAACTGAGCCAGTTTAAGCAATCGCAAATCTATAAAAGCTAAGTAGAAGGAAAAAAAAAACAACTGCCCACTGTGATCTTCTTAGCTTCTCTGCCAGTGTAAACTTTTTGCCAGCAACAACTCAAAAAGAGTAGATGAAAATATCTTTTCTCCACAAAATAATGCATTCAGCAGAAATGCTATTTTGAATACTTCAGTAGAGAGTTTCTATTTAAGTGACAGAAAATGAAAAATGTTAAAATGCATTTTCATGTAAGAATTTTTTTTTTTACATTTATGAAATGGTTAATTTTTTTTAAAAAAATCATTTTTCAATTTTAAATTGACAACAATTACAGAAAAAAGGTTTATGAGAAAGGTTAAATAACCCATAAATGAAGCATTTAATCCATTATCCTGAAGTCAAGCAAAACATTCTGATTTATCCCACAATGAATCCTCCATTATTTATGCAGCTTTAATTCTGAATCATTGCCTCCAACTAGGATGTGCAGAATTTTGCTAACAGAACTTCTCCTGGCGTGCAGGCAAGAGCTGGTTTTCTGTCTAGCAGATCAATCCCTTAAGTAGCTTTACCCTTTATCACCTTGAAAAGGGATCAGTGCCAAGCACAGGCCAAGCATTTATTATCCATAAGTAATACACTTGCGATTATGGTGATCATACAAAACATGCTTTGTCTTTTTACAGTTATCAAGGGGAAAGGCAACACTGATTTATATTTTGCTAAGCAACGCTGCTGACTGCTTTGTAAACAGAAATGTTCAGATGATCTGAACACACCTGGGGATATATTCATCACTGGACTTGTAGTATTTTGCCATTTCCAGCTCTATTTTAAGTTATGAGCATATGCAGAATCTGGAATATGGTTTCAGAGGGAAAGTAAGCACAGCAGATTGATGAGAGGTTTGCAATTTTCTAGTCACTCCGTTACCATTCTGTTGAGTCTAAATCAGCATCCTTAGGCTCCTGACTGGAAGCGCGATTCAGAAATGAGTTACGGGGAATGGTTACAACAAATCTGTGGTACATGATGTTTTGTCTCAAACAATTTTTTTGCTCAAATTCAGTAGCGGCGTCTTTAGGAAGCCTAACGTACGAGGCAAAATATTATCTCACAGGCATTCAGAATTACATACAGAGTATCTAAGGATTCCCACAAATACTGTTACTGATCTGTAGATGGTTGTCTATTTATAGTATATAATACAATCACTGAAGAATATAAGCTCAATGTAACATTAGAGGTGCTTTCATGGTGAAATTGTGTTTTGATTAAATTTCCATGTTGAATTGTTTCAGTATTTGTGTAAGGCACAAAGCAAACCAGCCCTTCTTTGGCATCTGCTAATAAAAATCTATGACTTTTAGAGTAAATAATAAAAAGTAACCTGCCTACTCATTGCAAATTAAACACAGACCAGTAGCTTAGGATGATGTACACTGGAATAAAATTCATCAAATAGCACTCCAAATATAAGGGCTTGAATTAAATCAGCATTTTGAATGGACAAAATGATACACAGTGGCCAGTTCAGCACTATCAATCACAGGAATTTCCTTTTGTTTCAGCAATGAAGCATTAAAAAACCATTCTAAATCAGAGCAGCCATAAGGCTAAATGACCTGTGGTTTTGACCTACTGTGTTCTCAGTCCTTGATAATAATGCAGGGAGTTAAAACAACGATATACTTAGGAGAGGAGCATGCCTCATGCCTCAGCCTGCACATATTGCCTTTCTGTCAACATCTCAGGGAAATGCCAGCATGTGCTTATTTTATCAGAGTGTGTGCACCTACGTGTGTGTTAGCAAATAATCTAGTAACAACAGATGTACCGTAATTATGACTGAGCTGATTAAACTTCCAGGAAGAGATGTCTACTTTTTCTGTAATGGTTATTTCCATCACAATTCAAAACTCAGTACCGGATTCAGTAGGAGTCCTGTAATTTAATAGAAAAAGGATTGCAACCTTAAGTACACAAATACTTTGATAATTGCTGCTTGAGGTTGTGGGTTTAGAGATCGCACGTGCTGCCGTGGTATGAAGGCAGCCTGTGGCACTGACGGTGACGGGGGCTGTGGAGTTAGGTACTCTTACTACGCTTCAGAAGAGGCTGTATCCTTTGATGGCTAATAGTAGTGCTACGCTTGCCAGAATTCAAAAGTATGGTTTGACAGCTCCAACTAGAGATCTCTATTCTCTCTTTGCTTCTGTGAGACTTCCCCATGAAAGCAAAATTTTCTCAGCATCAGTTTCCTCCCGTATGGGTTCACAAAGAGGACCAGCAAGAGCCCAGGTTGTCCCTTCCTCGGGCCCTGTCACAACATGTCACATTTCAAAGGACCAAAGCAGAAGAGAATAAAACCTTAGCACTGAAGTCAAGAGAGGACGGGCCTATTCCTGAACCTCTTTAGCACATTCTCCAGTGGTACATCACATGGGGTGGAAATAATTCTCAGGGGTTTTCTATAAAAATGAACGCAGTAGCAGTGGCTTCATACTTACGGAGGGTCTTTATCTATTGTGGACCTCAAAGCATGGGAGAAGCCTCACTGCTTATTGAAGGAATATTTCTACAGATCAACTTTGCGATGAAATTTTTTAAATTTGCCAACCTTTTCCCATAATATAACCAGTACACAAAATTGACTGTCATCTTTACAGCATAACAATACCTTGTATCTACACAGTTGTTGCTGTATTTTGCTAGGAATTTTCACCAAAACCAAAAGAAAAATGGTTCCTTCCTTCCACTGATAGTCTTAAAATACGTGACATAAATTAGACCACTGAGCTGCAGGAACAGAAGGAAAAGGAACTGCACTATTTCTGTGCTGCTGAACTCATAGTAGAGTTCAGTCCTAGGCTGATGCTTGTCCTTTGCCCAGATTTTTGGATTCCTCCCTTGAATTTTGTTGCAAGTGCCAGAGGGAGTTAGGAGTGATGTGCGTGGACAGAATGATCTTGTGCTTACAAATATTGCTTTTCAAAAAAACAGAGCTTATGAACTGTATTTCTGAAATATATTATGTACCTTGAAGTTTTATGGATCCCCAATGTGTTTTATTTTAAGATTAGCAGGACTCTTTCAGGCAGAGACAATAAGAATTGTGAAGCGAGTGCACATTATTTTGAGAGAATATAACTTTTTTTTCTTGCTTGAAGTGACTAACTAGCAGGAAAAACACTTTAGAAGAAGCTTAGACTTTATTTTAATCAAGATTTATGAAATTATTTTTGTTTCAAAAGACTTGCATGAGATAGAACAGGAAAAATGGGAGAAATAATAACCATTTTCGATTTAAATATCCTCTTTCTTCCCTGAAGGGATTCTAGAGCACTTTACAAGCCATCAGACTTAGTACGCCACAGGGACCACTTGTCTGAAATGCCGCTTCCTCTGGGGTGGAGCCGAGCAGGCATTTTCCTGCACGTAGTGGCAAAATATAATGCATTATCACAGAAACTGTGAAAAAAACCTTCTCTGTTGAAAACCGCTTAAGAGAAGGTGTAGTACAGCATTCCTGATGCCTCATCAGTCTATACAGCAGACATAATGACCTGCAGTTGCACCGTCCTTGAGCCCAAGGACAGCACTCCTGCCCAGATGTGTACCTACCTGCCACAGTGAGGATCGTGCCCGTGCCACAGTGCTTGGGGCCGTAAGGCTGTCTGTTCCCCTCAGCTTCTTCTGAGATGAGTTGTGACAGTGCCTGTTACTGCAAGAAATCTCATATATAACCTCCATCTCCCCGTGTCTCAAACTCCCATCCCCAAAGTACCTCCCTGTGGCTACCCCTTTTTGTGTTCTGTCTAGATGGCTTGTCGAGCCTAGGGGACAATTTTGAGCATAATGAGGTACGTTGACCACCGAGCTGAATATCCTCCAAAACCTCACATTTTAACTGTTTTATGTTTCTAAAACATATTCCTATCCTATTCCCACGGCTCAAGGGGGAGATTCTTACTCACAGCTTACATATGAACCTCACCTCCTTTCAATCTTCCCAACCTCAATAGTTGCCAAAGCAGACGCTGTATCCTTTAGTTACACTATATTAAACCTCCTCTGGTTACAGATACACGGTGAGTGACAAGAATGTGCACCGGGACACTGATGTGTTGGACAACCCTGATTTCAGCAAGGCAACTCAATTCTCCTCTGCCTAAGGCTGGGATGCAGTGCCCTCTGCAAGGTAATGGATTCACACCACTGGGTGGACAGGTACTCAACTGCTTTCTCTGACTATTAAGATCATTGTTAACAATTTTCCTTTCAGTGAAAGACTCTGGCATTTTCATATTTCTCCTAAAACCCAGTGGAGTACATCCATTTCTAAATTTATGAGGAAGAAGAATTTGAAAACATTTCATTTTAGAAAATTCTACTTCATCGGAATGCTTTATTTTGTTGGTGTCAGGATGGTTCATGTTGTCACTGTAAATGTCACATGCAATGATACAGTTTAAAATCAATCTTTTAAAAATTAAAATAATTGAAATTTCAGTGAAATTAAAACATAATGTTGAAAGGAAAGCAAACTAAAAATGGAATTGAAACAAAAATAAAGAAAATGAAATACTATTTAAAACTCTGCTGAAAACTTCATTGAAATTAAATGTTTTATCTAAAACATTCCAGTGTTTTCAAAACAGCATTTTTCAGTAAAATTTCCCTCATTCATCAGTTTTTCTTCACCATAGCTCCCCTTTAGTTAGAACTCCAGATATAGGTGCTTTCTGCCGCATCCCAATATGGGTGAGGAACTTTGAATAGCTTCTAAAAGCAGCTTATTTTGAGGAGTCTTCTTCCAGATCATCTCCAAAACACTTTGGGAATTATCATGAACAGTGAGAAATTCAGAACTGATTAGGCAGCATAATTGAAATAAGAAAAAGAGAATTATTTTTGCTTTTGAGAAGCAGTACTTCCTTATCATCTCCTCCTAAAAGTCCTGTATGCTATTGATTTACATCTGTAGAGGATTCTGACTGTCAAAATGAGCCTTTGATGGAAAATGAACAGCATCGGTTGTTGAATTCTGCAGCCTTTTATGTAGTCAAACAGTAAAAACAATACCACTGAGCAGCACAGTGTAAAGAACTGAAGACGGTCTGTCTGCCTTCACCTCAGGATGCTGAGTATACACTACACTAACTGTGTGGGAGGTTTAATGTGCTTAGGTTGCATCCCTACTGCTAAAGGCACCCAACCCAAGGAGTTAACCATAGCCCTGAGCAAACTGGTGAAGAGCGGAAAATATTTTTGCTGATCAGAGCTAGCTCCTTTTAAGTAGGCTCAGGCGTAGCTTCATGGAGGTAGTAACCTTGTTGCCTTGAGACGATGATTTGTTTTTTCTTCTGTGAGTCTTTTTTAAGTGAAATTCAGTTCAAATATGGGTTCAGTTGTGTTGCAGGCCACTTAACTGAAATTGTTATCATCTGGAACTCAGGGTAGGCACTGCAAGTCCTCAAGTATGTAGGACTTTCTATCACTAAAGACCAGTGAGGGTAGAGGTGCAGCCCTGTAGGTGTGGGGTGGTCCCTGACATGGGCTGCACACAAGTTTTGTCTCAGTGGCTCTGGCTGGGTCTCTGTAAAAGAAATCCCAAAAGCAAACTAACACCCGTGCAGTGCAGAGAGTAAGGGCACAGGATCCAGTGCCTGCAGTGAACTCAGGAGCTAAATTACGTGGTCGTGTGGACAAACCCTAAAAAGAAATACATTACACCGTTAAGGGTACTTGCCCGTTAGATAATCACCAGAATGGAAAGGAACCGCAATTATGGGCTGCTGACAAAGTTACCATGGAGTACATTGGAGTTATCATTCATGCAGTTTTTCTTATTTCCATAATAATCTTGTTCTTTCACACGTAGACTCAGTGCTTATGAATGGGGAAATGCTGCTTATTGAGAGTTCCTCAGGGAAATAATTTCTGATTCCAGAAACTCAGACTGTTGTGTTTCTTAAGTTCAAGAGGAATGTTTGCTATTTGAACTAGTCCCCTGTGGCTGCTGTCACCTGCACTCCAACCAAACGCCAGATTTTTGCATTACACCAGTAACTGGGGATGATACTGATTTATATTTAGATATGTGAAAGTTAGGTGCCAGTGTGAGCAGTTCACCTAAACCACTCTATAACTAGTGGAGAAACTTGCTCTAATCAGCCTCTATCCATTGGCTACAAAGGAAGATCAGAGCACTGATTTAGGCTGCATGCCTAAATTTTGTAAAGCTAAGTGAAATGAATCATGATTTGATAGGATAGTTCATGCTTTTGGGAAAAATAACAGAAACTTCTGTAAGTACTTCTTTAAGTAAAATGCTTAAGTAAATATATATCCACGAGGATTTAAAGACAAAATGTAACTCTATGAAAACCATGACATTTTCCAATGTATAAACTAGTCTGACACAGTAGATTAATTAACTCCCTCTTATAAATGTAATACAGAAGCTTCAAAGTGTAACTTTGTTAATAATTTCCCCATAGGTATTAAGGATATTTGGGATTTGAGATATGGTAAAATCATATATTTCCCCATGGTATCACCAAGGACACATCTACATAGCAAGTAGCAAAACAGCTGTAATGATAAAGGAGAGTTTCTGTGGGAGTTTAGATATCTTCCATGTCTTCAGAGAATGATTAAAAAAAATTCTGTTCTACTCCCTACTTCTTTGCTGCTTATCTTATCTTAAACTGAAAGGATTTTTTTTTTTTAATATTGGGAACGTATTTTGCTGCCTTCGTACAGCACCTAACACATTATGGAACCCAATGTAATGCAAGCAGTAAATAGTATTTCTTCTTGGTACAGTGATAATTTTAAGACATTAATCCTTGTTTTCTTAAGCAACTGGAGAGTTACAGGCTGTTTATTTAATGGAGTGAGAAAATACCGAGGACAACAGAAACATCACCATTACCTTCACTAGGGGCAGGTGATGTTGTTGTAACTGACAGTTCAATAAGAACTAATAAGCACTGCCTTAACACATTTTTAGGTTAGCTAAGAAGGTTGATTTTTCTTCTAGCTTGCTGTATCCTACTGAAAATCTACTCCCAATCAAATACAGCATTACCACTGCATTTATTTTTTACTGTATTAATATGTTCTTAAGATAATGTGGTTCAGTTCTTTTGGGCCGCTTTTCCTGTTCTTAAAACATTTTGTTGTATCAGCAATCTGCTACGCTTCCATCAAATTTTAGGTGGCTTCATTTGATATAGGGCACCAGCTCATGTTCCGGGCATCCATAAACACACATATATTTCAATCCAGATCAGCTAGGCATGAAGCAAAATCCCTGTCCCAGCTTGAGGTAGCCCTGTCCTACCCACAGTGTTACCGAACGCATTAATGTGAAGGTTGCCTCCACTCTGTTATTTCTAACTTTCACAGCATTACCTTGGCCTGGTGTTAGCCTCAAGCTAGACAAAGGCCATGACCAAATTGAAGTACCATGATTTATTTACATGAAAGGCAAGGAATGTGACTTTTCAATTAAAGCCGTTCCCTACAGAGCTGCAGGATCTCATTTACTTGGAATGCAAAGCCTTTTTCTTGTGAACTAAACTCCTCCAGATTTAGGGAATGCATTTAGCAGTCTGCAGTACTGTACTTCTGGTTTTATCACATATCTGTGCTTCCTCCTGAAGAGTTAGATAACATATGTGGATTTTTATTAAGGTATAAGTCTATATGGCCTGATCTAAAACTCTTGAAGCTAAAGGCACTGATTCTAATCTCACTTAAACTTTTGGCATCATGAAGTTAGTCTTAATATACTCATATCTGTGATTACTCCCTCTCAGCTACCTGCTCCCAAGATTGTAGGCTCATGCAAAGGTCCTGAATGCATCTTTGCGTGAACCTTCAGTCACTCATTAAATTTCTTCACGGGAAGATTTTGCATAAAAGAAAAAAATTCTTCTTACTTATTTTCCAATTCACTGTAATCACACTCATGCCAGTCTGGAGTAATTAACAGCTATTTTCCTTTCTGGAGTTAAACTTTTGCAATGTCATTAAAAACAGACTCATATATGCTTTCATGCAGGATAAGGGGCAACTAAACCAGGGGCTTTGGTGTAAGATCAAAATTTGGCTTTAAAAACCCACCCTTCAATTAACTCTTTTTCCCCATTCACTCATCCCTTCACTTCCTTCAGAGCCTTTAAAAGCAGGTTAGGACATATGTGGGAGACAAAACCAATGTTTTTTTGTTTTTATTTTTTTTCCTTTGGCAGCAGAAATGAAAGCCACCGGGTGGAAAGGCTATTGCTGGCTAAGACAGAGAAGGAACTGGAGATAAGTCACAGGGCTGTCTGTGGGTTCAGAAAAGCATACTGAATGTATGCCTTGAAATACTAGACAGTTTACAAAGTGCAGGGTGTTGTCAAAGCATTTAGGATCAGCTGGGAAAAGCTCATTTAAGCACATGATAGTACTGAAGTCCTGTCAGATGCTTGCAGTGCATTGGCTTGAATCACAGCCCTCCCCGTGTCTCTGCAATGGGTGGTCTGACGGGTTGCATGGACGTGGCTGTGTAACGAATATACTGACACTCGGTGAGTGTTCAGACATTTTGGTACAGAGCTGGGGATCCAAAGGCTTTATGGATTATTATAAAAAGCAGGAATAATATTTTTAAAGCCAAGGCTGTCTCTGTGTCAGGAGGTTAAGCAGTCTCAGCACACGGCCTACCCTGAGCTTCCAGGAACAGCAGGTCCAGAGCTTTTTTTTTCTTTTTTCTTCTCCCCACTATTTTGCATTCATTTTGGACAGCCTTCTCACAGGCTAAACCAGTGTCCTAGAGAGCTAAGTCCTGCAGAAGTGGGTCAGCAGCGGTAGAGACAGCAGATCACACAGAGAGACCAGGGTGCCACTGCCGTAACTGCCTTCAAGCAAATTCATCACTGAATCTGAATCATCTGTCTTGAGTCCAAACCTGCATGAAACACTATAAAGGAGACACCAGAGCAAGACTTTTTGTCTCCACTCCCCCTTCACAAGAGTGCCTGGTTATGTTGAAGACTCAGAGTTTAAGCTCCTAAGAAGGAATGGTCACGACCGCAGCTGCTATTACTAAGAGAAGGCTTTATGCTTTCAGACCACGTCATGATCTTCATCAGCCACCTGACAGGAAGAGAGGTTCAGGAAACAACTACTTAAAAAAAAAAAAAAAAAAAAAAAAAAAGAGGGAATAGTTGCTTTTCTGTTGCTTATAATACAGAGGTACCATTCTACTGCATGTAGCTCTATGAATGGTCTTATAATCAGGTTAGAAAAGCACTTTTAGTAGACTAGAGCTCAGCTTTAACCTCCCCCAGTGTTAACTGGATGACAACAGATGGAGCAGATGGAATAGTGTCAGAGGCTGCAGGAGCAACTGGGATGTCGAAGTTGAACAGTCCCTCAGGCAAGAAAATTCTGTCTAAGTGTAGTTTATGTCTCGGCATTTCATTCAAGCTCAGCTGAACTTTTAAGACATGTGGTCTGTTCCGAACTCTTAAAAAATATCAACAGGTTTGCAACAATTACTGTGCCGCTTCAGCGTGCAGCCAAATCATTCCTACTGCTTTGGTGACAGACAATCCAGGCAGATGATTTATTTGCTTATTCCAATGTTTCACTGCAGATTTTAGCAACCCATTAAAAAAAAGCACATTCCTCATAATGCAGAATGTATTGAAATTTGCCATCTGCTTCACTCTAAGTATCTATAGGGTTTGGTTGACATCTGGAGCCCATCACTTTTGGCATTGGCTAATCCACAGCCTCATGCTTTTGACTCCCCTTTTCCTGAATTTGGCATTGTTCTCTACAGGTTTGAAACAAAACCTCCACAGCTCCTCACAACTGCTTTTAACCTTTTGGGCATCAGTAGTGAGAAGACTGTGCTTCTGGACTGTGAAATTAGAATATTAACAAGAGTGTGAATCTTTTCTTCACACCACACAGAGGAGCAGGGACGCTAGCAGATGAATCCTCTGCTCCAGAAATGTTGGCAGTTGAGAGAAAATACTGTGAAGTGGGTAAGAAATATATACGCTGGGATGTAACTGTCTGTTGCACCCAGCCCAGCTGGCACACACTGCACTCTATGCACCAGCTGGCAGGAGATCAGCATCTATCGTAGAAACATTTAAGATGCCTATTAAGCTTTTGGCGTAGGCAACGGGGACTGCTACCAACTCTCTTCTGCTCTATGGGATACCTCTGCAGTTTCGATCCATTTCTTGGGAGAAAAACGTCCACATGACAGAACCGTGGGTGCAGTAGCACCCAGAGGAAGTATCTGGATAGAGTCCAAGGACTGAATGACATCTCTAACTGCTGTACTGCCACCAGCTCTTCCACTCCATTTTGGTAAGTGTCCTGCTGCATTTCCAGGCACCCAGCACCCTGCCTGCCACGCTGCCTGTCCAGAGATGCCGGCCCCAGGGCCCCTGCACACGGCCCTGTATCACACCCAAGTGCCGGCATCCCCTGACTGCCCACGGCACGGGGAACAGATCTGTGCTCGCTCAGCGCACTCCCCAGAATATCAGCTTCTTTCTGTTGCCCAGCGCCAGAAGAGATCGAATAGCTACAGAAACCAGACACTTTTTCTTTTTTTAATGTTGCCTTCCATGCTTATTTGATATATAATGGTACTACAGTGCAGAGACGCATATACTCCTGGAATTATTGTTGTCAATCAAAGGCAAACCACGCAGTAAATTCAACAGTGACACGAATGACAAATAATTTTAAAGGAAAAGAGAACTGGGACTTTGCTGCCTACTCAGTACTTTTCCAGGAGACAGACAAAGGACTTCATATTCTTGTGCTGTCAGTCTTGCACCTTTTATAAGCAGTGACTTAACTAAGAGATCTTAAAACACTAGAGAATGCTGATAAATATAGCAGCTATTTTATCTGCAGAAGAGCATTGCATATTTCATGTAGCCTGTTTAATGATGTTTTATCTATATTAACAGTATCTTCCAGGCAGCAACATATCTTTTGTGTCTCTCTCCCTTCCTCTTCCTTTCTCTCACTCCAGAGAGCTAAAATGTTTATTGAGGGAAAATGTGGTACAAAGAGAAGTATCTGATTGTCACATGACTCCACCTTATTTTAAGCAACTCTTAATCCTAAGGCTCATTAAAATTTCCTACTGCTCTAACATTTCTGAAAGAAAAAAACCAGATACCTTTGCAACTGGATATCAAAAGTTGTGTTGTACCAAAATGATTTATGCTAAAACATTTCCCATTTAGATCTTTTAAAAAAACAACGTAAAACCTTTCACATCTAAGCAACAGAAAGGTATCAGTCATTAGTCACGGTCTGCACTGGTTGTAATAATCCATGTAATGAGACAACAGTAGTCAGGTGTATAATTTGTAATTTTTCATCATTTTATTTTATTGGTAGAATGATACGCCCTTTCATTTTTCTCACATTTGTCAATCACATTGTATTACTCAATTGATCCAATTACATATCTAGTATCAGCTATGCCAAAAATAATTTACTATTTCTGTCTCAGTCTGTGATTGGTAATTAACATCTTCCACATGAAATAGTTAAATTGCTTTTCCATTCTAACACAGCCAAATCTTTTAGGTATTCAGTTTTAGGATATGAACAACAACTGCATTCTACAAAACAGTGCACAAATCGCTTTTAAATTTTCTTCTATGGTCCCATTTAATAAAAACATACCTTGAAAGCAATACTAACGCATTTTATACAGCTATGAAACCCCTTTCATTTAGAAATATCTTGTAAAAACTGAGGTCTTTATTCTAAATGTTATATCTAAATTAATAGTGTATGAAAGTAATTATTACTAAACCCAGGAAGTTCCTTACCTAATAACCTCAGTCTGTTTTCCTAGTGAAAACTGCCCTGTTCACAAAGGACACAGCCACAACAGTGTGGTATTGCACCCCTGGCAAGCCATGACAGAAGGTCAGGGAGTCAAGGACCAGAGAGATGTGTGTTTCATGCAGGCATCTTCCTGCTGGGTTTGAGGTGCCCCAGTATCAGCAGTGCGGAGAATTACATTACTTCAGGCCATACAACTTTTTTCAGATGAATTAGTTTTAATTAAATTAATTACAATAGAAGGAAATTCATCTACAACTCTGTGACAATGGACATGACTATGCAAAGAAATCTATGAGGGCTTCATTGTCATGTAACACGACACATACATACACAAAAGATCGCATTCAGATAAAGTGTGTTTGTAACAGGAAATTCTGTTGCTTTAAGAGTTATGATAAATGTAAGGAGAAATCCTGCTGCCCCGGTATACAAGGGTTTATACAGGTACATGTCTTCCAGTCCGTGATGTGAAATGAGCTAAGTCAGTGTAAGATCCAACACATTTACTGGCAGGCCTATAGCAGTAAAGCTAACATACACGGACTAATACATCATACGTTAACTGACATAGTTTTATGGCTTTCACCCTGTAAGCCAGGCTGAAATGCTGCTTGTGTCTGACAATCTTCATATCAGCAATTAAAAGGAGGGCTTCTTCATTAATCAAACAGATTCCATAAGTACTGTACATTAAATATATGTATGTACTGAAGGAAAAAAGAAAGGTAGGAATTTTCTTGCATGGTGTTTTAGGATAACTTTCTAGAATATCATGTTCCAGTCACTGCTTTCCACTATGTCACACCTGCTTATGCCATTTATGACATATTACGCTACACAACCATAATGCAAAGTGACTTATCTAGTGTAACAGAAAGTGAGGCATTAACAAATGTATAAATAGCTTTGGGAGGGAATCAGATTTAGCAAAGAAATTTTGATTACATCAGACAGTTCAGATTTTGATAGACTTTTAGTCAGTTTGCAACAGAAGTCTATAGGTTTGCATTATTCAGTGCAATTTAATTTGAATTACAAGATGAAAAATGTAATGAGACATTCTGGTAAAACTCTGCGCCAGAATACACTAAAGAAACATGGGAGCTTTATTTATGGATATTACATATCAAATTTGAAGAACAAAACCCCCCAAATATCTAGAGACTCATGCCATTTAACAGATCATGGCCCAATCCTGAAAATACTCAAGCCTATGACTAATTTAACATATTAACAGTTAAGATAATATATGCAAGTTATTCTGTTGATGTTGAAGGGACTGAGCAGGTATGTGCATTTAAGTGTGTGTGGACAGTGCATAATTAGTCTCCTAGGCTTTTTATTGTCCAACAATTTTTCCCCTTTACTTTGCAAAAAAGTACTTTTAGTAATTAGGAAAATAAAGTCTTAAAGTATGGAATTATATGAAAAGATGGTAAATTATGTAAGAACTATTATACAGGAATATAGTTTGGCTCAATCAAATGAATATTTGTAATTACATGGTTACTTTACTTCCATTTTTTTATTTGTTACAAGTAATAATCAGAAAATTAAAGAAAGGTTCTTCTCCACATTCTAGAATAAATGACTGTAAAAAATTTTGCACTGAAAGTTTTACTCAATATGTTCTCTTCAAAAACTATGCGTTGTTGACAAAAAGAGTAAAACTTCCCACCAAAAAAACTTTAGAAAAATAGCTAAATTTAAGCAGAATAAAACCTCGATAAAGAGTTTCCATTACAATATGTTAAATATAGAAATACTGTATCTTATTAGTTCCATGACATAATTGGAAACTATATGGAAAACATATACATATGGATACAATGTTAATATAAGCAACCTTTACACTGCTGTCCTGTGATTTAAAACCTTTCTATTGTGCTGCACTAGTACTTCCTTTACATAGTTTTGGATGAAGAAAACCTAATACTTTTAGAGCTCTTCCTTGATTACTCCAATATGCTTTACAGGAAAACATAAATTCTATCAGTAAATGTATGGGAAGGCAGCATGTCCTCTTCAGATCTGAATTCTGAAATACTTTTAATTTATGTAACATGGCAGTGGTATTTCCATCTACTGAAAATTACATATATATTTCTGCAATGAACCACTCAAAAGTGACTCACAACAGTTAAGAAGTGGTAGAACATGTGCACTTAGCACAATTTTGGCATTGTAATTTTTAAGATACATGATATTCCACATGGGGAAACATTTCTGCACTCATTACCACGCTTGCTTTTTGCAACAGGATTGCACACATGTAAATTCCAACATATAGTGGAATATAGATTAACACTGGAACATAAATTAGCAATAATAAAATAATAAATAAGAATAGGTTTAAATATTCTTTGTACCTAGAAATATTTCAGGTTTGGCAGTATGCTTGATTTTAGCAAACAGAAATTAACTCCAGAAAGCACAACATCCCTCTTGGAAACAGGGGATTAGCTTTATTTTAGCAGAGTATTTTATCTGATATCAACAGTTAGTAGACATGCAATAAAGAGTCAGACTGCATAAAAGTAAAGCACGGCTTTTTCATAATAAAAAAAAATGATAAATTAATTTTAATATATTCTAATGCTTTTTTTTCTTTTTAGGTTCATGGGATTAGTTGACTGTCGCTGACACATAACACAGTTGAGATACACGAGACAGTCATTTCTAAAGAGTAAGAATAACAGAGTTGATTAGCAGATGTGAGTGTGAAATAGCTTTCCAACTGATGAAAATTTTCAAGATTTTAGAAAATGATTATTGCAAAAAGGGATGAAAAATAAAAAATCCAAACATTTATATTAGCCAAACCCTCAAGGAGAATTGACTGCAGAGCAGTTAAAACATTAGCTTGGTTTCTAAATATTTGTTTTGATAATTTTGGGGTTTTTTCCACTCCATCACACAGAAATTTAATTTACCTTTCAAATTTTAAAATGGGAATTATTTTGTCATCTTTGAAATACTGCTGAAATAATTAATTCTGTAAAATTTTGAGAGCAAAATGCATCATGGCTTAAACTTTCCATAAATTTGTAAAAGTTTCAGTTTTGACAATTAAATGCCACTGAAAAAACCAAACCCCTTGTAACACTTCTGTTAATCCATTCCTCGCTCATGGAGAATTCTTTTCATACTTGGATTCCTCCCACATTCTTCCGCACTGCAGAATCTTTCTAAGTAAAGCCATTCTTTGATGTAATGGGGAAAACAAATTTTCTTAGGAAGTTCCTTAAACATATTTTTGCAGTTGTTCAGGTTGCCAAATCATTCTCATAGGAAAAATGTTGCTATACTTACAGGCTTTTGAGGGCAGAACTGCAGAGTTCCTGCTTGCTACAGTGCATCTGTAAACATTACAAACTCATCCTGTAGCAGTTAGATCCCATTTTATCTGCAGGATGTGAGATACCTACTATACAGTCATTTCATACTATCAACTTTTAATTACAGATCCCATGCGTTTCAAACAGGGACTTTTAATTCCCAGGAAATGGCTCTAGGTGAGCCTGTTACAGCAAGATAAACATTGAAGATTAACCTGAAACTCCATCATTTCCCAAATCCATCCCCTGCCCAGTTCTGAAGGGCTGCATCAGAAGGAAATAAAATTTAAATGTATAACTCAGTTTTGCCTAAAAAACCCTATTTCTATTTATTTCCCTGAAATTTAAAATTACATAGGCAAAACAAGTGATGGACCCCAGATGAATCCCAGAAATAAGAGTCAAGTAAGCACTGTAAGATTCCCAATTGCAGATATTGTCTTGGATTCATCTGATGCCAACTTGGAGTCATTCCTGTTTATTTCAAGCAATGACCTGAGAGACTCACACAAGGAAAGCTGTCCAACTTTCCATTTCTAGGGAGAGTAAAAGACACTTCCAAAGTGTCCAGGTTTCAGGCGTACTTGAAGAGCACAGATTTTAACTGGTCCCAGTTAAAGTTGGGTAGAACAAAATCTGCTTCCTATGAACCTCGAGGTTCATTGGCAGGGTGGTGACAGCAATGGAGACTTTTCTTCTAGCTCTGAAGATGGGCTGCAGTAGCCAGAAAGAGCAAAATGTTAGAGGATGATTCATTTAAAAACACCAGAAATGTGAGGGGGAAACAATGTGGCACGATTCACACAGGAATACTAATCTATTGTTTTGCTGAAACATTTTTTAGTTCAGTCTGAAGAAGGGGGGTAATTAAGTGTCTCATGGTTTGTGCTAATGGAGAGAGGGGACTGATTATATTATGGGCTGTGTGTTTCTGTTAGAGGCAGAGACACAAAGCCAGCGGGAAAATTATAACACCAAAACACAAGAAATCTGAAAAGCTATGATATTACTGTATAGGAATTTCTGGCATGGAGAGAGTGAAGAGAGCATCCTTGGCACTGCCTGGAAAGAACCTAAGAACCACATGGAGGGGAGAAGCTTCTTGGTTTTGTTCCTGCTATGTTGGCAGAAATAGGGTTTCGTCTGTAAATAGAGAGGGTTTCATTCAAAAGCAGCTACTTCTGATCATCATTTTTTTTAATCCTCATGGAAATAATCCCTGAGACCCTGAATTCTGTTAGAATTGCAAAGTCAAAGGAGGTAAAGTGTCTTCCTATTCATGTGTGTGTAATTACACAGAATTTCATATACTTTACATTTCATTGAAACCACTACATTTTAACCATAATGTATTCTAAACTGTAATTTAAGAAATACAACAAAAATGGGATTAATGAATCATTTCTTCTGTAAAATTTAAAACCCTTTTACTGTTACTTTTTAAAGCACAGTGAGGCCCAGGGCACTGTACTGCAACCTTTAGATTTCTTTAACACATTCAAATGGGAATTGGAAACACTTCCATGGCTATGCATGCTATTAAACACTAACCTAATATTACAGCTGAGTATACAAGTAGCAATAGTACAGAGAACAAATTTTGATGTGCTTTTTTTTTTGAAGAGGATGAGAGTAAGAACCAATTTGTTGTTTAGGCATAGACTTCATATTTTTAAAATAGATTTATTCACAGTTATACATTTAAATCTCTTAAAATTAAAAATACAATGCTATATTATTCCCATTTCTCTATTTCCACAATGACACTATTTTACTCAGTGTTTCTTTAAAAAAGTCTAAAGTAAACAGATTCACAAACAGACACAAATATATGCAGCAACATCTGGTTAGTTATTGCCCTTCTCTGATCTGTCACAGGTAATAGGGCAAGATGAATGATTTTTTAAGCAGTCTAGTACAATTACAGTACCAAAAGCATCATATGCTACATTAAGGTAAGTACTGAGGAAAAATTATGCTAAAGCTCAACAAATATAGTTCAGCAGTCATACAACTTTGATGTAGAGCTCTGTCTTTAAAGCTAAAACATGTTATGTTTCTGGTTTTGAAACATAACTGGAATAGTACGAGACTCATTTTATCTCCTATTTCAACATATTCCCTTGAAATGGTAAAATCACTCGGAGCAGTGTCCAGAACTCAGGACACCTATACCTTTGTTTGCTAAGAGGCTGAAAACATAGCGTAGGTCATAAAATGAGCTGTTCATCCCTCATGAAATGTTTGGCTATGTAGGGAAAACACAACCCTATCCTCCCCCAAATCTCCTGAAAGAGCGCTTGAAACTGGAAACATTCCAAGATGCTTGATAACAGGCGCAGCTCAAACTTAAGTGCTGCACGGCTGAACTAACCCCCGTCTGTCTTGCTGCCTCGTGGGAATTCCCAAGCAAACGCAGTCCGATGCCGCCTGATGCTGCCAAGTGAGAAGCCTGGCATGGACGACTGCCACGTGCCACTGCAGATAAATGCATCTCATCTGTGGCTTGGCTCCACACCTATGGTGGCATTCATACAGCATGATTAATATTACTGACTATAAATTCAGTGACTTAGTCTAGGAAAGGCTGAAAAGTACAAAGATCTGTACCAGTTCACTGGTGCGGTTGACCAGAAACAATCCCTGGCAAAACGGACCCTCCTTCATGCTGGAAGCATTCTGGTGGTGCTGTTGCACTTTGCTGGAAAAGCTCCGATTTCCAACTAAATGAGAATGCTTTACAAGGTATTTCTCATTCATGGTTTAACAGTAGGAGAGAAATCAATAGCACATTCACAGCTGATCCCCAGCAGCTCTCATTCTTCCTATTCTAAGAGAAAAAGAAAAAAAAAGTGCTGAGGAGTTCCTCAGTCTGGATAACTTCATTATCTAACACTAGTCCCAATTACAGAAGGTTTACAAGGTGAACAGAGCCCAGTCTCCCAAGCCACAGAAATTCTGTATTCCAGTCTATGTCAGGGATTGTGAACACCTCACATAATTGCATTTTTAAGCTACATCTACCTTGAGGAAGTTGTATACTGTTATCTTGGTAAGAGTATGTGTTGGTTATGCTGCTAGTCGACTGATGTGAGGGTAGGGTAAACCTTAGGCTCTGCCCGGATACTAAGCTTGTGAGTGGCCATAGTTAGACACCACAAATTGTTGTGTCTATACTACGATGTGAACATCTGTTAGCCAACATGTATTGTCTTGGTAAGGATAGGACTTACTCTTCCTTCCCGTTTCCCAGTTATTGCTGTTTTCCCATTACAGTGATTCTCTCTTGTAGCCCATCTTCATCTTTAGGTATTCTGAAGCACATTACTACACAACCCATCAACTCTTCTTCCAAGCCCTGTGACAAGAGAAACGTTACCACTTGTCTGTTTTGTACAGCAATCGAGTTCTGCTAACTAATCATCAGCATGTCCTCATCTGTGTGGGGTTTATTTTTCTTTTTGAACGAAGCAAACACAGGTGACTTTGCTCACCTCAGGCAATGATTCATAGTTTTCTCTGTTTTCAGAGCATAGACAGATGCAAACCACTACAGCAGAGGGACTGGGCTATAATTCTTCTCTTTTATACAATTTGATCCCAGAGTACAATGTACAGCTATTCTTCTTTATATCTATTGCAGTACCTAGAAGTCCCAATTGATTATGAACTTTTGTTCTATAGGGTGTTTTGTAGTCCCCTAGTATGAGATCTGAGTCCTCTGAAGCTGAAAATCTTAATGGTCAAGGGAAAGCTGTATCCCCAACTTAGAAAAGAAGAACTAAGTTACACAGCACCTAAATGACTTCCTAATATCACCCTCAAGGACCATGATAGGCAGGAAGATCTAAACTTGGTTTCTTAATCAAGAAAAATCTTTGACTATTTAAGAAAAGACATCTTGTATAGTCTGGCAACTTGAGGAATCTAGATTCAGAGAATTTCCAGCTGATGGTTCTGAATGTGAGAAATGAGATTTGTTCCCTTCCAGTGGCAAAAAAAACGCAGTTCATGCATACAGGGATGCGTGATGTAGCTCCTCTCGTCTTCACCTGGCATAAAGCCATTTGTGCAGTAGACGCAAAGCAAGAAGCTGAAAAAGACTTGAAAAAAAATCCAAGAACTGTGACATGGGAAGAAAAAGGGTGGGTAGCAACAAGGGAGCGAATGGAGAGACCCACAGAACATGGCACCAGATGCACAGGCGTAGCCTCCAGGAGGGAAGACACCTGGGTGACCCAGTACCAGCTAGCAGCATGCCCTGTGCTCCGATGGAGAAAGAGGAAGCTGTGTTCTGCAGCTACTGGACGGGCATGTTGTCCCCTCAGTGTGAGGACAGAGTTGGAATCATGAAGGCAGCAGGGTGGACACTGCACTTGGCAATGAAAAGAATTGTCTTGTCCAAATATAGCAATTTTTTTCTTCAGAAAAGAACTGTGAGAACTGTGAAATGAACAGAAAAAGTCTGTGCTTAAGCCCATTATACGAAATTCTTTTAAACAGAAACTGCTAAAGAAGAAAACTCAGTTATATAGAATCTTCTTGGAAATAGTTTGATCTGTGATGGTTTCCATCTCAAGTAAAAAGGAGTCAAAAAAGTAATTTTATTTATGCATGGTGACTCAACAGAGCAGTTGGTATTGCATGCTGTCTGGAGGATGGCCTCCCGGCTGCTCAGGAGAAAGCCTGGCTGCACAAGAGCCTTGGGAGGCTAGGCTAGGGCTGCCTGAACCCAGACGTGGTGCCCCACGGCAGTGGTTCCTGCCGCCCCTTTCTCTCCCCCAATGTCTTATCACTCTGGGCGCCAATGTGCCTCCTCCCGCGTGGCAGACGCAGCAGGACGGGACATTGCGACCCCAGCGCAGCAGCACAGCTGCCATGCCCCGACTTCCAGAAGTCCCGCACCTGCCTGCAGTCCCCAGAAGTCCCACCCCTCTACTGGTCACGTGATCTGTTCATCCCACCTCTTCCTGCCATAGGCCACCATTTCGTTGAACTTCCTACCCAGGTGCTCTCAGGCAGGCCTGTGATTGGCTGGCAGAACTAGATGCTCCACCCACTATAGGAGTACCTCAGGGCAGGAAGCCCACCTACCATAAGCTTATGGGTGCCATTTATGACACCATAGCCCATGTGTTCTCCTACTGCTCTGTGATTGGCTTTTTTTTTTTTTTTTTTGGCTCCAACACACCCACATGATCTAAGAGCACCCTCTGGTTGGCTGCCCTTTCCTTTGCAGTGGGAATTTCTCCTATTTAAAGATATGTTGCTTTCTTCATCTGTCAGGGTTCAAGAGATGTAGTAGTAAGGACATGCAGAGTCACATGGAAAACATTTTAACTATTTTTTTTACTTTTGCATGAACTCAAGTATCTGGAGCTGGATGCCATGCCAAGGTTGTTATGAAGGACAGCAATCCTAACCAATACAAAAGCCTGCAGAGGTTGTTCTTTAGTAAATGAATCTGTCTTTGAACACACTTTTATTAGCAAATTTTCCTGAACATTCTAATGACTCTGAAGCAACTTTCCAAATTATTTAATGTCTGATGATAAAGTGTTGGAACAGTTTATTTTTTTTCATATTATGAAATATTATTTCTCCAGCTGTTACTAACAGAATGTGAGAATGAAGGTGCAAACCTTGTGTAGTTTTTAAAGTTGTGTTTCAGTGTTTAACATTGAATAAGACCAGCTCTGGGATGGAATCGTGCAGAAAATAAGTTTCTTCTTACTAATATGAACTCATTAAAAATGTCTGCCCAATTCTTGCTCAGCTCAGTTTTCCTCGACTTTCTTGTAACAACAGATTTGTGGAACGGAATTTCATATTATCTATCTGACATTGAATACTACGCTGCTAATCTCAGGAGTGAGTCAGTTGCTGCTTTGAACTACAAATGTGGCATTTGAACCTGGATCAACATCTACATCTGATGTCAAATGACATCTCTATTATAACAATAAATTTCTGATTAGACAGTGAGGTAGCCCTTGATGATATGTAGCAGGAGAGTTGGTGAAAGAGTATTATAACTTAGGGAAAGATTATTTAGAATATTATTTAAAAGTGAAAGAAATTATTTTTTCCATTACTCAGCAGATTTCTTTCTGTCTAGTCTGTCAATGGCAAGTGTCTCTTTCCCTTCCTCTCAACCATTTTTTCCATTTTTTCTTGGATAAGAAGGGATAATGTGAGTAACGTACAATGAGAAAGCAGGGAGGCACACCTTAAAGCTCATAAGAATCCAATAAAATAGGTATTTATGAAGACAGGATCAGATGGAATTTGTAGGCAAAATAATTGCAAAGAAGGGAAATTATTGCAATATTAATTTGTAATTCTGCACTAGAAATATGGAAAGTTTACCATAGTATACTGCTGTATGGTGAGGGGCAACAACACAGGTCTGGTGATTTTTGAGAAGAAAACTTACAAACCATTAGAGGTGGCTGTCATTTTTTGCCAGCAGGTACCGAAGTGCCTACAATGTATTAGGAAATAGAAGCCTGGGAATCTTCTAGGGCTGTGGAAAACTGTAGGAAAAATGTTTATATTGATATGAGTGGAGAGAGAATGTGAGCAGAGGGATGCAAATACCAGCAGGAGAAGGGCTATAAAAATTACATGTGTTGCTGAGGCCTCCAGTAGTAGGTTGTCAAGATCCTAGCGCACATCTAGCTGCAATTTCTCTGAACAAGCAGGTACGAAGCAGAAATGGTGCCTAAATACTAATGACTCACAGCAGTGGGACAAGGTAGAAAGATTAATCGCCATCAGTTCCTGACGAGTCCAATGAGACATCCGAAACCAGCACGGTCTTATGAAGAACCCAGTAGGTGTGGGGAGGGGCTCAAAAATGAGTGCTCCTGGTCATCCCCAGCACAGGAGGGGGGTTCGGAAGAAGCAGGACATGCTGTGGGGCAGACAGGGACTGGCAAAGCCCCAGCAGGCTGGGAGGCACTTTGACCTCTGCTGACCCACGATGGCTTTCACCAGCCTCTCTAATGACCTGATCCAGCTGCTTCCGAGTAGCAATCCAGCCTTCCGGCTAGCTTCCCCAGTTATATCCGGAGCACGATGTTATATAGTAGAGAATATCCCTTTGGCCAGTCTGGGTCTTTGTCCTGGCTGTGCTCTCCCAGCTTCTTGTGCACCTGGCAGGGCGTGGGAGGCTGGAAAGTCCTTGACTTAATTGGAAACACTACAACTACCTAGCAACAACTAAAAACATCAGTGTGTTATCAACGTTATTCTCATGCTAAATCAAAACCATAGCACTATACCAGCTACTAGAAAGAAAATTAACTCTCTCTCAGATGAAACCAGGATATATAGAGAAATATATATGTGTACATGTATATTTGTACATTTTTACGTAGGTTCACTTCCTGGCAGAAAGGAAGCAGGGAGCCAATCAAAAAATGGCAACTGGCCAATCACCAAGCAGTGAGAAAACATTTTGGGTATAGGCAGCCGGGCACGGTGGCCACAGTGCATGCAGGGGGTGGAGTTCCTGCAGTGCCATACATCCTCAGCACCACCAGCAACACACCAGGCAGTGCCCTGCCAGCTCGACTCCGAGCTGCGCCGTGTCCAGCTCTGCCTGGTGACTCCTCCCAGGGGCCAATCTGTGTGCTGGTAGGAGTCCTTGGCAGCTTTGGAGTGGAAAATAAACACTCCCATTATTCAACCATCTCAACAAAGTTTCCTAAAGCTTTAATGTGTTTAATTATACTTTGAAAGTCTTACCTATCTGTCTCTATTAATTGTTCCAGCAACAGACCAATTGCTGAAATTGCTGCTGTCAACTGTGGTGTTTTCTTCTTTAGCCACAGTGTCTGTCTGTGGGTGTCCTGGTTTTACCCCAGCGGGCAGCTGAGCACCACGCAGCTGCTCGTTCACTCCCCCCCCCATCAGGATGGGGAAGAGAATTAGAAAAGTTAAAGAGAGAAAACTCCTGGGTTGAGATAAAGACAGTTTAATAGGTAAAGAAAATAAAACCAAATCTTAAAACACCTCCCCCCACCCCTCCCATCTTCCCGGGCTCAACTTCACTCCCGGCTTCAACCTCCTCCCCCCTCAGCGGCACAGGGGGACGGGGAATGGGGGTTACGGTCAGTTCATCACACGGTGTTTCTGCCGCTTCTTCATCCTCAGGGGGAGGACTCCTCTCATCGTTCCCCTGCTCCAGCGTGGGGTCCCTCTCATGGGAGACAGTCCGTCACGACCTTCTCCAACGTGAGTCTCCTCCACGGGGTGCAGACCTTCAGGAGCAAACTGCTCCAGCGTGGGTCCCCCACGGGGTCACAAGTCCTGTCAGCAAACCTGCTCTGGCGTGGGCTCCTCTCTCCACGGATCCACAGGTCCTGCCAGGAGCTTGCTCCAGTGCGGGCTTCCCACGGGGCCACAGCCTCCTTCAGGTGTCTCCACCTGCTCTGGCGTGGGGTCCTCCACGGGCTGCAGGTGGAATCGCTACACCCCCTCATCCTCCCTCCATGGGCTGCAGGGGGACAGCCTGCTTCACCATGGTCTTCACCACGGGCTGCAGGGGAATCTCTGCTCTGGTGCCTGGAGCACCTCCTGCCCCTCCTTCTGCACTGACCTTGGTGTCTGCAGATGTTCTTACATCTTCTCACTCCTCTCTCTGCCTGCAAAAGCTCTCTCTAACTGTTTTTTCTCTTTCTTAAATATGTTATCACAGAGGCGCTGTTGGGCTCGGCCTTGGCCAGCGGCAGGTCCGTCTTGGAGCCGGCTGGCATTGGCTCTGTCAGACACAGGGGAAGCTTCTAGCAGCTTCTCACAGAAGCCACCCCTGTAGCCCCCCCCACTACCAAAACCTTGCCACGCAAAACCAACACAGTGGGCTAACCCAGGATGCTGAACATCAGTTAATGGATGCTTTTATTAATGTTCTGTGGTTGCTGTGTATCATTTGCTTTCCAACTCTTGGCCAAGACAGGAAAATTAAGAAACATATTCTAGTCCCCAGTTTACATCCCTCACTGGACATACCTGAACTGCAGATCCTGCTTTAGCTGAGTGTTGATGTGTTTTGTACAGACTACAACACTGCCAAGAGGAAACACTATTTTTGCAGTCCAGTAGTAAGGAAACTTTCCAGGTACATGAAGGAAGTCGATTCAGATCAAACAGATTATATGAAGAGGAGTGGCAGAGAGAACTGGGGTTGTTTAGCCCGGAGAAAGGAGGCTGCGCAGGAGGTTCTCTACAACTCCCTGAAAGGAGGTTGTAGCCAGGTGGGTGTTGGTCTCTTCTCCCAAGTAACAAGCGATAGGATGAGAGGAAATGGCCTCAGGTTGCTCCAGGGCAGGTTTAGATTGGATATTAGGAAAAATTTCTTCACCGAAAGGGTTGTCAATCATTGGAACAGGCTGCCCAGGGAAGTGGTGGAGTCACCATCCCTGGAGAGATTTAAAAGATGTGTAGATGTGGTGCTTAGGGACATGGTTTAATGGTGGACTTGGCAGTGTTAGATTAACAGTTGGACTCAATGATCTTAAAGGTCTTTTCCAACCTAAATGATTCTATGATTCCATGATTCCATAAAGTTTTTTTGCTTGAACTGTAGATGCACATGGCCACACCAGGGATGCAGAGTAAGGGGTGTAAACTGGGCTCTGCCTTCTCTTTTTTTTTTTTTTTTTTCCTTTTTCTTCTTTGTAGTAAAGAAAGAATTCACCTTGAATTTGCTGCTTAAGACCTAGAAAGTGGACACATCTGCAAATCCCCTAAGGAGATACCCATACTCCCCTAGCCCAGAGTTAGCAACCACTGTCATTCATGACTGCAGTAGTTCTACTGCTGCTGTATTACATTGCTACTTTTCTCTTCATGTAATGAACATGTTAAATTTTTTTCACCTAGGATGTTGTGGGCTACTAAATATTTTCACATATTTAGAAAACCATTAGGCAAAGCTAAAGAAGAAACCCACTGAGAACTATTAAATACAAAGGCACCTGGAAATTCCTGAGGTACAAATTGCTAGAGGCTGGTGGTTATTTGCCCAGTTCTTATGCATTTTATGACTGCTGCTGTCCAGTGTCAGAGAAAGGGTCCCAGGCCAGACAAGTTGGTATTCATCACAGAAAAAACCCCGCATCACATTTATTTGCTTTGCAGTGCTGCATTCACACACAGTAGTACCGTTTCACTGCAGCATTTTAGTTTTCATTGGCATTGCAATCCCATGAAGTTGAGCTGTAACTCCTGATTTGGTTTGATTTATTGTGCTGAGCTGTACTTTGTTTCTACAAGATCACGAGGAAAAGTTTTTTGAAGTGAAGAGATGACACAAAGGATGTGTCAGGTACCACATAACCAGCATCTTGGGGTCTCACTGCCTACTTGGAACATAGCCTGGTACTATCAGTCCTTGCAACAAATGCAGGCCAGATTTATGTTGACATAAAACCCGTGTGAAACTAATCGTACTCAAGTGAATTTCAGGTGTTGAGGTGGAGGGTTTATTAGAGCTTGAAATTCAAAGCAAATTTTAACAAGATGAACATATAAGCAGAAAACGAGAGAAATAACTGCATGAACTCCTCTGTGCCAAAGCACAAGATTTTTCAGTTTTGGGTTTCGTATCCATCCTTAACTAAAGATATGCATTTGCCTCATGCATTACATGTAAGAATCTCAAATACCTTCTCATCTAGGTTGACTGCACAGCCATCATTTCTTTCAGCACCCAGGAAATTTTGGAATAGGTTTACTCTGCTGTATTGATTTGTGCTTGACTTATCCATGCAATATACTTCAGACTCAATGTACAGCTTATGTTCTTTAATAAAAACAAAATCTTTCATATATGACCGAACCCCGAGTATTATGGCCTAACTGGAAGTTTCATTTTCTTAAGTAATTTCTATTCGTCTCTCTACCAGCTCTATGATCCTAGTTCATCCTCAGTTTTTCCTAACAGAAATCCTTAACCATGATACCCACATGCTGTGATACTGTCATGTGTGTACATATGCTACATACACATCTCCATTTATAATCATGAGATTGAAATGAGATTCAAATAAATGTAAGATTCAGTAAAGCTATATGAAAAGCAGAAGCATCTCTTGATAAAGAGAGCTTTAAGCTCTCAGTGTGCTCAAATATTTCCCTGTTCTTCTAAATCTTTTATTGCTTCATTGCTGCCTAGGTGGGAAGTGAAGGCTCTTTATGACTCTGAAATGGAAAATCCTGAAAGCTGTCCAAATCAGAATTTTGTTCTATGAGTCTTTGCACAGAGAAGGTCTGTATACAAGGGCTGCAATACGAATGGGCATTTTCCATGCTGATCCAATTTGCAAGAAAATAGGGATGTCTTTATGGCATGAGGAAAGAGAGTAGAATCTTCTGAAAAATAGACCCTGGTTTCCATATTTATTAAGTAATGTAAATACTCATTGTCAAAATATAAAATATTCAAGAGATGGAATATTTCCAACAAGATGGGGAGAAACCATTATAGAAAGTATCAAGGCAAATTGCTTCTGTGACACCTCAGGGTCCAGATCATACATGTGCTGTCTCCTGCTGAGATGATTAGTAACAAAGTGATTTTGCAATAATTTGATGTCTTTTGTTGATTCCTTGCCTTTAAGTTGCAGAACGGCTTGCATTGTCAGCACAGCTAAACAATTACATTAGCCATGTTTGTTCCACATTATCTCAGATGCTTTGAAATCCTAATTTATGAAGTTATTCACATTATTCACATTATTCTAGTTCCTCCTTAAGATAGAAGTTTTCTGTTATGCCCATTAAAAACTTACCATATTGTCTTTAACGTTCCCTGCAAGCTGGCTCTTTCTGGATGAGAATAACTAATAGCAGCTCTGAATTTGTCAGTAAACTTGTAGGACTTTATGGGTAAGTATGATCTTCACTTTTTGTCTTTTAGAGTACATTGTAGGCATCAGTCTTAAAGAGTACAGCTATAATGTGAATACAGGGCAAGTGTAAATCTCCCCAGTAAACAACAGAGGATTTAAAGTGTGGTTCCCCCATTTTACATAAAATTAATATAAATTTTTAGATATTTTCTAGCAGTGATAGTTTGGCCATAGCCAAAGATATAAATAAAGAAAAAAGATTTTAAATGTCATTCTGATTTATCAGATTCTGAAAACATGAACCGATCTATGAAGAAGCAGATGCCCAGATTATGTGCTATTCTTTCCCACAGCGATATTGAGCTAGCCAGGACAGAGACATGATACAACCTGAATTGGCTGGGAAATCAGGTCTTACTAGCAATGCAATGTAGCACATATGCACTTCTGTTTTGGTAAAACAAATAAACCTGTACATGAATAAATTACTAAAAAGCAAATCAAGTGCCTGAAAACCTGTGAGAAAATGAGGAACAAGACTGGCTGAATAGCTGCACACAAATCATTCACCAAACTCTACAGATAATACACAAAATTACCTTCAAACTTCCTCCACCAATATATGTACAATTTATTTAAGCTTATCATTAATGATATGTCAGACATATGTCTCCCTTCAGCAGGCAGTGGAGGTGGTGCTCCTCTGTGGGCATCAGAAGTTTTACTGATTTGATTTCTATGTTTCATCTGTAGTGTATGAATGTTAATAGCCCTCATGTGTATCTGCTAGCTGGCATTTATAAAGTTCATCAGGAGCACTTAAACTTTTTTATCTCAGATGGGATAGTACAACATCCCCCCTGATTTACAAGAGCCATTTATCAAGGACAACACCTGCTGCAACACAAATATCAACCAAGGTCACATTTTGATCTAGTACTGTTGTGGTTTGACCTGGCAGGCAGCTAAAACAACCACACAGCCATTCGCTCACTCCTTCTCTGCTGTGGGATAGGGAGAGAATTGAAAAGAAAGTAAAGCTCGTGGGTTGAGATAAAAACAATTTAATAGGACAGAAGAGTATAATAATAATAATGATAAAAGAATATACAAAACAAGTGATGCACAGCACAATTGCTCACCACCCACTGACTGATGCCCAGCCAGTCCCCAAGCTGCAGCCCTCCTCAGCCAACTCCCCCAGTTATATACTGAGCATGACATCATACAGTATGGAAGATCCCTTTGGCCAGTCTGGGTCAGCTGTCCTGGCTGTGCTCTCCCAGCTTCTTGTGCACCCCTGCGGAAGGCTCATGCCTCCTGGCTGCAGGGTCTGGGAAGCTGAAAAGTCCTTGAATTAATTGTAAACACTGCTTAGCCACAACTAAACCATCAGTGTGTTACCAACATTATTTTCCTACTAAATCCAAAGCACAGCACTGTACCAGCTGCTAGGAAGAAAACACTCTATCCCAGCCAAAATCAGGACAAGTACGCTGTCACATCCATTGATTTTCTAACTTCTGCCACCTTTCCAGAGCATCCTCTGGAAACAGCCTTTTTCATTTGCCTTCATAATGTTCATAGCCATACCTAATTCACATTTCCAGAAGCTATATCATAAGAGGATCATTCACTTCCACCTACTTTGCAAATGAGCAGGAAATTCTCCCATCAAAGCCTGGGGAAGACATACCTGATAACTTCCATTAGTATTAATAGAAGTTGCCAGCATGAATCTCTGTGCTTGTTAGTGAGAGCAGACTTCAGATTGGACTGTGAATGTTTTCATTTATTTTTAATTGTGTAAGTAAACCTATCCAAAAATCCAATAGAAGATTTACATCCTTTCTAAACTGTTTTTGGATGAAATGTTAGCACCTTCCTAAGGGAATAAAAAATGAGTCAATATTGCTCATGAGAAGCCAGGTACTTTCCAATAATAATAACTATAAAAGCACCCTTCAGTGCAAAAAGGAAAAAGAAGAAAAAAGAAAGGGAAAATGCTGTTAGAACTATAGCAAAGTTCTGCTTTTAAATTATTAATGTAATTACTAAAGATGAGTGGGTTCATCTGTAATTTGCACACACTTTTGCACACATGTCACACTTCAGTATAACCTGACCTGCAGTAAAGAATATTTTTTTCTGGCTAATAAAAAAAGTTCTTGTCTGCTACCTAGATGGCTAAAACACATCACCTCAGTTATGCTCTCCAAACTGTATCTCCTTGACAGAGTGATGGCATTGTCACATTTCCCAATTGTTTTGATTCATTCAGTGTCCCCTGTTGTACAGCAGAAGTGGGCTGTCAACACAGTAAGATGGCTGGTGTGATGCTGACGGCTTGTCAGTTAGAGACATTCTGCTGACACAATAAGCAAGGAAATTCATTGAATGGTGTTGTCATGGGTAGTGGAAAAACTGGTTTTTGTGGTCTTTTTACTTACTGATTTATGCAAGGACTTCTGGAAATATGAAGGTAATTGGCTGAAAAACAAATTACCTGAAAAATTTAGGACCTGTTTTTGAAGACCTAGACTATTATTTGCATCTGAAAACTTTTTCTGAGAAGAAAATCAGCAATACAAATAATGACATCAATGCATGTTAGAAAATCACCTACAGCTAGCATTGAAGATTTAGAAATTGAGATGATATGGCAAATAATTTAAATCATTTATTCTCCCTTTTAGGTAGCAACATCAGCCCTCCCCCCCCGATCAGAAGGATGTTAGGCTGTTTTCCACCATGCATTTGGAGAGGTAACTGAGAGTGATGTTTGTGCTGGCAGATCAGTTGTTAAAGTCTTTGTAAGGGGCTCAGAATGAAGAAGCAAGCTGAAAATTTAATCCCAAATAAGAACAAGAAAACCCATTATGGTCAACCTAAAAATGCATGAAATGAAGATGGGTTTGGCCCAATGCTCTATAATTAAAGAGTTGTGGGCTTTCAATCAGAGAAAAATGTCATCTAATTCACTTATTAGGTGCCAGAATAACTTAGCTTCATTTCACGGTTCTTGCACATAAATTGCACTTCGATTGATCGGTATGGAGAAGTTCCTCAACGTTGTACATAGCAATTTATGTCACAGCAATTCCTTTGGGTTCTAAGGAGAAATAGAGCCATCCTAGCTGAAATATAATCACTGGGTATACCATGGCTATGCTACACCAGTCACCTTAATTTTCAGGTGAATGCTGTATGGTCAGGAAGTGTCAGGGAACACAGCTGAATTGTTCATGAAGTTTCTTCCCTTCTCATTGATCAGTGGGCAGCAGAGTCCCATATTCACAGTTTGTATTGAGATGTGGGAGGAGTGAGGATGTGCTATTTATTGTTAGTATCATTGTGCGAAGAGGAAGGCAAACAGTTTTGCTGTTTTGACATGAAGCTCATTAGATCTGATACCATTTTTCTGACTTAAGGCATCTCTATGGTCAAAGTTAGTCTGCCAAAATAAGTTTTCATCAGAGTTGTCAGAAATATACACCTAAATCTCACACATAAGCATGGGTAGACTCCTTCTCAAAGGAGATTCCAAGGTAGTTGTATCAATTCCTTTGAAAACAAAACCATTTATATTGCAGTTCCTATACAGGGATCAAAGAACTTAAATTTGAACAATCAAGTCTGAAAATTATGTACAAAATCTCCATTTGTCTCACATCCTTTTGACCTCTCTTGAACATCTCAAGTGCTACATTCTGCAGTTAACGTGAAAGTGCCTTGTTATTACAAGATAGGTTGCCAGCAAAGGTTTTTGTTATAACCATGTGTCATAACCTAGTCAATGGTTCCAGACTATAATGACAATCTGACACGCAAAAATCAGACAGAATAGCTAAGAGAAAATATGGCATCTTAGTCATATCTACAGATAAAAAGGTGCCATGAACTTGTTATGTAGAGTTATATCACTTAGGGAGGGAAGTTGACATCAGTCAGTTCAGCCTTCTACCTCAGCTGACATCCAGGGCAGATAAAGTTGGAAGCCAAATTTTCTGTAGAGTCAGTATTAAAAAATAGTTGTCCCCCAAAAGACAACCGAGTCTACCCAAATCTGATTCTTAAATCCAAGCTGTGTCAATAGCTGTGTGTAATCTTTCAGCTATCAAAGAAGTTCATGAGAGGTATTTGGAGGTCTCAGTCTTGGATATAGACAGTATTCCTTAGCTTTAGCCCCCCCCTAAATATCCCAAATCAAGAAAGGATAATAATATCCAAAGTCTATACTGACTTCTGTGTAAGACCTCCTTAGTAATGATGAAGACATGGTTATGACATCTGACAGTTCACTGACATATTTTTAGTTAAAGTAAGTTCTGGGATAATACACAAACTAAAGCCATATTTCTTTAGTTAATATTCCAAACAGATTTTTATGGTTCATTATAAATCTTTAATTTAATCAGTATAGGTTTTAAATGACCAATATATTCCCCTACCTGCTTAAACTCTAATTTTTTTCTTTCACATGTTGATCTTGGGATTGATCTACTTTTCCTCAAAGAGCCAAAATACTGATTAAACAATGATTTATGAGAAAATTATCATTATCATTTATTGATCCATATTCTGAAAAATTACAGAAATTGAGCTGAGTTCAAATACTGTCACTTCTTTGTACACTGAGATCTCTAAACTTATTTTCATTTCTTTTGAAGTAGCTACTTACCAGATTAAGTGTTGCTGTTACAGTAGAGGTGTCAGCATCTAGCTAATCATGTCTTGGTTGCTTTGTGTAAAACGCATACTTGATGTTATCTTTGGTGAACAAGACAAGTTTCCCATAGTTTCCATTTAGATTCTTATTAAGCTCTCTTCAAATTATTTTGTGGACTCCTCTGCTTTGACAGTCTGTCAAAGGATTTTAAGTGATATTTGCTCCAGAAAGTAAAATGGGAGAAATGTGAATATTCTGGTATTAAAATACAGTCTAATCATTGAAGTCCAGATTAAGCACTTTTACAGAGGAATCCAGATGTGTAAGCTGCTGAAGTGTAGGCAGGTAGTCCTGTCTCATTCATCATGTAGGAGTAATCCTCAAAGACCTGCCACGTTGCCAGCATGTCTAAGAAAGGAAAAGGTAATGGCATCTTTACTCCACACTCTGCTTGATCACAGTTAGAGAGCTAGCTGCCAGTCTGCCTCAGAACAGATGCAGAACAATTTTCTTGCCAGAGCAGATCTGGAGGGAAGTGATGGTTGAGTGAAGTTCTGACTCCTGGATGGGACTAGCAGACACAACAGCCTCTCTTCCCTGGAAATAGTCTTTAAATAGGAGAACAAGATTTGGGCCATTTGGACAGAATTTACAGCTGATCTGCTTTTGCACTGTGAGTTCAGCAGGTCTAGAGCACATCTGGCTCACTCTCACACAAAAGGCATCTGTGCAACATGTGTGTGTGTCTTTCAGTCCAGGAAGTCCCAAGTAGAAACATGAGGACCAGTTCCTGGCTTCTTCCATCGATTTACAAACATTATGGAGAAAGTTACAGACTATCATGTTCCAAAATTAGTGGGTTAGGAAGATGTGTTCTAGTTAGATATGTTATTTCAAAATGAGATGTGGGGAGATTTGTGTCTCGCTCTGAAATATCTCACTGTCACATGTAGTGATGGACCACTGATTTGAGTGCAGTTTAGGCTAGTTTGAAGTTTGGCCCTATTTATTTCCACCATCAGCAAGTCTCAAAAACTGTCGTCATTAATAAATTTATTTTTCA
The DNA here is from genome assembly GCF_011004875.1 of Balearica regulorum gibbericeps. NCBI lineage: Eukaryota > Metazoa > Chordata > Aves > Gruiformes > Gruidae > Balearica > Balearica regulorum. The sequence goes on from NC_046184.1 coordinate 12,528,385, forward strand.
CATGATCACAGATAACCTCCCTTTTACCTCCATATCTCTTCTTCAGAATTTTCCTGAAATTCTTGGAGGATGAGCCACTAAACTTGATAGTTACAAATTAGTGTGCTGTGATTCAGAACAGAGTGTCTCAGTGCAGATCTTCTGCCCAGTATTTCCACTTGTTTTCATCGCTTGCACTCGAAATCTTCCCAGGCTGCAAGGCAAGAGCAGCACATTTTGGTTTTTATTTGCCCTTTATCCTAACTAGTCTGCTATGGAGAACATGTAAAAGACATGTGGTGTGGATATTTTTTATAAAGAAGTTGCACAATTTTGTCAGTTAGATTGGTTTCCAGTGCCTTCAGAAACAGAACTTCAGTGTAGCCACCACTCGCTGAAACATTTTTTTCTTGTAAGTTTGCTCACAAAATGTCTCTTTGAGTAGAGCTAAAGAAGAGTACGTTCCCAAGCTCTACCAGATCATATCTAAAATAAGGAAATCAACATGGCTCTGGTGCAATATTTCAGTCCTTAAAACAAAAACTACCAGAATCACTTATCTGCTACATCAGATACAACACAAATACTTGTAGATGCCTCCAAGCAACAGCAGAGAAGGAATCAAGCATGAACTGCAAAGCTTCGCGTACAGATCACTTCAACATAATTTTTGGATGCGTACTTCAGTTGCTAAGAAGTGTTTAGTGCAAATAATACCTGTGACATTGTATTTAAAGGATGATGCACATGAGGTTGGTAGATAGCTGGTAGATAGTTCTGTATGCTATCTACCCAATTCTAGGCAAATGCTCACTTGTGGGTACAAATGAACACAGGTGAACATTTACCAGCTGTCTTGAGAGTTAACAAGAAAAAATATAACCTCATCCTGTTGTACTTCTCATGACTATCAATGATTATAGCTTCAGTTTGCATTCAATAAATTTATGGTGGTAATACTTCATGTCTAAAGGGAAGCGCAGTCCAAACCAGCAGACACTATTTTAGGATCCGGACTGTGATTTGGCAATGGCTTTTGCACAATCAGATGATATTTTTTAAGCCATTTTTCAACAGATTGGAACAATACAATTGCACAGCCATTGCAAACATTTTCAAAAGTTTTGAAAACAAATCACAGGAAAGAAGATGAACAGATTTCACTAGGTTCAAGGCAACACTGAAAAATGTATGTGAACAGACTTCGTAGAGACAACAAATAACTTTAATGGTAGTTGTGAAATACTTGGAGATATGGGATTCACTGAAAAATGATTTTTTTCTCCTTTGTCGTCTCTGTGCCGGCCTCCGTCCAAGCAAACAAATCTTTTGATAATGGTGATTTGTTTGAAGTGTCATTTGTTATGACTTGCAAGGGTCTTCCTAAAGTCTCCAGGCTGGACAGCAATAAAGTTTACTTATCATTAAAATGGGGAGACATAGTTGGAAGGAGTAGAAGAAATCTTGTATAAAAATATTTTCCATGTATCTGAGTTTGCAATCAGTTGGCTGTCTTGTTTCTTATCAGCAAATGGTTAAGAGAAAACAACTCTCACACGGGCAATCTTTAAAACAATGTTACCGATTAGAGTAAATTAAATTTAAAGAAGCCATTTAGTGACTTTCACAGTAAACTGGTAAAGAACAATAATATTCTTCAGAGTATATGTGCTTTGGGCAAATACATCTACTATAGTACTTCACCTATTAAAACTGAGCAATCCAATCAGCCTGCTTGATTGGATTGATGGTAACATCTGTTACATGAGTCCGCTGGTCTGTTTAAGACTGAATATGTTTGGTCTCAGTGCTGCATGTCTCTGTCTTTTATCTGTCTTTGGATGGCTTTTGCTGTTGCAATTAGAGAGCTCTGGTAAGGGCTGAAGTCTCTGGTTGTATATGTAAATATATTAATCACCTTGGCACAAGTAAGTCCCCTCTTAAAGCAGTGTCAGGTAGTTAACATGAAGCTTGTACCAAACTATTTCATATTATTACATATTCCAGATTCAGCTTACAAGAAGCCGGGAGCTTTACAACAGACTCAATACATTTTGTCTAGCCTGGGAAAAGATATGCAACCCCGATCAGCAGTGCATGGGCGACATCTGAAAATTAGACTGAGGGTTAGAACAATGTCTCCTATGCTCTGCCCCAAGTAACCAGAGGAACAAGTGAGTCAAAGGGGAGATTTCCAAGATTTCCAAGAGAAGGATGAAATTTAGCTTTGTAGAGATTTTCTTCTGTCTTCATTTTTTTTTCCCTTCTGTGATATACATACTTGAGTTATAACTTGATACAAAGGGTTGCCCTTTATCCTGACCATTACATGAATGTCAAGTCAGCTGGTGCCTGTCGTGAAATCTCAAATAGCGGAGAAAATTCCTGTGATTTGGGTGTTTGAATGTGAGATGGATGACAGACTTCCACCCCAACAGACATCTAGGGCTGAGGCTGTCACTTGGAAAACGTGGTTTGAGAATGGAAATTGGAAGGTACAGCTAACCCTGGAACTTCATTCAGATTTAGGACATTTCCAAACAGAATTAAAAGTTCATCCAAAATCACACCCTTCATATTACTGCACTATTTAATTGCTTTCTCCAGCAACTTATGTGAATCAGTCATGTTGATGATAAGCAGTTCAATTATCTGTAAATTAAGCACTTAGTCTCTTTGCCCTGTGAGGTACAACCTCACAATCTCGTGTAATATGAGATCCAAGCTGTGTATCAAAGTCTCACACATTTTTAATGGACTACAGTGCACTGACAGTTAATTATAAGCAAGGGGAAAAGTATAGCCAAGGTGAGTGCAGGTGCCCACCAGATTGCAGGCAAAAGATACCATAATAAGCACTTTTCATGACAGGATTACCAGTGATTACTGAGTATCGTAGGTAGAAATCAACTCACCCAGTTATTACTGAAGTATATCATAAAACAGGAGCTTGATTCTATTCATAGAAAAATCAATAGCAAAAGTCATATTTCACTTTTCACATTTCACATTTCATGTTTCCTATTTCACATTTTATATATTTCATTTATCGTCCTCAATCCCATGGACAGAGATTGTCTGATGAATCCCTAGAGTAACTCCACTGTGAAGATGCACAAAGCATTAATACAGCTCAAAACGCCTAGACAGCAAAACTAAAAATGAACTACTCTGGAAGGGAGAGTTCTATTTCCTGATCAATGAGGTTGCAAACGAATGGAGTGTAAGCTTTATCTGTCATTCATTCAGTGACGTGCCGTTGGTAGACCCTGAGTGAGCAGGTCTCAGCTTCCACGTCAGCTTCTGCTTACTAGTAAATAAAATTTAAAGTTCCAGAATCACCTTTCTATTGAATCTCTGTTATAAAGCAACTGGATTTGTTATACACTGAGATTAAAACCAGAGCCATCACTGGTTGAACTTTATTTAACTCTTGCAAATGGTTGTCATCAACGTGTCTAACACAATACAGTAAGAACAAGTTACTCAGTTATTCAAGTCATTTCCCTAGGGCTTAGTGCTCAGGTAGAGTGCTTTTGCAAGTGGCATGTGCCTAAAGACAGTGCATTGTCTGACATGACAATAATAGCAGATATTGAATGTGCTATTTTGTACCCGTCCTTTCAGGCTGCCAGCGCTTCTGTGCCTGCACTGTGCAGACTGGCAGTGATTTCTTGAGGTGACAGACGTGGAACTGCAGCTCTAAGCCAGTTAATAAACTTGTCGGACCCTACTAGCTTTTGCCTTATGCTGTGCCTATGCTCTGCTGTCTAAAGCTGGCAATATACTTTGATTTGCATGTAATTCATATTTTGCTTTAATATGTAGTTTCACAGAACTAAAAATTTGACATTGATTTATTTATTCACAAGGCATAAAATTGCCATGAACTCAATAGCCATTAAACAAAAACATTATTCCACCAAAACTCTAATGGATCCAGCTTCACTTTCGTGATCAGATTATGTATTTATTCAGTGCGATTGGAGCATGTGGTTAAGAATAAGAATATTTTTACTAACGTGTTATATACAGAGAAGTTTTAGATAATTTGGTTTATTCTTTTTGCATTTTTATTCATCTGCGCTTTCAAAATTCATTTCATTTTGCATAAAGTTTTAATGATTTTTCAGTCTTTCTAGGTAGATTGTCAAATGTATTCAATTGCAAGAAATATTTGGATTTTTAATTTATTTAAAATGACTAAACACTTCCTTTTAAGTGTAGTGCACTACAAAGGCAAGGTACAACTAATAAAAAATATTTAGGCATCCCTTGAAAAACAGCCTCTTTGGATAAAGGAACATTTAAAATTTTAAAGTTCTTTACTGTCTATGAGGATTGAAATGGGTTTTTGTTATACTTTCTGAAATTTCTGTGACACATTTTTTGAAATATTTATTCATTTTTGGTAAAATAATGTAAATGGAAATTTTTGAGGATACATTTTTTAGATTTTTTTTTTAAATTAGCAAAAATTTGACTCAGATTAGAATTCTGATGAAGTTGTCTGCTTTTCCATAAGCTATCATTTTAGAATAAAAGATATGGTTTCTCTGCAATTTTTGCTCGTCTGTCAGAAACATTTAGTGTAAGTGGTAGAAGGCAAACTGTCCTATATCTATTAATTCATTTTAGAACTAAGCAAATATTTGGGTTTTCTATGTGAACAACCACAGAGATGCTTTTTGTATTCCAAATATTTGCTCACTTTCCCACATTAATAAACTCAAATACTTAGATTTTGTAAAATAAAATACTTCCATCTCATAAAATGCAGTCAGTAAGTTAATTAAAAGCAAAAAAAAAAAAAAAGAATAAGGGATATTTTAATTGTTTGGCAACGGAAGATCACAGTGTGATGGGTAAGTAGCAGAGCTCAAGGAGAACACATTAATATTAACTAGACAGTGCAGCAGAGGACAGGTTAATTAAAGAATAAAGAAGCAAGAATCAATCTTCCCAACTCGGAGCTGCTGTCAGCTTTTGTAAGTTAAGTAGAGTCATGTCTGCTAAAGGAATGGACATCAGACGTCCAATGAAAACCCCTCTGCTTCTGGAAGCGATGTTAGCATTTTAGACCTCAGTCCAGCCGTGCTCGTTACGGCACTATGTGGGAACCTGATAAATAATGTCAGGGCAGTTCTGTAGAGCAAAATAAGTTCATTCATAAGACATGTTCACCTGCAAATTCACATTTCAATCACACCTGCAGGAGGAAGGATTGAATTTTAGAAGGCAGTGAATCAGAAAAACATTTTGATTACCAATAAGGCATACGTTCTCAGTGTGATGTAGTGGCTAATATAGTCTTTGGATGCATCGACATGTAGGGCTGTCTACCCAGTAAGGCATGCCCAAGTTATCATTCAGAGCTGGGAGCAGCGTGTCTGTCTCAGGGCAGTGCTCCATGCAGACAAATCGCTCTTGCTGAGAAGTGATACAGCCCTCAGCTGTGCTGTTTTAAACCCACAGGAAAACAACAAGTCTTGGCAAAAAAAAAAAAAAACAAAAAAACAAACCCAAAACCAAACCCTCGCTGCACTTGTACGCAGTATTAGAGAAATCTGATGAAATATCATACACGTTCTGTGGCCATCGTTCAACTGAGCGAAGATTAAGATGAATGATTCAGTCGTGGTGTACCAGCTCTAACTCCCAGCCAGCATCACTCACTATTGCCGGGCAGCTGTCAGACGCAGTAAGATTGCTGTGCTGTTTTGACTGCAGCTGGTACGCTCATGAGAAGTACATATGAAACCAGAGTGGTAACCAGCTCCTAAATTTTTGAAGTGTCTGCAGTATAGGGGTTTAAAGATCAGTCGGATTTATCTGCCCTCAATACAGCTAATGAAGATCTAGTCGATGCAGTCAATGAGACAGGACTTACTTAATTGCCTAAATATGGATATCTAATGCCATTTGAGATACCCCGGAGGATGTCATACATCTACGCAGGGCTGGGCTGTGTGACTCCATCCCGGAGAGAGAGCAGTGCCGTGCTGCAGCAGCAGCAAGCAGGAGGACTCGCAGGTTAGCCCACAGCATCTGACTGATGCTACACACTGATGTTTTGGCAGCTGAGTATTGCCACTAGAAAGTTATTTTTCTTCTCTGAGAACAGACACCTACACTGGGAAGCTGAAAAGCTCTCTGGATTCACTATGTTTATTAGATTTCTATTGTCTATAATTGTCTAAACCTGTCACACACATAGGCACCAACTATGTAACATCTAAGATTGGTGTCTAAATGTGGAGCCTCGTTTCTGACAATCAAAAAGACCTGGGATGAGGTACTGGATGTTCCAGCCTACGCATTGGTGAGGCACAGTGCTACTACTCTTTTTCAAAGGGCTATCTCATTTCCAGAAATTAATTTTTGGAACATAAATTTTATTTTCCTCAGACTTTCCAAAATACTGATTTTCAAGGGATGATCCCAGGGATGGAAAATTTCAGCACACGAGCAGATAAAGAATTTGCAGGTGTGTGAATGGAGGTTATTAATGCAGTGAGGACAGCTTTGCTGCAGCCCCCCTTTGAAACTCCCCGATTTTACAGACATTTGCGCTTTGACTCACACCTGCGAAGCAAATCTGTGTAATCCCAGTTCCAGAGGCAAACGACCTGAGACACGTCAAATGAAGTTTATCAGTCACAATCACTAAGGCCAAGTCTATTTCATGCAGCGGAGCACTGTACAGAGATTTAAGGTAGCACAGGTCTGAGCTAGTAACCAGCAGAGTGTGCAAAACCTGGCAACTTGGATCAGGAATTGATAGGATTTCGTTTATGAGTAAGCTGTTGGCAGGGGTTTGGCTAAGGGAAAGCTAAGGAGCAGTACCGAGCAAAGGCTTGCAGATTTAAGCCCTCTCTGCACTACTCAACACTTCTGAATCCAGGGCTGATGTCCCTGTGCCTGTTTGCAGGGAGACAGCAGCAGAGCCAGTGAGGAAACCCAAGCTGGAATCTCCGCATCCCTGTCCCACGGAGTGCTATAACCTCCCATTAAAATATGAGACAGATAACAGGAAAATCTCATCACCTGTATACAGAAAGATGAAAATGTCACTGTCATCAAAAATTCACTGTAAGAGGAAATGGATTATCAGCTATTTTGTGTTCCCTCTGGCAATGTGCTGATAAAAAAAGCATAGAATTCCAATTCTATCTCAAATAACTGGGGTTTTCCCCCTCTCTATATGTTTGAGTTTGCTTTATCAGATAAGCAAGAACAATATAATTTTAAATTTATAAAATGCTGAGCTTGTGAATAAAAGTAATGAGTCCAAAATCATAAGATTCCTGAGTGTGCCCCAAGATCTTTTCAGATTTTTTTCCAGCTCATTTTTAATGCTTTTTTTGCCACTATTTCCCCTTTTGGAAGATGGGAAAAAATAAATACACTTATTTTATTCAATGAGAATCATAAAGGTAAGTGCAATAAAATCCTGCTATTTGCAGTTACTTCAAATAGACAAATCTTGAAAATAAATAAAATAACTCTTTGAGGAATCCAATTTTGATTTCCATCAAAAATGGAGATTTGTTGTCTGGTGAAATAACACATTAACCAATCCAAGCTCCCAAATAGTGATACAGTCAATGTAGAACACGCTTACATTCATAGTCCTCTTGCACTAACGCAAATACTTTTACATGTTTTCCTTATTTTATTCCCTTTTACTCTTGGTCTCATGACCTAGAACATCATTGACAACCTACAACATATGATTAAAATGTTTTCCTTTCACTTTTCACAGCCAAAATACCCCATCTGTAGCAGATGCCTTAGGCAAGTCTTGACAGGTTACAAGGCTGCACCAGGCATTAAATGGGTTCCTGGCAAGCTTAGAGAAACCTGCCATTCACGGAGTCTGTTTTAGGCTAATAGCCAGGAGATCTCTTGGCCCAGGCATAAGGCAGAGATAACAAAGAAACTTCCCACAACAAGCCCTCAGAAATGGCAAGCAGGGACTTACATGCCTTGGCAGGCTTTGCAGTGGAATGTGGAGGGAAGAGATAAATTTTACATTTCTGGGCCTTTTGGATACTCTGAGAAAGAGTGATAAAAATTGTAATCAGATCGTTATCACATTGCCAGAATGTCCACTTCAATTATAAATCTTGGATGGATAATAAATACGTATATGTAGCCTTGGGCCCATATACTGCAGCTTTTCCATGTACTAAAACTTCCTTTGGCTACAGTACAAGTTTCAGACAAGTAGGAAATTTCAGGGCCAGAAGAATATCATGGCTACAAGATGAAGCTCTCTGCCTGAGTGAATTTTGGCTTGAGAGGGCAGAGGAGGAGGAGCATCAGGGCACTACTCGTGTCTCCAACACAGGCTCTGGCCTCCTGCCATGCTCAGCAAAAGGCTCTGGGCTTCCTTCTGCTTCACAACTGTCCTTGGTACTGGGTAGCAACGGGCTGTTGAGGAACATGGTAGGGAACTTCTTCTTCTTGGCCTTACACAAGCTTTACAGAAGCTCTTGAGTATGCTAAGAGAACCTCCTCCTCTGTAACTACATTTAGCTGCATTGACATGGCTGTGATAATTCTGGCTTCAAGCTTCACATAATTCTTCACACCCTGATGATCCAGCAACCTGTTCTTAAACCCATGATCAGGCTTTACACTAAAGGCAGTGAAGTTGTACTCCAGATAAGGAAAGCTGTGCTTTGTCTGCTGCTAAAGGAATTTTCACCTAGAAGTTTTCCTTGGTCAAGTAACCCAGAGCTGCTCACATCTGCACTGCTCTGGGCTGCTCCCTCCTGGACACGTTAGCTGTGTCACCCTGCTTGGCCAGGGCTCCAACTGGGCACCACTTAGTGACACTGACGCCCTAACCTTTTTTGGGTTTCATTTCAAAGTTCTCAACATAGTGTTGGTGCTGCGAAAGTTGGCAAGTGCCAAAGTAGTAGTTCTGTTCGTCTTGTGCGCTAGAAGGACTAACGTGATACAGGTGATTGTTTCAGTGGACAAGTCCTGCTGGAATAACACCAGATAACTGCATAAAGCAGGAGTCAAACATCAATGGCATCAATGGATGAAAAGAACAACAGGAGTTGCAATGCAAAACTTGGTGTATTGAATTTTAGCAAGCTTGCTAAGCTGTGGCAGCAAGAGCAGAATTATCATATGTAAACACAGGTCCATATCACACAAATTAAAGATGATCTTTTATTAGTTGCTGAAACAGAGTTTGCTTCAAAATCTCTTTCACTCAGTTGCTGAAAGTACATTTATTAGCTCAATAGAAGTTGTGAGGGTCCTTTCCTCCAGCAGAGAGTAGCTGAATAAGTCTGCATTCCTGTACAGGAAGAGGCTTTTCTGACCAGTCTCATTAGAGTGACAGAGTAATTTATTTGCAAGCAGACAATGCACAGTAATGTCATTTTTCATAGCCAACCATAGAGGTCAATTGTGTTTCCTCCAGAGTCCTTTGCATGCTAGCACTTTGAAATATTCAGTGCATAACAGGATCAACCCCTTCGTTTATCTACCATCACTCTGTGAGCTGAGCATGTTGTTTTGGAAGAAGTTTAAGTGGCTCTAGTTCATGTTTATGGACATTTTGCCCCTTTTTGTTGTCTTTTGGGCCTTGTGCTAACTCCCACATGGATCTAATCCAGGCAGTTCAGCCAACCTAATTGTACAGATACAGAAAAAATAATTTACTTTTTCCTTATATCTCATTAACAAAAGTATTTATCATTCCAAGGACTGATTTTTATGAGGGAAAATCTTGTCCAGCAGTGCATGAATTCCCTAAGGATGATTAGCTGTATCACAGCCTTTCTCTAATTTACGGATGCAAATGTAAAGGTGACCTAAAAAGAGAAAAAAAAAGTTAGATTCTTCTTTTCTCTTATGTGATGAATAAAGAAAGACTATAAAGTTTCTGTTAAAAACTGCTTTCCCCACTGTGCATGTTAAGTGCATTTTCCTGTTTTGCAGGAATGCTCTGGGAATAATCAGAGAACTACTGGATGTATAAGGAACCTCTAATTCAAATTGCTCTGTCTAAGGTGGCAATGGACTTAGTCAGACTCTTTGTTTCATTAAAAATTATATAAATGAAACTTTAGCAGTACTCTTGATAAAACTTAGCTTTCAGAAAAAAGAGATGTCTCATTCCTTTTCCATGATATACCAGGAAATACAGCAAGGGGTTCATGTTCTTGAAAGCACCAGTCTTTCTGTGTCTTGCCAATACATCTGTCAATTCCTGAGAATTTTTGAACTAATTGCCAATTTCAACCAAATCTGACTTTGGGACATATGGCCCGAAAGTACTACATTCCCATACATATAATTGGAAGTGCTACAGAGGAGAAAAATCCAAATCAGCACCCCTACAGTGGAAAACCTGGATTATTAGGTAGTGTTAAAGATATGGATGTCAGCTCATCAGTCAACAGATCTTTAGCTTCAAATCTGACAGCTGCTAAACAGAGATCATGGGCAGAAGCTGAGGGTACTTTAGGGGACATATTTTTCTTAGGAAGTTATCTTCAAAAGCAAAGGATCTGGGCCAGATTCTTTCCTGGTATAAATCACCATGTGCTTAATTACGATAGTTGATTATCTGACCACAGCTGCAGTGCTTATGAAAGGGGAGACTTAGCTCATGAAGGACATTCTTGCCACAGAGAATTCCTTACGTTGTTTGCCCATCTTATTTCTGTTGGAAAGTCAAATAAATGTTTAATACTTATATAACATAGGATATTACCAGATTTCTGTTCAAATATTAATAATGATTTGCCACAGTACCTCTGTGAATGATGCATACGTTCCAATAACCCATGGTAAGGACAATGATGTGGGGGACAATATGCTCCAGAACACGCAATGAGTCAGGAGTACAGGAATTCGGAGTATCTATGCGTAGTCCTTAGGAGGACACAGCACCAGCATTGCCAAAGAGATAGAAGTTAAGACTCCCCCAAGACCTCTCCCAAGGTGAGGAAATGAGGTAGAGAATGACGTCAGTGATCAGCTACCTGAGCAGAGCAACGCTGGCTATTTTTTGCCCTTTTACCTTGCGATTCCTTTCCTGCAGACCAACGTAAGAGAAGCTGTGCCTGCGACACTCACACTAGACCTACCAGGTTGCTGAGTGTGTGATTTGTTGGAGATTGTTCAGCAATCTTTAACTAGAGCATCTCTAACAGCTTTTACTTCAGTAATCAAAACGGCAGCATCTGCATCCTTTCTTCCCTGTCAATTTTGCATTTTTTTTCTTTAATTCTGGGCTCTTCATCAGCTGCATCTCCTGCCAGCCTCCCCCTCGTCCCCCATCAGTTGCCACTGTGACGATGCTGATTTCCACTGTGTGACAGCATCGTAAGAAACAAAACCTGAGTAGTTAACTCTAAATTGTTGGAGCAACAGCCGTGACTGCCCCAGCAGTTATGAGTGCTGCTGTTCTGCTCTTAAATTTTCTTCATACTGCAGAATCGCCAATGCAAAGCACATACTGCAGTGACCAAGTCAGCTAACGGAGCTGGCAGCTGGCCAATGTGGGCTGTACTGGGGGAGGTATGGGAGGAAAAAATCCTGTACAGGTGGGACTTGCATGTGGACCCCCTAAATCAGACAGGTGTAGAAATAGATCAGAAGAGTTAAAGCAGCAAACCTTCAAGATAAGAAAGCCGTTTCAAAGACAATGCCAGAATGAGAAGGGTTGTTTTGGCTTCTTCTACTGTGTGCTTAGCTCAGGCCAAGGGAGAGAAGATGAATTCTATGATCTGGCAATAAAACTGCATAGCAATACTTTGCTTCTCAGTAATAACTTTCAGGGAGTTTCTCATTAAAACTGCAATACTGCATTGCACATATACACAGAGCTCAGCTTAATGGTGTAGCCAACTGCATAGCGCTTCACTGTAACTCTCTTATACCCAGTCTGACTGTCATGTATAAAATGTGCTTTATTTTTATTAACACCCTGATTCCAGAAGACAGAATTTACATGTTTAGACCCATCCCTGTGAGAACTGCTGATACGAACAATGACTTTCCAGTATCGGACAACTATATCTCACTATAGGGACTATCTGGCTGGAATTTTAATGGCAAGAACAGACTCCGAAGGAGGAGGGAAATGTATTTATTGGTACAGAAGACTGAAAGGACTTCCTGGTGCTCTCAGACGCAGTCCCAGAACCGTTTTCAATATCTGCCCTGGCAAACAGAAATAGAAAGAGGGTGGGTAGTGGTAATGGGGAAAAGGATGGAGAAGGAAACAGAAAGTAGAGCAAGAAGCGGAACTTGGTGTAACACTAAAAATAAAGGAGGAAGATGTAAACCCTGGTCACTGGGATCTGCACCAGCCTTGTAAAGGAAGGTCAAGAGGTTAATGTAAGCGTACCTCTTGTTCATCCGATCCTTGGTTTCAAACTATAGCTACATACTGTATAACAGCTACACTACAGAAGGTACCCCTTTCAGGCAGGGAGAAGTAAGACACTTGCTATGCAAGTTGCAGCTAAAGGACAGGAGATACTGGGAGATCAAAATAATGCAGTCTTAGGCAGATATTTGGAAGTCAAGATTTTTCATTGTCCTTTAGCCGTGTTAAGGCATTGGGTGAATGTAGCCATGTTGTTTACTTGCCTAAGCTTCTTCACCTACAAAATGGAAGTAATATTTAATTCTGAAATACAAACTCAAAGGCAGGTGCATTTCACCATATATCCCTTTGTTATGCACACTTCACCCTGCGCTATTCCAAGGTCAATCAGGCTGTCAGCACAGAGACTGAAAGTGTCTGATCAGACTTTTCTCAGTATTTCACTATGTCTGGAATGAAAACTGCCTTGAAGTCATGTCTTACACTTCTTTCTGCTCCCTGAATGTGTCTCTTGTGTTGTGAGACATTATAGAAAATGATGACTGAGAAAATGAGTTTCTACTTTAAATGATGCCTGCCCACTTAAATCGGCATGATGCTATTAGAACATCATGTGACAAACTCACATTGAATTGACCTTTTCCTATTGCATATTCACTGCTTAATCAGATGAAAAAATGCCTTACTACCTCTTGAAAATGTTGTACCATGAACACAGGCTAATTATCATATATTTACATATATTCAGGCAGCTTCTGGCAAACTGCACAAGTATTTATCTGTTAGTATGGTAGCTTTTTCTTTCATAATTAAAAGGTCTTATAAATGTTCAATTTATTAAAAAACATCTCCTAGCATTAATTTGCTGACACACTCTAAAATATCTTGTACTGTCTAGAATAAACTGCATGTTTCAAATGGTAGCAAAGGTAACGTGATGAAACCAGGTGGTACGCTCTGGGTGATATTTGTGTGATACATTTTCTGGATGATAGCAGTCTGTGTTCATAATGCATCCAGGGACAAGGCAATCAAGTTTTACTACCTCTTTTGCTTTCTGTGAGGCTTGAGCTAGAACTAGCATAAGGCAATTACTGAATGATGCAAGTTATTTGGCCCTTGAAAGGAGTTTTCCGTGGAGGTTGCTGGCATTGTGGACCATAAAAGCAAGCTCCTAAGGACTGGTTCACTCATTCCTTTTCCGAAAGGTTAATCATGTGGGTTCTCCTCTTCTCATGGCATCACGTTAGTAACTTGTCTTACTTAGGATAGATGTATAAATCACATAGGTAGAGTGAAAAATATCTCTTAGCCATAATAACACTGATCAAGTTAGGAACCACTCTACCCTACAAGAAAACTTTCTGAAAGAATAGGAGATTTTTTTTTTTTTTTTCAAAGTTGCCAAAAATAAGCTTATAAATGGGTGGTGCTGCTGACAGAGCAATTCTAATTCATCTATCCCAACCCTTATTATAGTCTCAGATGAAACACAGCTCTAGTATCACTTACTATAGATTACTCTCATAGATAACTAGCTAGCTGACAACAGGACCATATTCTAAATAGACACACTGGTTTAATACAGCATTAATATTATTAACAGGAAAGATCCCAGATGTTTGCAAAGGAAAGAATACACTGAAAGGTTTACCAGCTGTTCCTCTTGTACGTATAAAACCTTAAAAGAACTATGGTCTTGTTTGCAGCCCTGTCTAAAATATCAGTATTTATGTTTTCAAAGGCTCATGATGAATATTTTGTGTCATGCCTGTACATTTATGTATAAATTTTAGAGCAAAGGCCATCATTGAACTCTCTAGTATTTCAATAGAGAGATATATTTTCCCATTAAGAGTAGAGATACTTTAGTCACAGTCATGTTTGCATTACATCAACAGAACATCAAAACAAGACAAAATCAAAGTAAAATCTTTTTTTGTACTGTTCAGCTGTATGAGCTGAATACAAAATGGTTGCCTTTTTGTACAGCGGAGTACAGAGGTCTCAAAATCTGGTATTAAAATGAAAGTCTAGAGCATAATGATAGACTGTTTTGCAGTTACAAAGTTGCATTATGTATTCGTACATGGCAAAGAGAGACAAGACCACTATACTCTAAATGTCCCCATAAAAAAAAGAATTTAATTTTCCTGATTAACTTGTGCTTGCAGCAGAAACTAGGGGAGTAGCCAGTGATTTTTAAATTTCCAGTGATGGAGAAGCTATTTACCACAGCTCTTGTTAAACTGTACTAATGATTAATGGCCTTTGCTGTTAATAGTGTGTGCTCTACTTACTGACTAGGCTTCTTTAGGTTTAATTTCAAGCATTTGTATCTTCTTGCACATGTCTCTGTGGAACAGAGGTGCCTCCGTTGTTATCAGATTTCTGTTCCACATACAGATATTTAAAAAGGTGATTGGATCACTGCTTGTGACTTGTATACATACAACGAAGATTTCATTAGCCTTTTGACCAAATAATTGTACTGGAGCCAATGTTCAGCTGATTATCACTGTAGTCTCAGTATGCCTTTTTCAAAGCCATTTTTAATGTGGATAGATCTCCCCATACTGTAATCAGGTTCTGTATTCTTCCTTCCTAAATGGGTAATTTTACTGTTGATTTTATTGAAGCCCAAATTAATTGTCTGCAGCCTAATTTATCAAGTAACGATTGTAATTGTTTTCTTTTTGTAAATATCCTCACCGTTACTCACCATTCTCATTACTTGTGTCTTCTGTGAACTTTGTCAGCAGCAATTTTAGATTTTCTTCCAGGTCAGCAATGCAGTGCAGAATACATGAAGTCAAGGACCAGTCTCTAAAAGACCCTCATAAAGACCCAACTTGCAGTGTCATGTTGAGACATAGCAGTTGCTTTGCTTTTAAACTATTCTAGGTAGATTCTGGGTTCTCAGTGAAAATGATTATCAATTTCAGTTTAAATACTTCACAGAAGTCTAAGTTTTCAAACTGTTCTTTTTGTTAATTCTAACTTAAAAAGAGGTAAAAAAATAATTTTAAAAAATTGTACATCACCCCTTTTAAAGTAGGCTATTAATTATATTTTAACATTTATGCCATTATTGTGTTTAGGACTGACGGTCGAGATCATGCCTAACCCCCTGTTTGCAGCATTGCAGCTTTTGCCTCCTTCCAGTGCTCCAGACGCTTGGTGTTCCAAGACTTGATGAAAATCAGTGTGAAGGAGCCAGTGAGCTCCTTGGCCATCTCTCTTAAAGTTATTGGATGCAAGTTATCTAAAGCTAGTAACTGAAAAATAAAATTCTGTGTCTGATGCTGAGCATCCTCCTGAGTCTCTGTTGAATTGGTTGCATGTACTCTGAATGTGTTCTAGCGTTTCAAAACTGAACTATTTATTGAACATGCTTTCTATTACACGTCACAATCACTGCGTCAGCACTGGTCATTACAGTAATAAGTGCAAAATTATACCTAGGAGAAAATCCCATGCTAATCGCTCCTTTGTTAATCTATTCACATTTTTCCTCTTTTCTCAATCTTGTTCACCTGTTAAAGTATTCTGGGAGGTAATGTGCCAAACCTGTGTCCAGCTCCATTCCCACCTTCACTGGGAGGACTTCAGAGCCTTGAAAGAGATGTTTTGCAGCCTTTAAGGATAAACTGTCTTATTTTCTGTCGCTTTGTTTATGGCAAGGGAATTCTGTGCACTGTTGGGCAATCACATTTCTAAAGGTCTATTGAGCAAAACTAAAGTATCCACTACTACTGTCTTTCAGCTTTAGATTCAGAAGTACCCGTGTCTGTCTAGTGGTATTTTTACTGCAGGAAAGGTTCAGATCATTGTTTTGACATCCTACAACAACTGTCACTTATACTTTTATTTGGGTGGTCATACATGTGCACTGCATGATGGATGACCTGAATTTCTGCCATAGGTTTTGTAACTTGGAACTCTAACGGAATTAATTTGTAAAATAGTCCATCTGATCTAAATATGGCACAAACAGCATCACAAAAAGGAAGGCCGTTTTTAAGTTTTCTCTACACAGAGCTGCAACAAGCTCTTAAGGTACCCATTATTTAATTTTCTTTATTTTTTCTTCACAGTTTTCCTATTTTTTTCTTTAATTTTTAAAACTTATTTCTCTTTTTAAAAACATTTAGCATTGGAGAAGAAAAAAATTCTTAACTGTACCTCATTATGGCAAACACACCAGTGCAAAAATTAAAATCCTGGAAAACAATGTTGTCTACAGCAATACCATATGAATTGATCTGCACATGAATATATAAGCTTTTTTTTTCTCTTGAACTTATCCATGTTGCACTGTTTTTTCATTATTTTACTGACAATAATAGATAAATTCTGGATGAGAGGAATAACTAGGTCTTAACTAAGTCAGTGAAAGACATCTGCCTGACCTAATGGCAGTGGCTATTTTTAGGTGTCTGTGTAGAGGAACAGATTTCTCCAGTGTGCAACATATATTAAAAAAATGCAAGTTGTTCATGTCCGATGGACACTTCAGGGTGCACAAGACTTACGGTGTGTTTGACGTCTCCTTCTATGTGCTGAGTCAGATAACTGTAATGGTGATGTTGAAAACCTATGCGACGTGCCTTTCGTCTCTTTAACCCTTCAGTAATGCCAATATCTTAAGTCTGTGTCACAGCCCAAGGTATACATAAATCTTGTAGTTTAGTTTTCATATCAAGCCATAGCTCATGAGGCTTCTGTATTTCCCTCAGTAAAGCAAAAACACACCTGTCTGAAGAAGACTGCCTGTTACAGTCATAAATAAATTTTTCAGTCTGCTTAAAGCAGAGGCAGAAGATGTCAGAGATCTTGTCACATATCATCACTTAAGCAAGACAGCAAGGTGTTTACTAGAGGAAACTAAGACAAGGTCAGTGCAAATGGGTCAGATAACAGTACTGGATGAATAATAATCAGCGTGCTGACAAAATGGAAAAGATATGAAATGACATTCTTCATGGTTCTGTTATGGGTCCGATACTATTCGGTATTTTCATTAATGACTTGGATGATGGAACAGAGAGTGAATTTATTAAATTTTTAAATATTGTCCAGTTTAGAAGGACTGCAAGTATGTTGTAAGGCAGTTCTAATGACTAACAAATTGAAGAAATAGTTTGGAAAACCAAGATGTAATTCAAAACAAAGTTTCATTCTTTGAGAAGAATGAGCAACAGCAGAAATACAGAATCTGAAATTACTAATCAAGGTAGAAGTTCTGCAGTGTCAGGCTGGGATGTAATACTAAATCCCAAACTGGAGAGGAAACTAATAGCTTTGCTGTTTCAAAAGAAGTCAAACATTATACTTGCATCTGAAATAGTCCTGTGCTTAATTTTGGGCATACAGTTCAAATGTAGACTGCTTCTGTAGAGACTAGAGGAGAACAAGGTGAATGTTTATAGCTTTTGGATATATAACCCACAGACAAATCATAGAATTAGTGGATTGGAAAAGACCCTTAAGATCATTGAGTCCAATCATTAACCTAGCACTACCTAACTACCACTAACCCACATCTTTTAAATACCTCCAGGGATGGTGACTCAACCACTTCCCTGGGCAGCCTGTTCCAATGATTGACAACCCTTTCAGTGAAGAAATTTTTCCTAATATCCAATCTAAATCTCCTCTGGCACAACTTGAGGCCATTTCTTCTTGTCCTATCGCTTGTTACTTGGGAGAAGAGACCTGGCTACAACCTCCTTTCAGGGAGTTGTAGGGAGCGATCAGGTCTCCCCTCAGCCTCCTTTTCTCCAGGCTAAACAACCCCAGTTCCCTCAGCTGCTCCTCAGAAGACTCCTCATAAATAGTGGCTGAACTGGCATTATTTAATCTAGAGCAAAAAAGTCATATCATATTGTATATCTATACAATAAGAGTCTTCAAATACATAAAAGTGATCTTAAAGGGGAAGGAAATAAACCAACCTAAATACCTGGTGCCAGCAGGGCAAGAAGTAACAGGCTTAAATGAGGACAAGGGAGATTTAAATTAACAAGGTAGACAAAAATGTTGAATACTGAGAATGGTTTAGCACAGCAGGGTTCTTATTGTTGGATCATTGTTATTTGATGTTTCAAGTTTTTGAAAAATAGTCCAGCCAGCCATCTAAGGGACAGAGGGAAAGCGTAGGTTCACTGGCCCTGCCTTGTGCACGGAGAAGAGCCTGGCTGGGCTGCTGAGGTTCCTTCCAGCTGATGATTCCAGCTCTGCCTTGTCTGCTGCATCTTCCACCATATCATCCAGCAAAGGTTGCATGGTGCCTGCGGAGCTCTGACTTCAGGAATGGTGGTCATCACTACAGAGACAAATCCTATCTGCTGACTGTTGCAACAGAGCTGCTCTATGCCTATCACCTCTGTTCATGTTGTGAAGTGCCTCACTGCAGCACATGCATCAGGCGGCATAGAGCTGGTAAACTTTTCTGATTCTTTTTCTCAAGCTCCTGCTGACATTCAGTCTTATGGGGGAGGCCATTAACATACCATCCTAACAAAAGGATGTTGTAGGTGCTGAAACTACCCTGAGTATTTATTGACAGAGATCATGCATGTCTGCAGCATGTGTTAACCTCTGCCTGGGGCACAGTAAAGCCACTCTGATTAGCACATTTTTTTTTCTGTGCTGCAGATCCTGGTTCAAAACTACAAATCTTGCAAGTGGAAAGGTCATTTGGATTGGATATATCAAGAGAAGTTGTCTCTATTTGGGAGGGCTAAAAGCTGTTCAGTAAGAAGAGTTCATGGTTTATGTTTTCAAAGTTCTCTGTAGCAATGCAGTGTCTTTTGTTCTTGGTATAGATATAAGTGGACTCAAAGGATATAGTTAAGAAGTGTGCCTTGGTTTGCTTTGGTGGATGACCAGTTTAAATATACTTTAATGCCTTTTACCAATCAACCTGTTTGTTTCCAGAAAGTTTAAAAAATTAATAAGAAAGGCGCAATGCATGTGTATTTAATTTTTCATGGATTTCATACTTTAGCTTTGTCTTATTTGTCCATTTAAAATTAAACCTTCTTTCATGACTTTTAATGTAGTCTGAAACTAGCATTGCTCTAACTTTTTGGCTCAAGTTACATCAATTCACTATTATTTGAATTCTTGGCATTATCCTTCTCAACAATAAGGATGATCCGTTTCAAATCAACACATTTCTGACCAGATTAGAACCAAGGAAGTTCTGGCTCCAATGACACTTTAATGTATCATGGAATAAATATAGTGCTTGAAAAGAGAAATTTTTTCCTCATATTGTAATTATTCTTGTGGTTGAAGCAAGATTATTTTATTTTTACATTCCATTAAGAGATAATTTAAAATGTTACATTTATTTAACGAGTAGAGCAATACAAGTGCTTTGGCAGGATATTTTTGCTGTACCTAAATTTTTTTTTTTTTTTACTTAACGCTGTAAGTCCCAGCACAAGAAATATTGTGTTCTTGCTTATCATATGGTAAATATTTAATAATTCATAGTCACTGCTAAGCACAACTTTTCCTCTAGTTCTCTCTTTACAGTGTGACATGACTAACTACTATTGCCATTATGTTCTCATTTAATAATGTCTTCATGAAGCAGTAGCTTGTCGTCTTCATAATGAGATCAGTGCCTGGAAAAAACAAAGCGGAGTAATCATGCATCATATTTACCATATCAGACATGCTTGGACAAGAATAAACTATAATGGATGAGCAGCATTCAATACTGAACAGGAGAACTCCAGAAGCAAAAGACAACCCAAGATAACAGTCCCATAACATAAGCAAGAGGTTTTGCACCAGGCTGGTAAATGCTAGCATGGGCACAGCTCTGTAGAGGATGTGAGTTCATAGAATCATAGACTGGTTTGGGTTGGAAGGGACCTCAAAGATCATCTAGTTCAAACCCCCCTGCCATGGGCAGGGACACCCTCCACTAGACCACGTTGCCCAAAGCCCCTTCCAACCTGGCCTTGAACACTTCCAGGGAGGGGGCATCCACAGCTTCTCTGGGCAACCTGTTCCAGTGCCTCACCACCCTCACAGGGAAGAATTTCTTTCTAACATCTGATCTAAATCGACCCTCCTTCAGTTTAAACCCATTGCCCCTTGTCCTGTCACTACACTGCCTGATAAACAGTCCCGCACCATCTTTCCTGTAGGCCCCTTCAGGTACTGGAAGGCCGCAATTAGATCTCCCTGGAGCCTTCTCTTCTGCAGGTTGAACAACCCCAACTCTCTCAGCCTGTCCTCATAGGAGAGGTGCTCCGGCCCTCTGATCAGCTTCGTGGCCTCCTCTGGACTCACTAAGTTAACGTAACAGACTTAAAATGAATGGAGATATTCAGTTTATCTAGACTGACAATTTAGCTCATAACACAGAAGATGACCAGTGAGGGGAAAGAAATGTGAAACAGAGGAGAAGGTTGGCACTGGAAAGTGCCTTTTCTGGAAGCCCTCTCAGTACAATGGCAGAAATGTAGGGCTAGTCACTGCTTTCATTCCACAGAACTTCAAGAAAGGGGTGAGTGAGGCTGATTAAAGGAACTTAGCAAGCAAAGCAAATATTAACTACAAATGTTATATGAACAGGAAGCTGGACAAAAATGAATTAGTACCATTAGCAATCCTTGATGTGAATTTTGCAGAAATTTCTACTCCAGCAACATTGGGCCATACGTGCAGGTGACACATTATATACATATTCTGCCATTTCTTAAATGTTAATTCCAAAAATTCTATGTCCACTGAATTGCTAGGGTTTCTTCATGTTGATTACATGGAGTCCTTTCTGCTTGAATCTTCTAAAAAATGCTGTAAAGCATTCTTTACTGAATATACCAGTGTCGCTGGCATAAAAAGTTCTTGTTAAATTCAATCAAAAAGAACTTTTATTCCCTTATGCCTTAACATTTTCTTAATCTAAAGAATAGGAGATCAGCAATGCAAAGGTCTACATCGGTTTTAGCTTAGGTAATAGAGCAGTCTGGGTGGAAGAAAGAGAATTCAGTTTTGTTTGTGACATGACAATGCAGCCACACAGGAGGATGTTGCTGAAATGTCCATGCAATGCATCATCTGCCCTGAATGTTTTTTATGGAGAACATAATCATCTTTCAGACTTAGCAGGAAATAGTCAAAGTATCCAGTTCTTCTACAAAGATAATCTCATGGAGTTAGAATAAATATTATAAAACAACTGGGGATTAAGCTAACAAGCTGGATGATGAGGGGTCCAGCTCTTGAGATCACCCTCTGTTGGTTTTTTTATAAGTAGGAATGTACTCAGAGACAAAGTTTAACCAATCTAAACTTTTCATCTCCTTGCAGTGTTGCTATTCAAACCTCTTCTGTGCTCCACATGACACTGAGGACATGAGCAAAAAGATCCACACCGTGGTTGCATTAGCTATACAGGTGCATAAACTTTATTCCCTACTTTTAAGTAATACCTTCTCCTAATACTGACACCAGTTCTGTGAGCTGTACAAATCCCTTATTGACTGAAAATCTGTATGAGGAAAGTACAACAGTACCAGCACATTATATACGCCCGACTAGTCAGTGGGATCCCTGGGTGGCTGAGATGAAACATAAGAAAATTCCTTACTCCCAGGTCTGGCAGTAGAGGGAAAATTGTTGTTTTCTTTTCTAGTAGGTAGTGACAGTTGGCATCATAACAGTGACATGGGGGAGGAATATTGCTCACAATCCCACTGTAAAATTGTATATAGCCTATGAAAAGGATAAATAAGCCTCCACATGCACTGTATGGGGAAACAATGAGCTTTTGCTGAACCCTTCTATATGGCATAAGCACCCAGGCAATTATTCCTTGCAGGTCTAGAAGGAGGGAAAAAATATTGTCACAGCAACAGTTTTTCCCTTGTCTAAAGAAAGTGTCCAAAACTCTGAGGTTCCACCCAGCTGGGAACTTTTACAAGATTTTCTGACATATAAAATGTTATTGTGCACAAATATTTGCACAGTGTCCTGCACACCTTGATTATGCATGAATTAATTACTGGTGTCATTGAACAACAATTACAATGTTGTTAATAACAGCAGCAGTAACAATATTAACAAGTGAGAATTTTGGTTTCCTGTTCAGGAAAGAAACAGCATCAGGAGGATGTCAGTTTGCACAAAATGTAGTGAAAGAAATGAACATGAAAGCAAAGTTTAGCAAAGAATTAAACCATAAAGGAAGGCTGGGTGAGATGCCTGGCCAGCTGTACAACATTTACATTCCAAGCAGCATTCCCATGATTTACTCTGAACACATGGTGAGGTCATGACTATCAAATAACTCTAGTCCAGATTCACATATCTTTGTGTCTGAAAAGAAAATTGAAGGACAAAAAGATTAAAAGCTGGTCATTTAAAGAAGTGTTTTAATATATCACAGAAGTGCATAACTTCTTCCATCCATGCGGATTTTCAAAATCTTTCTGTAGAGAAATCATTTTCTCCTTCATTGACTTTGCAAAGATATTTGATATGGTGGGATGAAACTGAAGATCAAGTTCCCATAACATCTAGCTGAATTTTCCTATAAGCTTTGTTGCAATAAAAATATTTGTCAAAGCTGAAGGCACAATACTGGAGTGTTTGTCATTTTAAGACACATAAAACAAGGGCATATATTATGGTTCTTGCTTTTTGTCTATTTTTTATCTTTTTTCTGGCATTTTTCAAACAGATAGGAAAAAAGCTACAGCAGGTTAAATAAGACATGATAAGGAATTCCAACACTTATAAAACTGTATTTAGCAATTAATATGCAGATTGTACACTCTTGACTCAAGAGTGGGTTCATCTTCGCAGCTGCTCATTATCAACCTTCAAAACTTAATCCTAAATCTCCATTCCATTCACTGTTCTGTGCCCTTTCCCCATGTTCTACTAAGAAGTGTCCTCTGATTTCCCACATATGCTTAAATAATTGACCTTTTTGGTTTCCTTCATATCTGACTACATGTACAAAACATGCTGATTCTTTTAATTGCTTCAGTACTGGCACATCATATTTCTCTAGTCAATAGATTTTTTTCTGTCATTCCAATAATTTTCAATGAGAATTTAAGAATTTTTAACTTTTAGTCTAATATTCAGAATGAAGCTCTCACTGCAAAATATAATTGTGTCTACACATTTTCCTCCAGAGTCCTGATTATAAGTTGATTTTTCTACTGTTCCAGATCCTTTTGGTAAATAGAGTGTGTCTAATCTCCTTCAAACAACATGCTCATATGAAATACTTTGATTCATTAAGCCTGATCTTTTAATTTGTAAGATATTCTTTTGTCTCATAGTCAGACTCTTCTTATTACTCTAGAATCATCAGGGTTTTCTGTCATTTCTTTTGGCTGTTTTGATCTGAGAGAGACTAACTGATGAGCTTTTACTCTGATATGCCTTTTTTTTGGTAATATATAGCCTATTAACCACATTCCTCAGGCAATAAGATAGCCAAAATCATATATTTGGCAAACCTCAGAGTTGTGAAGAACCTGCTTCCTGCCTTGGGTCACCCCTAAAATCTCCCAGGATTTTGCTTATCATCTCTGTTAAAATGAAAAGTTCTGATCACTGTCGATATTGAAAGACAAGAAGGATTCAGACAGTAAGTAGGAAATAACTCAGGTGAAGGCAGCTGAAAATTTACTGAGAAAGAAGAAGAGGTCCAAGAAACAAGAAAAGATCCCATATTACCTGTTGAAATAAATGAAAACAAAAAAAGGGAAGCCTAGCACATGGACCTAGGCTGAATCACAAATCCAGCTTGAACAGAGTTTTGCAGCCCATGAAAGAGTTTCGTCTCCTTGGTAATCATAAAGTAAAAATTTACAATTTGTGACAAATCTAAAAGGCAATACCTCTACTACCACCATACACTATGTAGTGGTTTATTATCAGTGTCAACTGAAAGGGGAAAATGCTATTCTCCTAATTACCACAGTGGTATATTGCAGCGTCATGCCCTGTCTGGGGACAGCACAAACACATAATAACTAGGAAGTGCTGAAAGATCACAGCTAAATAAATTGTGCTGCAGGCTTAAAATGTAACCAATAAAGCTGTGTTTTGTATAGGTACATGAAATTTTAGATCTTGAAGTTTGAAGCAAGCTAGATGTGGAAAAAAATTCAGAGTAAAATGTTTATCATTTTCATAGTTCCATTTGTTATTCCTAGTATCTGCAGGTTTGCTGCCTGAGAGGTAATACAATTACAGTGGACAATTAAGTCTCATTCAATTGCTGTAGTCATTACAGATTTGGAGTATCACTCAACCTATTAACATTCAGGTTTCATTAATCCAAATTTTTGTAATGGATGAAGTGAGGCTTTATTATTATTATTATTGCAAATGACCATATTCCTTATGCTTTCCAGCTACATATAAAATATTGTAGACAAATTGAAAGTTTTTACTTTGGGCACACTGGCAAAGGCTGACATCAACACTGAAGTTCAACAGATCTTCAGACTACTCTAGTCATAATCACACACTTTACTCTCCTAATCACATACTCTGAGGTCTAATTCCTGTGTGTAAAGCATGGGTGTTGAGAAATACTGTATGTCATGTTCAGGCAATACTAATTTGCATTGGTCCAGTTTTGGATTCTTGGGGGTCAAACGGAGGGAAAATCTGGTGTAAGCAGAATCAGAGTCCCTTGCACTTTCCTAAGAGGCGGTTCTAGCAGCCTGTGTCCCCAGACACACTGCTGAAAGCCTGGCCCTTGCCCACCAGCCTGCACCTCTGTGGTGTCCTACTGAACAGTTGCTGTAGATGATCACACTGGCACCTACTGGCATCCCAAGGCATGCAGCATAGCCCTCAAGGTTCATTTTTAATGGCAAAGGCAGAAAAACTGTTCAGCCACCATCAGCCTGGACTTGTCAGAATTCCTTCCTGACCCCGTGGCTGTCGATGAGCACGTACTGGGTTCATGTACTCTGTTATTTATGGTGAAATAAGTCAAAGGGGAGCACGTCAGCTTTCCTGGCTGCCTACCAATGGCCAAGCTCCCAGGCTAATATAAACTAAATATAGACCCTTCCTGGCATCCATATCACAGTAGTTGCAGTATAAAATCCTACCCCAGAGGTGCAAAGTATCCTGGTGACTCACCTGGGGGACATTTTCATTCTCATTTCTTCAGCTGAGTCTAACCAAGCTTCCAGCTGAAAACCCAGTGTCAGCATTCTCTCCATAACCACAGCTCACTAACACCTTTTTTTTTTTTTTAATGCTCTTCTGATTTAAGTGCATCTTCCATTTGCTAATTTTAATTAATGAAGTGCTTCTGAAACTCCTGTGATGGAACATGATAACATTAGGATTAGTTTGCTACAACAATTACACCATCTTCAATTTTTTTATCTTATTTTTTCAGCTTTAACAGATAATAAAATACCAAAAGTTCTTCCTCAAGTAAACACCAGCATATTAAGTTTTCCTAATATTCTGCAATACAGAAGTGTGTGTTGCATTGAAAAATAGGGACATTAATTCTAAATGTTTATATTGAATTTTCTATATTGAATTATTAAAATGACATATTAATTATTTATGTATAGCATTGATCTACTTCCTAATAAGAAAATATATGAAATAGAGTTGTCAAGTATGAAAGAAGGAAAAAAACATTATTTGCAGCAAAGGACTCCCTACTTTTTCCAGACTGAAAAGTTTGTTGTTACCTTATCCATCACAGGTTGCCATAAAGTGCTTTTCACTGAGATACATAGTTATAGGGATGATTACTGCCTTTCCACATTCACAGTATTAGGGATCAAAGAAATGCATGCACTCTAGATTCAGAGGAACTAATTGATAATTTCTATTCTGATTGACAGTCAAGTCAAATGGCACATATTAGAACGAGCAGTGAAAACAAACACCTTAACAAAAAGAGCTTGTGTAATGGATATTTTGGAAGATGTGATTAATTACAAGCTGATTTTTCTCTCTATTAGTACTGTAGTTCATATAACAGATAGCTCAAGGAAAAAAGGAAAAATCTTCCAAAGCCAGATCATTCTACAATGCACTTTGAATCTTGCTAACTACTATGGACTGTACTGCAGCGCTGTCATTAACGGGAGACAGCTACAAAACCAGGACTAGGTCTTCTTCTGAAGCATGCCACGGTGATTCTCTGAAGACAAGAACAGATTAAATGGCGCTAACCTTCTCCTGTACATGTGAATGACAAACTGTCTCTCCTTACACCAGACAGGGCAACTGACTTGAAATCACAAAAAATTAACCCGTTATGATTCCAGGACTGGGAGAAGGAAGAGAATAGGTTATGAGGCTGTCATCTACTGACACAGATCCCACTTCTGCCCTAATCCCCAGGGCTGTCAGGCAGGATGCTGCCCTTGGGTTTATGGAATAATTTAGATGTAAAAGCTTCTGAAGAAAAGGAGGGGAAGAATGCAGAATCACCATTGTGCAGAGAAAGGTCCATGTGGCTGGTTGTTGTCCTGGTTTCCTACAGAACAGAGCCATGATGCTCATGGTTGTTGCCTGCTCTCTGGACCACCTAAAGGTTTTTGATAACTCTTGGCAACTTCAGCTTACAATAAAAAAATAAAAACCCTCAAAGAGTCTAAGTTCTTAAAAACTTCATGAAAATACAGTGGACAGGCATTATGCAAAGAATATAAAGTGTTACAAGTACAGTATGAGCTTACCCCTACTTGAGATATCCCAGCAACCACATTTTATTAACACATCAACTACAGAAGGAACTGCAATAGGAACGTGAACTTACATAAGTTTATATAACAAGATTTAAATGTGCTGGAAATGAAGCCTCATTAGTAACAGTTTCACAGAATAACATGTTTGTTACAGTAGAAAATTCCAAAACTATTGTGGAAATATATTTGGGAAAATCCTCATTACTTCTTTTCTTTCCTGTTAAGTTTCCCAGTGACACTTTTGAAAGCCAACTTTGAGAGAAAGAGAGAAAATACTGACATTAGAGGTTCCTCAGCAATTACATATACCAATTACCAAGTAGTCTAGTCAAGCAGGAACTTGATAATTTGTGAACTGTAGACATTTCTATAATACAGTCACATACAAGTGATGAGAAATAAATTTGAAATTTAATGATGGAAGAGGATATGATGATCCAAATTTTCACCGAATGCCCTAAAATAATGAGAAAACTTACCAATAATTTAAAAACTATGGCTAATCAGAAAAGAGAATTTTCATTCCACAGGAACATTTCTATTTCAGCATTTGTTTTTTTCTAAATTAGAGCAAGGTAGAGTAGTAAGAGAGAGCAGATAATATACTCTGAAATACTTTATTTAAAAAATCACTAATGACCTCTGCCTCCTTTGAACCCTAATACATCCTAATGTATGAGATTGATGGAAATAATAAAATCCCTTTATATAATTAAGCATATAGAAGTTTATTTATGAAACTAATATTCTGTGATATGCCATAAGATGGTTTTAAGAATAACTCAAGAGAAAGTGCATTTCAAACTTCAGTTATGGATTATTTTTGCTGTTTGTCCATAAGTTTTGTACATAACAGTTCTACCTTTCATCTAAGCAGTTCATAAAAAACCCACCCACAGCCCACCATGTTGATAAATTAATCTCCACAGCTATTGAAGGCAATGGAATCATGGATTCCACTTTATATTCAGCATTGGTAATATTGCAGTTTATCAACAGTAATAATTATATATCCAAGTAGGGCAAATTGAGTAAAGTTCTAGGAGAAAAAAATGTGCCCCTTATGCCTATAAAGCATTTGAAAGCTGATCAACTCCACTGAAGTCTCCAAAACTGCAATTATTTCAAGAAATTGGACATATTAAGAGCAGCCAATGTAGTCAGCAGTTACATACCCTCTCAGCTCAGAGGTCAGTCTAAAGGTCTCTAAAGAGAATTTGTTAGGGTGATGTGTAATATATGTCTATAATAAAGAACTATTTGTTGCTCCCTGAAGATTTTTAAGATGTCAATTATTAAAGACATGTTCATTTTTCTCTTTCATCTGGAAGAGTATTTTTGCTCTGCTGCAGTTTTTAATAAAGGATTGTATCACTTTTCTAGTTTAGTTTCTGATTTGAACAGGTTTCCCATGCACTGTGTGACTGATTATATGTTCCATCTATTATTTGGGGTTGCTATAGCTTTAATGTAATTCTTAGGTAGGTCCTTCACCTACCTAATCTATTGTGAAGTAATCTATTAAATATGAAAACTGATAAGAGTTGGACTAAATTGTACTCTCTATTACATCAGTGGAATATGGAGTAATGGGGAAAACATATAATTTGGATTCAATATACGCCTTTTAACAGAATTGCCAGTCTACGAACATCAATTGTGGAACGTGCCTGTAGTATTGAGCTGGTCCTGATTTTCCAAAAAGCTTTGCAAAGCAACATTATAACTTCTATACAGCTTTCACAGGGAAGAGTTATTGTATTTCACCCTGGAAGTCTTTATCAAGCATAGGAAAAAAAAGTCTTACCCGAGAACAGCTTTGTGGTTCAAACCCCTGTCTCCTCAGCGGGGAAGGGGAAGGCAGGAATCTGAAACCTGAGACGTCCAAGTCAGCTATGACAAGCTCTGAGCGGGAATCCTCCTTCCTGCTGCTCCAAAGTGGCTGGGTGTCAGACCCTCTTTCAGGGCTTTTAGGCTGTTTTGTTTTATTTTGTCTGTGAAGCATCTTCAAAGACATTTGTTTCATCCAGATAGCTCAGAGGAAATTAAGGGAATTGTTTTTTCAACCTCTTCCCTCACCCTCTGTCCTACTCAAAACTAATAATTTTGAAGGGTAAAATTATAGCTTGGGTAGGTATTATTAAATAAGTCATAAGTAGTACTGGGTAACATCTTTTAAAAAGAAATTTAACCCCCATGAACATAATATTCAAAATGTCTTGTGCTGTTATGGCTATTGAATGCTATAACACTACTGATTAGCTGGAAGTTTCACTCAAGTATTTCTTTGGGCTACACAAACACATTCAAAGGTGCATCCTTTGTCAAAAAAGCTGTTGCATTTTTTGCACATAAAATGACAGGAACAAAATATCCTTGCAAGTCAAACTCAGAGAACATTTTGCAGTCTCAGATTTGTGCAGTAACGGACAAGGGATTTCTTAAACAGGGAGGGAATGTTTAAATTTGTACATCATTACTGTACATTTTAGCAAGGCAGCTATACTCTTATATTTTAGAATAGCAAAGGTCAGTTCCCTAAGGAATTGAGACCTCACTGTCATAGAATCATAGAATCATAGAATCATCGAATCACAGAATCATAGAATGGTTTAGGTTCGAAGAGACTTTAAAGACCATCTAATTCCAACCCCCCTGCCATGGGCAGGGACACCCTCCACTAGACCACGTTGCCCAAAGCCCCATCCAACCTGGCCTTGACCACTTCCAGGAAGGGGGCATCCACAGCTTCTCTGGGCAACCTGTTCCAGTGCCTCACCACCCTCACAGGGAAGAATGTCTTCCTAACATCTAATCTAAATCGACCCTCCTTCAGCTTAAGGTCATTCATTACCCTTTCTCCTATCCATTTCGTCATTACAGTTACAGTAACTTAACTTTCAAATTGAGGGGTAGTCTCTAAACTTCAGACCACAAATGTATCACAGACCGCTAGAAAGAGCAGACAAAGCAGATAATATTAGGCAACCTCTGAGGCTCAGTGGATTCTGGATTCTTTGGATTGTTTGTTTGTTTTTTTTTACGATCCTAGTTCTTATCCTCCTGCACACTTATCATTTCATCCTGTCTCATTTTCTCTAATTTTCCTCTTATCAGTTGCTAAGTGGATTTCAAATGTAACCACATATAAATCACTTAAAATTCCAAGATTCCATAAAAATTCTGAGGGCTAAGACCCTGGAAACAGGCTTTACCAACAGGAAGGACAGCTGCTATACCAAACTAGCTGTCTGCATGGCCCTTGAAATCATAGAATCATAGAATCATAGACTGGTTTGGGTTGGAAGGGACCTCAAAGATCACCTAGTTCCAACCCCCCTGCCATGGGCAGGGACACTCTCCACTAGACCACGTTGCCCAAAGCCCCATCCAACTTGGCCTTGAACACTTCCAGGGAGGGGGCATCCACAGCTTCTCTGGGCAACCTGTTCCAGTGCCTCACCACCCTCACAGTCAAGAATTTCTTCCTAATAGCTAATCTAAATCGACCCTCCTTCAGCTTAAACCCATTGCCCCTTGTCCTGTCACTCCATGCCCTTGTAAACAGTCCCTCTTCAGCTTTCCTGTAGGTCCCTTTAGGTACTGGAAGGCTGCTATTAGATCTCCCCAGAGCCTTCTCTTCTCCAGGCTGAACAATCCCAACTCTCTCAGCCTGTCCTCATACGAGAGGTCCTCCAGCCCTCTGATAGCTTTGTGGCCTCCTCTGGACTCTCTCCAACAGCTCTATGTCTGTCTCGTACTGAAGACCTCAGAGCTGGATGCAGTACTCCAGGTGGGGTCTCAGGAGAGCAGAGTAGAGAGGCAGGATCACCTCCCTCGACCTGCTGGTCACACTTCTTGTGATGCAGCCCAGGACACGGTTGGCTTTCTGGGCTGCAAGAGCACATTGCCGGGTCATGTTGAGCTTCTCATCAATCAATACCCCCAAGTCCTTCTCCCTGGGGCTGCTCTCAATCCATTCCCCGCCCAGCCTATAGCTGTGCTTGGGCTTGCGCTGACCCACGCACAGGGCCTTGCACTTGGCCTTGTTGAACTTCATGTGGTTTGCATGGGCCCACCTCTCCAGCCTGTCCAGGTCCCTCTGGATGGCATCCCTTCCCTCCAGCATGTCAACCACACCACACCAGACAGCTTGGTGTCATCGGCAAACTTGCTGAGGGTGCACTCGATCCCACTGTCCATGTTGCCAAAAAGATGTTGAACAGTGCCGGTCCCAGTACCGACCCCTGAGGAACGCCACTCGTCACTGTCCTCCACTTGGACATTGAGCCGTTGATCACAACTCTTTGAGTGCGACCATCCAGCCGATTCCTTATCCACTGAGTGGTCCATCCATCAAATCCATGTCTCTCCAATTCAGAGACAAGGATGTCATGTGGGACAGTGTCAAATGCCTTGCACAAGTCCAGGTAGATGATGTCAGTTGCCCTTCCCTTATCCACCAACGCTGTAACCCCATCATAGAAGGCCACCAAATTTGTCAGGCACGATTTGCCCTTAGTGAAGCCATGTTGGCTGTCACCAATCACCTCCTTATTTTCCATGTGCCTGATCATAGTCTCCAGGAGGGTCTGCTCCATGATCTTGCCAGGCACAGAGGTGAGACTGACCGGCCTGTAGTTCCCTGGGTCTTCCTTTTTTCCCTTCTTAAAAAAAATTGGATTTATTGGACCTTACTCCTTTATAGCAACCTAAAAATGAGCTGGAGTTCACAAGAACAGAAAGCTGAAATATGCAATGTGAGTCTTGCTTCTTGTCTCTTGACAGTAAACTGAGATTAACAATGTATTAAGAAATTAAAATAGGCGAGAATATAGGGTAGCATTTCTAAAAGCATAGCTATGATTTAGGACTCAAAATCCCATTGAGGAGAAAATTAGGTAAGTCAGTCAGTTTGAATGTTTTGTTCCAGAGTGCATAGGACTGAAAGATCAAATAAAGAGGTAGGTGGTCTTAGGCATCCATAAACAATATTTGTATTTGTGGTTTAAAATTCTTCCCTTCTCACAGCATATCTCATTTCTGTTTTTTTAATTTTGTCACCTTTGGAAAATATATTCTGTACTCATGGGAAAGGCACACGAAAATAAACATATTTCTCTCTGATGCACCAAAAAGAGGACTTTCACACAATGCTCTGATTCTCTCCCATTCCCCATCAACAAACAGTAATTGATCATCTAACTATTTATTCCTGAGAATTTTCATTTCTTGTTCTGCTTCTCTGTGATATGCTCAGTAAATGAATGCTTAAAACAATCACCATGGAGTTTTTACTATGGAGAAATAGGCCATTAAGTTTCAAATCAATGTGGATGATTGCAATGTGAAACTAACAATTTTCTTGAAATTAATACTGGAAGTGAAAAGCTGTGGCAAAGAAATAAAATCAGGCTTCATTATTAGACACACTCCTATCATTTCCACAGAACTTAGATGATTAACTTATGTAAGAAACTTAGCACATTTCTGATTTTTCACTCAATGCCCCTTTCCTAAAACCCACTAAACTCAACGAAAAGATTTTTGGTAACTCTGATAAAATCTGAATTGAGCCTTTGCTTATCCATGTGTATATTCAAGTATATTTTCATAGCATCTCTTCACCCGGATTTATAACACCCAAAGGTCCTGAGAAACGT
The DNA here is from genome assembly GCF_011004875.1 of Balearica regulorum gibbericeps. Taxonomy (NCBI): domain Eukaryota; kingdom Metazoa; phylum Chordata; class Aves; order Gruiformes; family Gruidae; genus Balearica; species Balearica regulorum. The sequence goes on from NC_046184.1 coordinate 12,561,123, forward strand.
CTTGGGAAGAGGATGGTCTTTGATGAGGAATCAGTGTGGTATGAGCCCTGACAGAGAATGCCTGTGGCAATCCACACCAGCAGCCACCAGCAGCATAAGCAATGCCCAAAGAAACTGCTGAAATCTCTTTTCGTTTATGTAGCTAGAGCCAATGTCAAACTAGGGCAAGAAGAAATAGGGGTATAGTCATCACAGAGGGTATACTGCTTATCCAAAAGGAACATATGCAGGCTGTGCAAGGCATCTATCTATTTATTAAAATAGTTAAAAACTGTCTTTATCTTGACAAGTTTACAATCTAAGCAGAAAAGACAGTGAATGGGCAGACAAATACAGGTGCAAAGCAGTCAAATGGCTTTGTCAAGATTAGTGACGGAGCTGGAATTAGAAATTAAAGTATCCTGAGTCCCAACCAAAGGTTTTCAGATCTACTGAAGGATGTGTGTTGCATGTGCCTTTAATGAAGTTTTAAAAATTATCATAAAGGAGATGATACTTATTCATGAAAAAATATTTCATGGCTGCAATCAAATGCAGCTTTTTCATGGAGAACCTATTTCTTTTCTGCCTCTTCCAAAACAAATTAAGAAAGAGGCAGAAATCAAAAGGAATTTTGATGAACAACTGGAAATTCTTGTCTGCTGTTCCAGCATATTTTGCTGAGAAAAATAATAATAAAAAGTCCTGCAGAAAATGAAATATATAAAGATTAGCTAATTTGGATTTATTGGACCTTACTCCTTTATAGCAACATAAAAAGACTGGTTTAATAGAGGAGAATGTGAGGGACAAAGATTCACAGAGAGTAATATAATACTTTGATACAACTTTTCTTTAATGATGTGTCTGGACATGTACTTGCCTTCTCTGACACAGCTCTGCTCATTTTTTTCTTAATCTTTACTGTCCCAAAGGCCAGATTAGATCAAACTATATCACATATCTGCAATACATAAAACAAAGTATTCAATTCTCAGAATTACACTTTCCAAACCTTATTATTTCTTATTGACTGTTTCTTTTAAATTTTTTTTTAGGGGGGTTTGTGTGAACTTTTTGCAGATGCACCATAGAACTCAGGAAACTAAGCGATGAGACATCATAAGAGCCCTGACCATCAAGAAATCACAGCTTCCTACAGCAAGAGGCTATGAGACAAAAAAGATTTGAGTTGCTACCAAGTGGTATAATTGCAAACAGCAATAAGGCAGAGCAGGAAAGAGAACCACATCTCTGAGCAGCTGGTTCAGTGACTGCAGCACAAGGGCAGCTGATGCTGGTGTCAGCAGTTTCTCACACACATGGTATGAGCGTGAACACCTGTATGTGCACATGTATGAGAGTGTGTCAGAAAGACCGCCAAAATTCAATAAAGAAAGACACACCTGACAGATATAAGAATGCCTTTTTCAACAATTAGTGCCATGAACAAAGATCAAATTATTCGTCTGAACTTAGCTGTGACAAACTCTGATACAGTTCCAAAACCACATGTCAATATTATCTCCTTTCAAGTCTTTTGTTTTTATTAACCCACAGGATAAGTTTTCTAATATTCTTTGGACAATGAGCTGAATTTGCTAACTTAAAAGTAACAATAAAAATAGGAAAGGAGAAGAAAACTGCTGTATTTCTGGTATTAGCAGCTGCACCATTCTCTGAGGATCATCAGAAGGGTCTCAGCTATTAAAAACACTCATGAAAGGTGCACAATGAGCACAATGCAGTCCTAAGTAACTCCAGATGAGACATTGGCTGTTACCTACAAAGCACAAGCAACAACTGTTGAGGCATAAACACACAGTTCTGAGGGTAAATGTCTTTGTCAGTTTACTCAGTGATAATAAAGCTTCCCCTTGCTTAAAGAATTAGCTTTTAATTTACAGAGGGAACTTAACATTCATCTAGCTGATGGATTCAGCGAGGATGTCTTGAAAAGAGATAGGTGCAGAAAGGTGTAGCTTCATCTTACTTTAGACCTCTGCAATACTTAAATCTGAACTAGTCAGCCCCACCTCCCTAGTCAATGGAGAGAAATAGGCACTTTCAATGTCTATCTTGGACAACTAGTTTAGGAAGAGATGAATTATCGTGCCCTAGAAACATTTCTTTTTCTTGAGCCTTCTCAACTGTAAATATCTTGAGATAAGGCTCTTTTGTATGAGATTTTTACTCTTAATGACATACAACATTGACATATGACTCCTAGTTTCAGTCCCAAGAAGGAATAGCTTGTGAACGACTATAAAGAAGAGGTAAAAGGCAATCATTTAGAGTAGTTCTGAGCACGACTAGAAGCCTGGAAATGGGTGAGTGATGCAAGTGGCACAAAGGTAGAAAGACAGCCTTGTGGACCATTGACTTTTCTGACCTTGGTCCAGAAACTTGTGTGCTAAGGACTGATGGAATAAATCCGCCAAGTACAGTATCTTTGTCATAGGATGAAATATTCCCTCACAAATCTTCATAACCTTCCGCAAACTTTAAACTTTATATCTCTGAAGTAAATTATTAGCTACCACTGTCAGTGTTTCCCAGCTAATGTAATGGAGATGAGGAACAGCTTTACCAACACTGAATAACAAGTCTGTAGTAGAAATGAGAAACAGCATGTGAGTCTTCTTACCAGGTTTGATTTCAGACCACTACGATTACTACAGTAATTTTCCACTTAATTCATCTAATACACTGCAATCCTTAAATACAAATTGTTCATGCTTTCACAAAAATACTTTCCTTTGAGGCATTGACTCATTGCATTAAAGTAATAGGTAAATTGTTTTAGAACACGCAGTGAAAGGAATTTGAACCATTTTCTTTCTGATTCTTTCAAAAGAACCATATACTACCTAATAGCCTGCTCCAGCCTCTAGTGAAGTTCATAGAAAGACTCCCATTCATTTTAATGAGGCTGACTCAGTCCTGTGGTTCTACTAATTTAAAATAACTATAAATGAGTCCCCTGGGTTTTAAAATAAATGGCACAATATTACCAGGAATAAGCATGTGTTCAGTAATATTTTATTTTTATTTTATTACTGACTTGTCATCTTTTCTTATTTCCACCAAATAGCTGGAAAGGGTGAAGAATAAAATGTATTCCCCAAAGAAAATACAAAATCCTATCTTCGGAGTCTTGACCATATTGCCAAACTTAGGTGATGGCTACTTCCCAATCTAAACTGTCCTTCAGAGCTCATGAGTTACAGTGTTCCACAATGGGTTATGGTCAGCTACTGCCTCTAAATTAGACAGTTGGAGCAACAACAAAAGGTGCCACCAGTCAGCAGTCATACCTCAGCCGTACCTAAAGGTGAGAGCAAAGTGATCATATTGCTGCTGTGTGTGCAATAAAAGAGTTCAGAGACAGAGCAGAAAAAACCCCATGGTTGATATCAGCTGCTGAAATAAAGAGTGATGCAGAAAACCACCTCTTAGCTAAATCCTTAGCTGATATAAACTGGCTTAACTTCACTGAAGTCAACTGATGTCACATCAGTGGATATCAGCTGCAGAACTGGCCCGTTGTCACTGCACACTGCATGGCCTCAGGTTCAGACAGTGCCCACTCTTAGACTTAACGCAACCACAAGTGGCTTTACACTCCACTTTGCTCTCTGGGGTCCAATTAGCATCATTGCAAAAATGCAACGTAATGCTTGCTGGCTTCACTGCAGACATGCTTCTACCATATAATTATTCTCTTAGTAACTAAAAGATACTCCGTGTTATATATGTCCATTCAGATGTAAGCTTATGTAGGCCTACTTTTGGGAAGCAACGATCTATATTTACCACCATGAAGATATTTGTGCAGAGCTTGAAACATCTGCTTCAGCTCCTCTTAGCCCTTCAGTAGGTTATTCGACACAGAACAGGGAAGCGGTATCAAACAAGCACTCCAGAGCTGGTTAACGGCACTATTGCTAGCTTTCCCCGGCTGTGCTGCATTTGGGAAGGCTTTGCTCCCTCTCATCCCCAGGAAAGACAGAGACAGCAGAGGTCCTGGCAGAAGTGCATGGTCTCAACCTCACATTTATTTAATAGATTGAAAAACCTGCAGAGCTTGGAAGAGTAACACCAACACTTAGGGCAACTTTTCATTTCATCTCTTTGTTATTTCTTTATGGCTGTCTTGGATCAGTTGCTGAGCTCTGTTCACTTCTGAGAAATATCACTTCCTTTCTCACTCTCTGGATTTCACCAAATGATGTAATGTACTGTATTAAAAAAACAAACAAGCAGAGAGGCTCAGAAACTGTTGCTAGTAGTTGGTTTTCAGACTTTTTGTTTTAGCAGTTTATGTTTCAAGACAGGATTTCAGAGTTGATGAACTGTCTTCGCTGCTGTTGCAACCATTATTTTGGTAGGCAGCTCTCCAGTATCAGTGCATCTAGTTTGAAGCTGCAAAGGATGCAGAAGCATTTATTTGTGTCCATCTTTTCTGGTATATAGCAAAGTTAAGGGAAAGCCTTACAGTACTGAGTTTGAGCTTACTGAGACAGTAAGAGAGCCATTAGGCATGTCTTGCCTGACAGTTATTCTACATACCTTTCAAGGAGAATAATAGTTTGACTGCTTATTAATAAATGCTATTGTTTGAGATACAAACATAAAGGAAACCATGACAACTTGTGAAAAACACAACGTCTTATGGCTTGAGCAATTTATTTGCCAAAATTTGTGGTCAACACTTAGTAAATATACTGCAGATAATTAGTATTTCATGTTATTAACATCCTCATGTTTTCATAATAATGCTGTTTTATTTTAATAGTACGTTCCCATAAGGCTGCTCATGTGATTGTGATTCATTATAGCCAGAAAAGTATTTGTTTTTATCTGAAGAGTGCAGAAATCAAAACACTGCATGCAAATACAAGATAAAAGTCGAGGAGCACAGAGACATAGAAGAGAGAGGTATTGATCTTGGATTAGTAAGAACCAAGCAGCATGAGTGGGACGGTTACACATCACTAAGTGCCTCATCACCATACTGAGGTCTGTAGCACAAGTCCACTTATTCATAAACTTCTTTGATCATCTCTGCCCAGTCCTTTTCTTCAAGGTGAGCCACGTATGCAAGGAGTGGGCACAGATTTCATGTTGCAGAGAATTATATTAAACATTTATCCTAACTTGTGCAATCTGCCTCTCAATTAGTCCTGAAGAAAAATCTTGGAGTTTTTTGATTATTCTGTGCAAAACCTTGCAGAATTAAGGTCACAGCACTTACAGGTACATGCAAACACACTAGAAACAGGCTGGGGAAAAAAGACAAAATTTAAGAACTTTTAAAAAATATCCTTGCTTTTCTAGACTTTTCAGGCTATGTATTTTGAATTTTAATCTGGAAATGAGACTGAAAAGTATATTCTTCCAGGTGATTTTGTTGCTCATTCAAAATCTTGTCAGAACATCAGCTGCAGCCACTGACTCCTTTAATCATTAGAAGAATGGCACTTGTTAAAACAATAAAATTTTAACTGAAATGTGTCTTCACAGTGATGACTTAGGAAAAGATCTCCAGGACTGCTTGCTGCTTCTGACAAGACTACATTGGAAATTCGTATCAAGTAACATGATAATGAGCCTGGTGTTACAAAAATAATCCTCTTGGTTGTTAATAATAAATAGGCTTGGACACTGATTAATTCATGACACATATTATTAAAAGCATTTTATGAATTAGAGTCAGAAAAAAATGAATGTTTATGATTAATGAGTTCTTCTTTTGAACCATTTCCAAAATCAATAGATAAAGCTTTAAACTTCCTATGTCTAATGCAAGGCACAGCATGCTGGCCAACAGCATCTACTGCTCTCTTAATCCAGGGGCTGCTACCCAGGCTCCCAGGTTGGTCTGCCTGGAAACTACCTGTCCTGCTGCCAAAGGCACTGCTGAACTCTGATCTTCCCTATTTTTCAAGAAAGGTGAGGCAGCGCAACAAAAGGAACAATAGGACATGTTGTAGGAACAGAAACAAAAGAGATCAAGGGGAGTGCTTTTGATTTTAATCTGTCCACTTGACCTTCACATTTGTTGAGCTTTTCTTTTAGAGAGTGTTCACTGCTCATTGTGGCTGTAAGTTCAAAACTTGCTACCTCAGCTTCTGGTCCCACTCTCTCTGAAGAAACAAAAATCCTATTAACTTTTATAGAAATAGGGTCATGACCCATGTGATCACTTAGCAGTGTTTCCTCTTTCGTCTAAAAAAGAGAACAGCCAGAAGGCTAGCAAAAAAGTAAGAATTTTTTTTTTCCTAAAGGAAGAGTAAAAGAATTCACAGTACTCCCCCAGGGCTCAATGAAGGAAGGCTGCTGGGAAGCTTTAATGACTTTTGCATACAGAATCCCAGAGAGATCCTCCAGGGCAACTCTGTGCCCCCTCCAGCAGCAGTGAGTCCAACCTGCTCCCAAACACATCTCCAATGGTAGAAAAGTCTGAACCTCTGCAAGCAATGTATTCCATTCTTTTGCTATATTACCATGAAAACCCTCCCCCTAACACCCAACCTACATATTATTCTTATTCTTCAGGAACATGGAGAACAACTTTCATCTTTGCAGCAGCTTTTCATATATTTAAAATGTTACTAGAATCTCTCCATTTTTTACTACATCTCCATTATATCTCCACTATGCTAAACAGTTCTACTTTATTCAGCATCTCCATGCAGGTTATGTGTCCTGGATCTATGATTGCTTGTATTTCTATCTATTCCTCTCACACTTTTTATACTTTCTGTAGCAGAGGTGAAGAGCTAAGTGTGTGCAGTGTATACTAGACAGTTATGAGTTCTTCTTACTCACATCTTAAAAGCTGGTAAATTATATGAATGCTATAAAAAGATAATACTAACATTTTTTCATGAGAAGCAAATTAATAACAAATGACTAAAACGTTGGATAAAGAGGAGTCAACAAGATAATGTATTTAAATCATCAGAAAAAATGTCTTTAGAATAAAAGGCAAAGAAATTTTCATGGATGAAGAACTGGATAGGAAACAGAAAATAAATTGTAGAAATTAAAAAAATTCATAGTGAAGTCCATTGTAACTCTGTATTGAGTCCAGTATTGTACTTATCAGTGAACTAGAAGAGGGACACAAACTATTTGAAAAATACCATATTAAAGAGGGTTATCTGAGACAATCGGATCTCCTACTAGGCATTTCTTCTGTAGTACATAACAAGAAGAAAAGCAGCATGAGTGACACTAATTTCTCCAATTTTTCTTAGGTCAGTTTTTCAAGATCCCTGGTCATGTTTGTTTTTCCCCTCTAGACTCTCTACAACTTTCCTTACTATTCATTATGTTTAGTAGTCACTGATAGGTAAACCCTCCATGAATTTAACTGAGCCCATTTGGTCTCCACAGTGCATTATGTCAATATGTTCCACAGTCCAGTGATGTACTCTCTGAAAAAAGGCTTTTCGTTTATTGTTTTAAACCTATTACACATTATTTTCTTGGCTGCCCTGGTGTTGTTGGATCGTGAGAAATAGTGAATAATCAATTCCTATTCACTTTCTTCTGGTGTGTATAGACGTTTATCCAAACTGCCTAAATCATCTCTTCTCCAATCTAATTGTTCTGCTCTATTAATCACCTTCTTTTATAGAGGTTGTTTGAACTTTTGATCAGCTTTATTCTACTAAATTCTCTCTGAGATGGAGTGACCAGGAGTCCACAAAGCATTCATGGCTGGACATGATTTTTCTTCGTAAGGTCATGCTTGGCTGCTACTTGCCTTTCCTTATTCTACACAAAATATATAGCTTTTTAATGTAATCCTGTGTTTTTCCAAGTGCTGAAGTTAAAATAATGGTTGGGTAATACTTAGGTTTTTCTTTTGCTGTGTTTGAAATAGAAAAACTAAGACTTAGTATGTGAAACCTTACCGATTGTGAAGTTTCCCATTTAACGTCTCACAGATCAAATACTCAACAATATTTCAAATGTCTACTAAATGTAAGTACTCTTTAATCTATTTTTTCATACAGCTTGTTTTGTGAAGACTGTTGTTAAAAAACCCACTTGTGCCACTGTGATATATTGATATGTTTATCTTCCCCACTCAGTAGCCGACGAACTCTTCCCTGGGTTCTTCCTTTCTCTCTTAAGGCACTTACAGAATGTTTTCTTGTCCATCTTAATGCCCCTTGCAAGCCTTACCTCATTTTGTACTTTTTTGTGCTTTCTGCTATTGTCCACGGATGCTTATCTCTACTGATCTGTCCCTAGCAACTTGGCTTAATTTGCCCGTCTCTACACTTCCTTCCTGTATCGCCAGCTCTTGATCCAATCACAGCAATCTCCTACTGCTTTTCATCCTCTGCACTTGCACAGTTTGTGGTTGTGCCTACACTCCCATTTTCTTAAGAGAGGTACCTATTACCTCATATTCCTTTTTATACAGATTTGCTTTGAATGGTAATGCTCTGAGTTTAATGATGCCTTCACAATGTGGGGACCAGATAGACAGCCTCAGTCTCGAGGATTTTCTTCCACAACAGACTTCTGTTTTGTTCAAAGACCCCAGTGTCTTTATAAATTGTGTCTGATTTCGCTGACTGCTCACAGAAACCTGCATCTACCTCATCTTCTCAGCAAATTTGTCTATAAAGGATCCCTGCTATGGCAATTGCCTTTATTACTGTTTAAAGAATTCCTATAAGTACATGTATCTATGTGTTCAGGATCTCAGAGCTTACATATAAATCTTTGGTATACATGGCAACACTTTTTTTTTTCCTGTAAAAGATGCATATTTTGATCTTAATATTCTGATCATGTAAATAATACTTTTGTAAGAAATAAGAGAGTAAATAATGTGAACAATACAAAGACTTTGTAAAAAAGCAAGACTGTGGATGTATACATGGAATATTTACAATACTAGCTGCCTCTCCTGAAGTAGTGGATTGTAAAAATAATAAGAATTCAAGAAAGAACAAGGGAAATGAAACTGTACAGCATTACACATCGGGACCCTAACTCCCAGACTTCGATATGAAAAATATTGTTCGTGTGTGTGTAAGGTACTATAGCAGGGGCTTCTCACTGCTTTCAGAACTTCACAGAACTACTAAAAGGCTGCTCACAGATGTTACAGCCTACAAAGTCCATTGGCCCCTTCTAAACCAGCACCTTGGGAGGAACTGCAGCATCTCAGTGTCTAGTCAACTGGCATCCCAGAGTCATTACTTTTCTACATGCTCCATTTTCTTGAACCTTACAGCGCAACTCAGCTGTTCAAACCAATCACCACATCATTAATTTTATTTCATATGATAAATATTGGTTTTCCTGTATCTGCCAGTCAGATCTGGGATAATCCTGCAAGAAGCTGAATTCAACTAATATCAGCAAAGCCGTATATTCAAATTCAGGCCATTCAGCTAAACTCATAAATGGTATTACCTTTAAAAAGCACTGCTCTATTTGATTACTGTCCTGGCTTTGTTGGGAATGTGTCACCATTGCCATTATTCAAGTTCACTCTCTATTCTTTTTGAGACTTCTATAACCTTTGCTAAAAGTCCTCTCATTTTTATTAGTGCTTATCAACTGTTCTGCTTCCCTATCTTTATAGTATGTCGCATACACTAGTGTTGGGACTTTTTGTCTCAGCATTTTGATGAATTGCCTGTAAAATTCTCATGTTTTCTTCCTGGTTTTTTTATATACAGAAACTTCTTGATTACATTTCAGAAATAACATAAATATTAAAATCAATCCTGAAGCTAGCGCTTTGTATTTTTTGTTCGATTTTTAGCATCAGAAATAAATCCTGAAATTATTTGACAGTTATCTTTTTAACACAATACTCATATTTGATATTATGTCATCTTTTCTTACATTTTTTCAATAATCCTTTCTCTGCTAACATCTATATAACATTTTTCTCCTCGAGAAACTTTTCAAAAACAAAGTAAATGTTTGTCTTTAAGTAGTTCAGATTTCAGCTCATAATTAGTGGAACTGAAGCAGGAAAAAAACCCCACCCTAACAACTTTATATAAATGTAACAAAATTCAAAACATAAATAATCACAGGTGAAAAAGGAAATCCTAATGTGATCAGCAATTAAAACTCATCTTCTGTAAAAAAAAAAGAGTGAATGCTATTTTATTTCTTGATTAGCTGTTGCATTTCTGGCTGAGATGTTCTGTGTCAGCATTTCAGGAAAACTTTAGGGAGCCCAAAGTATATTATAAATACTTTTAGCTTCTAATGTGAAGGTCTTAATAATAAACTTTCTTCTTCAAAGGAAAAGTCTGGTGTCTGCTACTGTATGAGTTCAATTTCTAATAAGTCCTTCAGCATTAATGGAGAAGACAATCATATTCCATATTAATGGATCCCAGAAGTGCTATTTGATGACAAATGTACAAGTAGTTTTATCTTTTGGGCATAGTAGCTGAATTTATTTGACTTGGCATGCAAAGAACCAAGATCTGCTGGCAGCCTGAGTGTATAAATTGACATAAATACCAAAGGCAATAATCTGGGAGCAACCAGAGAACAAAATCCCGGGTTACCCACAGAGGCAGAAAAGGATAAGATTTTTTTTTTCTCCACACTGCATAGCTGGAGCTGGTTTCCTTATTATTATAAACATTTGTTTGAGGACTTGCATAGCCGTGTTGAAAGGCAATAAACAGAACAATCTTGGCAGTGCATATTTCTAAGGGTGCATTTAAAGAAACATATAAAGGTATCTCAGCTACATACCAGTGGGCGGCTCTGAACTGCACACAGCGTTTTCATGCCATGGGATTCAGGCAAACCTTTCCATCCTCAAAGATAATCCAGGAAAAAAAAACATGAATCATGCAAACCAATCACATCAAACAGGAACCCCAATCTCTTCTCACATCAACTTTGACGTAGCTTTCTTAAACTTGCTAAAGGATAAATTTGGCTTATTCCATGTTATCAAATGTGTTTATTCATTTTTATGCAATTTTAAAGGTTAGAGACCTATTTAACAGTAGCATTATTTTAAATTATCATTTTTTTTTCTGAATGCTGCTTTGTATCAAAGGACCAATTTTTAAATTGTTGCATTTATTCATCTAAAACATGGACTAAATTGTATTTATATTGGCATTGTGTTGAGTTGCTTTGGGGCTTTCATTCCCCCCCTCCCCAAGAATGTAATGTTCTAGCTTATATAGGTAACTATTTTAGGCAGTTTTCTCATTCAGATATGATATTTTGTCTTTAAGTGTCATTGCAAGTGCTGCAGCTGCTGAGGTTTTATGCTCAGCCAACTATATTCAGTCACAGATTCTCATTTCTAGATGAAAGCATTTATACAGATTGTCAAAACTCTCTGTCCTGCAGTTCCTCATAGACACATCTGTGTATTTAATGCATACAGTCCCCAGTTTACATTATTTAATTTGGAAAGGCCCACTTTATTTTTTGCCCTGTCAGATAATACATTTTGCTCCTTTGTAACACTTCATTTAACAAACAGAATTAACCTCTGGAACTGGGCTGTGCCTGGCCCTAGCTCAGGAATGCTGGAGCACTTGGAGGAAGGGTGTCTCTTTGCTGTAGTATTGTGGTTTCAAAGATAGCAAGTGGGATGGTTGCTGACTCCCCCTTCTCTCTGGGAGGTATGAAGGTGACCAAAAAGCAGTAAGGCAAGGCTGTAAACCAGGGAAAACTAACTTCAGATGACAGGGTATTTGGTGACCAGGTTGTGGAAGGGAGCACGCTGTGGCCTTTCCCCTTCTGTATTGGTAAAAGAGAAGTGAGAGACTGAGGCAGGCACTGATGGTACCATGACAGTGTTTGCATTCACCGCCAAGGGCAGCAGAAACCACCTCTTGCCCAGAAACCATTTAGATACAGAGCTGGGCACCCATGCAGCCCATGGCCACCAGATCAGAGCAGTCCTGCGGTCACCTGGCTCTGAGCACAGGGAGCACGAACAGCTGCCTGTTTGCGCTTGGTCCTGACATGCCGGGAATGCGGGAGCAACCAAATACATGGGCCGTGTTTCTCTGCTGCTTTAGTAGTTATAGTTTCATATTGACAGCATTGCACTGGGATATAGTCGCCCTGTAGAACCCCCGCAACGTGGTGACTATGTGCTGACCTGCTATAGAGACAAAACGCTCCCAAGAACACAGCTTCCAAAAAATAGTTTCTGCTCACTTAGTTTTCTTCCAAAGGCCATCAGAACTCATTCACTCAAAAATCCTATTTCCAAAGTCAAGTTGCAACTGTTCAAGTTAAGAACTACTTTTGTGAGCAAGACTGTGCCTTTTTGTGTTAGTAACAGAAGCCTACCCTGTGTTTATCATTTCCCAGGCATGGGTTAGAAGTGGTTGCTTGCACGTTCCCTGTAGCAGCTCTACCACCCACCAACTCCCTCTCATCTTTGGCTCATCCTAGCCCTGGTGACCTGCATGGATGAAAACCTCATTTTCTGTCTCAAGACTTTTTTAAATAGGGAAGGAAAGTGTAGGAAATTAGAAGGGTGGGAAATGTTGGAAGCAATAGTGTATTTGAGCTCCTGAATTTTTGAGCTTGCTGGTAAGACAGTATATTGAGCTGAATTTTTGCTGTGTTTTGGTATTCATTTTTCTGTGTTTTTAGCAATATCTTTGTTTTCATAGAATCATAGAATGGTTTGGGTTGGAAGGGACCTCAGAGACCATCTTGTTGGAACTAAATGATCTTTAAGGTCCCTTCCAACGCAAACCATTCTATGATTCTATGATCTAGTTCCAACCCGCCTGCCATGGGCAGGGACACCCTCCACTAGACCACGTTGCCCAAAGCCCCATCCAACCTGGCCTTGAACACTTCCAGGGATGGGGCATCCACAGCTTCTCTGGGCAACCTGTTCCAGTGCCTCACCACTCTAACAGTAAAGAATTTCTTTCTAACATCTAATCTAAATCAACCCTCCTTCAGCTTAAACCCATTACCCCTTGTCCTATCACTCCATGCCCTTGTAAACAGCCCCTCTCCAGCTCTCCTGGGCCTCTCTCCACCTTCGTGGCCTCCTCTGGACTCGCTCCAACAGCTTGTCCTTCTTGTACCAGGAACCCCAGAGCTGGATGCAGTACTCCAGGTGGGGTCTCACAAGAGCAGAGTAGAGGGGCAGGATCACCTCCCTTGACCTGCTGGTCACGCCTCTTTTGATGCAGCCCAGGACATGGTTGGCTTTCATGCTTTTGTTTTTATATGTATGTGAATTAATTAATGAAATATTCGGGCTCATACTAGTTTCAACTGTCTGGTTTATGCAAGTTTTTCCAGCTGATACACAGCATGAAGCACATGAGGAAAGGATAGTAACATATTTCTCCCCATCCACTTTATAACATACAACTTTATATTTTTATTTCTTGACATATATTTGCAGTCATGCTGCGATTAACACACAGTCCTGGGGAGGCAGAACACTATTCATATATATTTAGCAGGCCCCATTTAAGTTAATATAAAACCAGTGTTCCTTGAGATTACATTGGAAAGAAGTTTTACTGCAAATGGGAAGGAATGAAGGAGCTATTGTGATGGGCAGAAAGCAGCATACATGGTTATTTCTAGGTAAGCAGATAGCTATCCTAATATATAATCTCATTAAAATATCAAAGAAAGTGGATTGAGGCTCCTGAGAAGTAACATTGTGATGCCATCAAAACATGAGATCACTGAAAGCACCACATCACTTTGCCAATAAAGCTTATTTCCACACACAATAGTGCGGAGCTGCAATGCCAAATGGTGTTACTCACGGTTTTTTGGCCTTCCTGGACTTGAGCTGTACAGATACAGGTTTCTGCTACCAGATACCGTATCTGTATGTACAGCTAAATTGCATCTCCCATTTTTAATTGTATGCAATACCATTTTTTATTATGTAAAAAATGCTCTGTGCTGTGTATGCTTTTCAGCTTCACTGTGCCTGAATGTTTTATTGGAACATTAACTCAATTTCCTTGAGAAATACTAGGTAGTAAATGCATTAGTGAGGGAATTTAGATGTGGTGGGGTTTTAATTTATTTTTCAAATAATGACCTATGGTGCAACTTACTATTATTTTGTTTAATTATTCCTGTTTGAAGGCTGTTAGTCATACTTTGCTACAGATTAACCTTGCAGATTTGAAGCACTTATAAAAATAAATCTGTGATTTCAGAAGGGGAGCACACACCTTTAGTTATGCATGTGCTGCATGGTAGAAGTTATTTTCACACATTCTCTGCTCTGGTTTTATTTCTGATTATTGATTTGAATGGATTTTTTCTTAAAGCTGACTTCTCATTTGTAATGAATCACATTTGTCATTTGTTCTTGAGCCATGATGGTCTTCTGTTAATATTCCAGCTATATCTAGGACTGAAGTATCTGCAGCCATTCACTGGCCACAACATTTCTGCTTTCACAGTAGCTCTGATAATTTGAAATGTGTTTCCTTGAGGAGAATTCCAGTCTTTAAAAAATCTTAGTGAAAACTCATGACTCAGGGTTTTTACCAGGTTCAGATCTTCAGGGATACTCAGCCACATACCCCTTGCTGATTCAGTAGCACGTGAGCTCTGTAGTGTTCCAATTACTGTCTACAGATGTATAAACACCAAGTGTTTAGTCCAAAAGACTGATTCATTGCATCTGCCTTAAATACTCAGGATCCCTATCCAAATACAGGGAGATACCTCTCAGAAGGGAATTCCTAAAAGCTTTAAGATGGCACCTGTCTCTCTAGGCTATATAAAGCATATAATTCCTAACAGGGCAATTCAACTTCCACACACCCAGCAAGGAGCTGCCTAGAACCAGTACAAAAGGGAGGCCAAGAATGGGATGGTCTGAACCATACCCAGACACAGCCCTGCATAGGGCAGCCCAAAGTTCAGACTTATAACGCCAGACTATTAATTTAAATCAGTTTTCTCCAAACATGGGGGACAGAGGTAGCAATGCTTACCCAGAAAAGGTGATCTGGTCTTCAATGCATTTTCAGCTGATGAGGGCTGGGGAGCAAACCTGCTGGTGCTTACAAATGTTGGCAAGTAACAGTCCTCCGGTATTCCCATGAAATTAATTACCTACAGACTTTCTAATCTCACTTTAGGTGATGCAAAAAAAAGTAGTCTGATTATGGATCTAAGTTATTTAAACACTTTGGAAATCATTGCCACATGTCTACATGTATGTACAAGCACTGATTTTGAACACATCATTTTCTTTCTTCCTTAATGTACCTAAATGCTTTTGCTTTTCAATTCTCTGAGCAGACTGGGAGCTGTTTGCCACAAAATCAAATTCTTTATTACATGAGACTGCAACTAATTCAGGGACCATCTGTGTGTACTTATAACTCAAATCATTCCTTTCAATGCCCATTGTTTTGCATTTGTCAAAGTTCAATTTGATCTCCAGTGCTGTTGCCTGTTTACCTAGTTTTGCTCTTTCCCAATGGAGCTCATCACATTTCTTCTGAGTTTGCACGTAAATAATTTTGAGACAGCAGCATATTTTACAAGCTTTCTGCATTTTCATGAATCACGCAAAAAGGATAGTTTCTGCACAGCTGCAGCGCAAAGGGTGCGGGACTGGACCTGCTGCCCATTGTCCCTCAGTGTTACCTCTCACAGAGCTGCACACCAGTGTCCCATGAAGCATAGAAAAGTGGAATTTCCATCCTAAACACAGACAGGGGTGGGGGAGAGGGGTGTCCTACCTCAGCCTCCCTGATGCCCATGGGTCCTAGTTCAGATCAGTGAGGAGGAGCAGGTGTCTGGTAGAACAGCGGGTGGCGGTTTGAATAGTCCACTGAAGGTTCCTGTGACATACTGAGCATCTTCTGATGGATGACTTCTTTCAGCCAGAGCGTGACTATAGCAGAGAGAGAGATAATTAGCTCTAAGTTTGCTGTCTTAGGTAGGAAGAGCAATGATGCCTGAGGCTTTAGTGCAGCTATATAACCTTTTGCCAGAGATTGTGTTGCTGTGAGTATTCTGCTATTGATATCTAAGCCAGCTGGACTTGAGGTACTGCAGGCACATCAGCTGCAACCCTCATGCACGGGCACGTGAGTGCTCTTTAACTTGCTTTCTGTACATTTGCTGTCTTTTCAGAGATGTCAATATCTCTTATTAGGCCCAACAACTCATGAGAGGTATAAAGGGCATGTGTTTCACAGGAGGGATTAATCTCCTGAACTCCAGTCCTCAAGTGCATGCAGCTGGAGCTGCAATATTGGCTGCCAGTTCTCTGCACCCGGCTCTGTGTTACCAGCTCTTTGGGTCATATCACGCAGTTTTGTAGCCTTTGGGGATTTTCCTGAAAGTCCTAGTTCTCCTGTGACTTTCAATTTTTCATAACATGAATATTTCTTTGTCACATGAAGAGCTGGAAAATGTTAAAACTAAAGCCACAAGCACTGGAAGGGAAAGAAAAGATTAGCATTTCTGAATACTAATGCCACATGATTTTTACAAGCCTGAATTACAATTACCAAAAATTGATCACTGCTAAATGTAGCCCCAAATCAGAACTGGAGACAACTTAGGCAGACAGCACATGCTGTGGTTGCTGGCAGCTGCCAAACTGCAGGGATGCCCATGTCTTCTCACGCTGAATCCTGGACTCCTCTGAGAAAAAGTGCTGCAGGATTTACCAGCATCACAGGAGCCTGCAGCTAGCGAAAGGACGAAACAAAGAATATTCGAAAGAGGAAACAAAATGGCTTCACATCAGGTGTGAAAGCTAAAAAATGAGGAAAGGGAAAAACAGCAAATCAGCAAGTGCTCCGAGAAAGGGAAGAACATAAACAAAGAATGAATGTGGTCGCAAGGACAGGAAACGGTGAGGGAGGAGTATAAAAGACAAGGGTGGGTAAGTCCCTCCCTTTTAGGCAGAACCATTAGTGTGCTGGTTCCCATCTGACTGCTTGCTCTCTCCCACAGAGTGTTACTGAACAGGAATCTGCCAGATGGTGATCTAAGGTGAAGGAAAGCAAAATACCCTTAAATGTCTGTCCAGGAACATTTTGCACTTGCAGGGAAGGGGAAAGTCAGGAGACGTCCTTTGGGAGAAGGAAGGAAATATTGACAAGGGTTTACCTGGAGTGTTGCTTCTCTCTCCCATCCGTTTAGACTGCACATACATTGCAACAGAACCTGTCCCTCTGTGTCTGCACAATGTCTGGTGTATTTCAGGAGCTGCAGTCAAATAAAAGAAGGGAAATACAGTGAGAAAAGGAAAAGAGAAAGCATATTTTTTGTGTACCCAAGAAACTGAAGACAATCCTACTTAATGACAATTTATCTAGATTTAAGGGTTTCATTCTTCCCATATGTTTGCTGGCTATCTTCAACCACCTTAAAACCTGAAAGGTGATTTTATGGAACACAAATTTTTAGGTTTATTTTTTGTAGAAGTGTATTATAGACGTGTAAATGTGTGATGGATGCCACACCAGCACTCTGCTTCATTTAAAACTTATTGATTCTCTGTTGTGCAGATTTCCTTTCCCGGTTACTGGGAAGAACCTAACAGAGGCAAGCCATGAAAGGCAGAAGGAAGGTGCAGGGAACAAATACCCTTAGAAAGGACAGAAAAAACAAATGGAAAATTAGACACAGAAAAGAGAGAAAAAGGGGGTAAATTATAAAGAGAAGGAAATTAAGCCCAAGCCCCAAAAGAGCTGCTTCCCTATGTAATGATAAGCATATTTATAATCCTTTTTTTCTGAGAAAGTCATATTTTAAAATAAATTGCACAACATTTTTGTGCATAAAAATATAACCTGCTATTGCGCTATTGTGTCAGAGGGCTATATAAGCCTGCTAACACTATTTCTCCTCTGTATAAATCTTGTCTTAAATATTCTTTTATCTCATCTCACTAATGAGTGCAAAAAATCAGTGAAATCTGAGGTGTGTTACTTAATGCATCTTCTTCCAGAATGTGAAAACTATGTTTATACAATTTATTAGGTACTGTTAAGGCTATGATGCAACATTTTGTCATTAAAAGAAAACTAAGAATGTCTGTAGCATTTACTGATGTGTGGTAAAATACATTTTTTGACATAAATACTGTATTTCTAAGAGCCCAGAGTCAGCCTGTAAATCTGCTGTTTTCTGGTAATTCTGATTTTCAAACATGGTATCCCTGCCAGATGGAGCCTTTCTCTCTGCAACCACAGAGATCTGCAGGACTATTAAGGCTTCCCAGGATTCCTAAAAATGTTTAAGCATCATAAGAGTTCCTCAAATAACTGTACTCTTATTAAAGACATGACAATCTACATAAAACTGAAGGTTATTGCAGTGCCTTGACTGGAGTGATGCAATCCTCACTAGAGGGATTTTTCTCTTAACTCCAATTTCATGCATTTTTATGCAATAGGAAACAATGAGGGAAATGTATTTACCAGCTGTAAGTTGTAAGAGGAGCTTACAATATTCAAAGTTAATGTCTAACAGAGTTCTGATTATGAAGAAAATGCTAATAACTTACAATGCATTCACAATGCCACTGTGTTACTCTGTTTATTCATGTGAGATAATTATAGCAAATGAGAGAATTTTTCAGGTGAAAGGGCTGTTCAGCTCATCTTCTCTGAGTGCATGGCTATATTTTGAAAGTCCATGTGTTGTGGTTTTATCTCATTAGATAAATTAGTAATAAATAAATAAATAAATAAATCCATCACTGACTTGGGTTATAACCTTAGGAAAGTTTATGTTACCTTTACTTTTCTTCTCATTTTTTTATCTGCTTTATCAATCATCTCATTCAATTTCCAAGGCAGGGATTATCTCATGATGTATTTTACTCTCAGCTATAGTTCAGTATAAAAGACCTTGATCTCATTTAGAGTCTGCTCACTACTGTAATATAAAGTAATGTTAATAAAGAGTTCAAAATAGTAGTATCTCTATCGCTGTCAGTGGAAACTATTCTATAGACTAATACTTCTCACTCAAAGGAAGTTTTCCTTTTTCATGTTTTATCATACCCCTTTCCTTCTCTGCACAACTCTGTTCTCAGCTGTTCTGCTGAGTGCTCTCTTGAACACTCCTTCTCTACCTCAAAAGTCTATTCATCAAAGATTTATAAATTGGATTAATGTTTCATCACCTCTTAAGTTAAATACACAGATTTCCCTTTCTAAATCCTTCTTCAAATCCCCCCCAGCCCCTTGATTTGTTTTTGTGGTTCACCTTTGGCGATCTAGTATTTCATGCAAAGGTACCCTTTTTCCTACAGACAGCACAAACAAAATATCACCGAGGTAATTGATGGCCCTAAAAAATTGCTTCACAAAGAACTGAAATAGCAAAGCATTCTTATTTATCCCGAACATACCGTACTACAGAAAAGTAACATTGTTCCCCAGTGACAGACCATAAACCATTCTTCTACTAGTTTTAATACCTTTCTCAGAAGAACAGCTTCCGTGTTTAAAGTTTAAAATAAATGTTTGATATTTAAAGCCAAAGGATTCCATTTGCCCTTCAGATGCTTAGCCAGTCGTAAAGCACAACGGGAACTCCTTTGCCAGCACCGACATCCGGCTCTCGTGCTGCTGGTGCCACAACTGATTACACTTTACAGAAATATGAGACCTGCTAGCAGCAGGTCCAGGAAGGCTCAGCCTTCCCCCACCTTTTAAAGACTTTGATTCAAAATGTGATTCACAGCTCCTAAGTGTTTCTTCCCATGTGGATATGCATTTCAAACACTATGCCAAGCAAAAAAATGTTTGCTTTTCTTTTGGGGGGTATGAATACAGCACATATTTTTCAAATAAAATACCCCAGAACACTGCATTAAGTGATGGACTTTTTTTCACACAGAGATATTTTCTCAAGGTCAAATCCTGTTCCCAATGAAATCCAGAGGATAGTCACCACTGATTGCAGTGGGATCAGGATATTGCATTTAAGGCCAAGTTCTCTCCTCAGAGCTTAGCTTTTGTGTGTGCAACAAAATAAGTGGTCCACAGCAAGCATCGTATATGTGACCGTTTGCAAACTTTCTTATGGCTCCTAGTATTATTTTTATAACTCCAAGTTAGAGCTGGAAGAACAGGAACAAACTTTAGCAGAATCCATCTACCTAAAATATTTAGTGAACAACAATCATAACCTATTTGAAAAGCAAAATGAGAGGAAAAGCAGCTTCATTTTCCTGTAGAGTCATTTGAGTCATTTTTAGTCACTTTTGCTTCCATTCTGTTTTCCTTTTTTTCCTTCTTTCTCACTCCACCTCCTCCATTCTCTCTCTCTCTCTCCCCCTCCTCCCATTTCTTCCATCTTAATCCTTACATAAGAATATAAATATCCTTCTGCCCTTAAGAAGATACAAGGGTATCTCTTGTTTTCCAAAGCACATTTCTGGAATAATATGTCATATTCTGATATCATTCAATAATGGAATAATGGCTTTTCATAGATATTATCTCTGAGGTTTCTAGAGACTCCAGCTCTGAACAGTTTGACCTGGACAATTTCTATGCTCATGATAGTACTAGTTACCAGGAAGGTTATAAAAGCAGACCAACCACTGTCAGTGGTATTCAGCTGCCTAAAAAAAAGTGTCTAATGATGAGATACCCTGGGGTGTCTGAGACATCCACACAGTGGTGGCAGACATGATAGAGGAACCCAACACCCTTCTGCCTGTATTATTTGGACAACAGAAGCAAGCCGTAGGTACCACTGTCCATGTAAGGTGAACTGCTGTATGAGCTCTGTTCCCAGAATGGAGTAGGTCTCTAATGGTTATAACCATTATATAAGGGAGCTTAGATGCCGTAGCTGTCATACAGACACCTACATATATATGCTTAGATTTAAAAGTCTTGGTTTAGAGCTGAATTTCATTCGTATGATTTTGATTTGCACAAGTGGCAATGTAATCATTGTCATATGATACTGTTCCCTAAGGATTTCTTATTACTTGGTGACAATTTTGATGCCAAAGCAAAGCAGGCTTTTTAGAAGATTAAAAAAAAAAAGACAGAAAAATGGCCAAAACCCAACAATCTGCTACTTAACAACCACTTCTAAAGGAAAGGAGTGTCTAAGGTCAGTTTACAGACACACAACCAAAATCATGCCATTACCAGGCAAGGTATGGGAATCAGCTAATATCTTCAGTCCGCCATGCTGAAATCTATGAAGATGATGATCCTTACCCAGAACTACAATGAAGCCTCTCTGTTGTGGCATTGCAGGAACTGTCATTCAGAAGACTTCTGAGTATTAGCAGAGATAATCTGGTGCTAGAATCAAGTCATTACTATTAATCTTGTGCTCAATATGTGGAGACTGCAATGTATATGGGATTATTGCCCTACTGAGTTTGAGACAGGAGTGTAAATAGTCATTTAAAAAATAAACTTTCATTATTGCAGTTCAGAAAAAATTGACTGGCTTTAATGAACTCTAATTCAAAGATTTTGGTTCC
Organism: Balearica regulorum gibbericeps; assembly: GCF_011004875.1. Classification (NCBI taxonomy): domain Eukaryota; kingdom Metazoa; phylum Chordata; class Aves; order Gruiformes; family Gruidae; genus Balearica; species Balearica regulorum. The sequence goes on from NC_046184.1 coordinate 12,582,592, forward strand.
ATACACCAATTAGAGCATAGCAGAGCTTGTTTGGAAACATTCTGTTTTATCAATACTACAGTGCTAGATGAAAATCAATACTGTAACTGACGTATTTTTCAAGAAAAGAGGGATGGATTTCATTACACACCAGAGATCAGCTAAAAGTACAGACAATGACTAGACCAGAAGTCCTTGACATGCGACAAAACCAACTCATGATTCAATCTTACACTGCTATAAAGATTCAAATAACTGTAGATTCCAGAAGTGTCTTGAGGCAGAAAAACCTTCCACGGTGTCTTACGTTATGGCCATTTCTGACTCTTCATGCTAGAATCGGCTTTGATGCTCTGTGTTCTTGATCCTACAAAGTGCTGAGAAATATGAAATAATATTTAATCGAAGGCAGCTACAAGTGTTTAGAATTTAATCTGCTTTTGATTTACCTACAAGAAGTGTTGGAAGAAAGTCCATAATACAAAATGTTGGCCATGTTGATGTATGAGCAATGTCTTCTTCGGGGAAGTAGAAACACGTGACATTTATACGCAACACAAAAAGGACTCTTCTGTTGATATAAAACACTGCCTCTAATGTTTTACAAAAGCAGCTACTCTGCTTCAACCCACTAAATTCCTCAAGACTGAAATGATAAAAAAATACTCAATCTAGGGCACAGCAAGACAACTGAAACATTTAGAATTTAGACTTTGTAGAATAGCAATGGATTTCTACCTTCCTTCATGTCAGCAGTTTTCAGCGTCATTTATAACTTTACTTACACAGCTTAGGACCACATCAATAAATAAAACTAATACGCTTATTATTTGGGGCACAATCGGGGACTGTACATTTAGGAGGAAAACACTTCTGAGATTATGTGATCTTGATTGTCTTTTCAGTGTCTGAAGTGCAGCATTTCAAGGAGGCACCAAAAGGAAATGTATAATGAATGATGTCCTGAAAATTTCATGAAATGTGTTTTCTGATGGAGAAAACTGGTTTATTTGTGACTCAGTCTGATCTGACACTACATGTCTAAAGCCATTTTAATGCAATCAGTGAAACTTTCAGCTGTGTAAAGCTAACAGAGTCTTAAAATTGGACCCATCTTGAATAAATCATCTTTAAAATCAGCTTTAATTTATTGTATCTATCTCTACAATGCTTTCTGAGTTTTAATTTCATCAATAAATTAGCACTGATCACAAGTCTATTTTGATTAAAAACAAAACCACATTCAGACACCAAGACTATGGGAGTGGGAGCTGACACCAGGTACAGATTCTGTTAATGGAAGCCAGTGTTGATGAATCCTCAGCTAAGACAACAATTAAAGTATAATGTGTTCTTTTAGCCTTTCACACAATGGAGGCTGTTACCAGCACTCCTTCAGTTTTATCAGACAATTTACAGGAAAAAAAAAAGAGGAAACTGAGAAATAGTTAATAATATGGAAACAGAGATAATGAATACAAAAGCACTAAAGCTTTTTGAAACCACAGTTTCTATAAAAATTCTTAATTACAGCATCACTCTTGTTCTCAACAGGCTTGCAAATACACTGAGGTTTCATACAGTCATCTGACCAACCAAGGAGAAGTGAAGATAGCGCAACTCAGCTGCTCCTTTACTCATCATGGTTGTGGGACCATGCAGCAGGTCTAGGGTGCAGCATCTGCTATAATGTCTACGTTCAGTAAAATTGTATGTTCCATCCCATTTCATTGATGTGGTTCTGGCCTCAGCCAATGTCTGTGAAGAAATGGGCAAGAATTAGAGAACTGGCCAAAATTCACCTAAGTATATTGGGAGAAGAAGAGAAAGTGGTAATGCAATCTCAACCTCTCTGACTTAAAGCTTGTGGCCCTTCATAAATATAGGAGGACGCATACCAAGGAAGGTGTGGTGGGTTGACACTGTCCCTTGGAACATGCTGTTCATTGACCTGGATACAGAGTCCATTTTGCTATTTTGACACAGGTAACAAACAAATACTCATTTCTTTTAAATGTGACCTTGCTATCTTTATCTCAGCCATGGACACCTTCAAATTAGACTACCAAAACATGAAGCTCCACCATAATTCCACGGTGCTGGGAAAACTGTGTTGGAGCTTTCAAAGAGTCCAGTGTGCCTTTGCCTACAAAGCCCATGCTTGCTTCCTCATAGTCTTCCAACTGTTTTCAAGGTGTGGAGCTCTGAGCCAGGCATTTCTTGATAGTACAGAACACACCTGTTTGAGGAACACTTTATTTCCTTTGGATGTACTTCAAGGGGTGAGATTAGCTGAATGACTGATCAAAATGATCGCCTTTTATTTTAAGGGAAAGGGCATCATCGGAAGGGCATTTTCCATGAAGCGTGGAACCGATCTCACAGAGCTGCTACGAGATCTTCACATGCATGCAGAAGTTATTGATCTGACAGCTCTGGGGGAAAGCTTGCAGGCTTGGTCAGAATGAGAGGCAAAGTAGAGTTTCTTCTGTTGCTTTTCTTTACTGGCTGGATGACTGAAGCCCTTACTTATACCTGGGTTTTTTTGTTTGAGTCTGTGTAAACAATAACTGTAATTTCAGGTCTATTAAATTAAAATCCATAGAGGTTTTGTATTGATATTTTTATTGTAATTTAAATTTTAAAAAATGCAGATCTATGTAATTCTCTCAACTACACAGTTAGGTGTGAAATCCAGATAAGTTCCAATAATAACTTTTTTTCACTTTTCTAATGAAGTAGGATTACTGAGGTGAGAGTCAGAGGAAGAACAATGCAGATAACAACACTGAAGGTGTGAGGTTTTTTCTTTCAGAAAAATTTAGAGATTAATTAAAAGCCTTAAATATGGAATTCTTGATTAGTCTTAGATTTCAATACATACATAATAAACAGGAACATGAAAACCTATTTCTTCAAGGTCAAAGATGCACACCATAGTTGATGCCCTTGATAGAAAAGTACATCAGGTTGTTTATTAAATATAGTCTCAATCTTCCTGTCTCCTCTACTAGCCACCTAATTATCACAGATTTCAGGAAAAAATATTGATTTACTTGTCCTGATGTATATTCAGAAAGTTATCGTTAATTCTACAAGAGATTGCTGTGCTCTGATTTTTTAGCATCCAAAATATTTTTAGTGGAGGAGAAGGGGTGTTACATGTTAATTGAATATGAGTATCTATCTAGTCTTTCATCATAACATTGATCAGATAATGGTTTCTATAGCTCAAGTTTTCCTGTCTCTGTGTTTCACAGTTTCCTCTGTTGTGACAGGTGAGCTTTGACTTTCAAATGGAAGGTGATAATGTGCTAGTCACATCATCCTATTTGGTTAGTTAGTTCATAAAACTATTTTGATGACTAATCACTTTTACTATGTCAAAATGAATCCTACTCAGTTTGAAAGGTACCGTACAGGCATAGTAGTAATGGATAAAAATTACATGTGGATAATGACTTTAAAATTTTTAAAATGCAGAAAGAAACATTAGTGCTCTACGCAGTTTGTAAACCACACGTATGCCTACGCATAACAATAAGGGAACACAAGACTAGCTCCTGAAGTCTAGTCATTAATAACACATATTGTATTATTCTTTTCATAAACCAATATGGCTCTATCTTAAAGTCAATTAGGTTTTATACTCTTACTCTTCTAATTGGAAGTCTGTTCCAGAATTCTGTTTCACTTGTGGTTAAAAATCTCCTCGTATCCAGCCTAATTACGTTCATAGCTAGTTTATATGCATTTATTCTTGTGTCAGCACTGTCCTTTACCATAAATAGTTTTTCCCTTCCTGATGCTTACCCGTCAAGGATCTTTATAGAGAGTCATATCCTCTCTGAGACTTCATCTGACAGACTAAACAAGCAAAGCTTTTTAGTAACTTTTTATAAAAAGGCTCTCCATCCTATTGATCATCCAAGTAGCTGTTATGTTTCTGATCTGGATTTTGATTCAACTTTTTTAAAAATAACCAGAAAAATCTGTAATATTTTAGATGGGTTTTCTCCAGCATTTTGAACAATCACTAATACTTCTATGACCCATCTGTTACATCTCACCATTGCATTGGACTTTTTTTTATTGGTAGTTATGATGTTTTATGTATTGATTGGCACATGCCAGTCTCTAATGTTCTCAAGACTCTCTCCACCTATTAGTTTGTATGTGCACATCTGTGTATTTCCTAAAATCACTAGCACTTTTGCTGTGATTAAACACAAATATAAATGCAGAGTATCTGTTACTCTGCAGAGTATCTCTCTCTGTACCTGATTTATAGATAATTCAACTTTATGCTAACCTGAATAACAGCCCAAAGCCATATTATTTCATGTTTTTGTTCCAGAGATTCAAAGTTCAAAGTTCCTGAACTTCACCAAGACGACTTCACAGTCTGTTAGCAGTAATTAAACCCCCATCCAAGTTTTTGAAACAAGTCTTAAAGATCTTATCATTATCAGTACTGCAGTTAAAGATACGACTACTGACCCTGTAGATGAACTCTAGCAAACTCAGGTAGGTCACATATCATGGGAACACGGAGTTCAAACTGCAAAATCCACCTGGTACCTTGGGTAGAGCAGGCAGACATTGCTGAGTGACATAATGAGGCAACAACATTCCTCTCTGTCTTGGAGAAAGCAAATGAAAAATTTATTGTGTAGAGGGAAAGCAATGTAGGAAGTATTCTTGGTCATCAAACTTCCATTAAAATTCCCTGACATGCGCATGTGGCCACCATAGATACAGGTAAAAATTCCAGTATCAAAGCTTAGGCTGATGGACTGAGTATAAAGGATAGGTCAGAAAGATAAAATAATTTACAATTTGTATATATATTTTTTGTTTTCATTTTGGAATAATATTGCAACTGGAGAAAAAAATTTGCAAGAAAATGTTTTGGCTGAAAAACTGGGTTAGACCTGAAATACCTTTGCAGCCTAAACTGTAATGTGCCCTTGATTTAAGAAAATCTGACTCGGTGCAAAATGAAAACATGAGCCGCTAAAATTCTTACAATTAAAAGTGATTGCTTTTGCAGTGAATCTCTTTACCACTGTGTACTCAGGCAGTTACTTCAAGAGCTTTGTCAGTTTGAATGAGTTCGCAAGCAGCTGTCACACATCTTTAGCCAATTTTTCCTTGTCACATACAAAGAGCTCTGTCACCAGAACTGGAATGACTGTCATTAGCAGTTATACAAACTACATGGATTCCTTGTAATGTTTTTAAGTGAAATTTCTGTAATATTTCTTGAACTTATGCAGGATGGCAGCCTGGCACTATGGGATAGTCTGCTAATGCACAGGACAGGTACAGGGTTGATACGTTTTCCCACACAGCCTTGCAAAGCAGCACAGCTGTATTTTATCGCAGAGTGGGAACCTGCGGGAGGAAGGACGGGCTTGGGGCATACTGCTGCTGTATACTCCCTGTGTGATCATGATCAAAACCAGTCTGTCAAGCAGAGGTGAAGAGGTGATCATAGTTCAGCACTGGGTGTGGATACACTTTAATGAATGATGGTGGGATGTTTGCATGGGGCTCACACAGGGAAAGCTTTGCTCATGGCTAGATACAAATCAGCTCTGATATAGAAGGCATTTAGCCATGGTAAAAGGGGACGGTACCTTGGGATACTGACACAGTAATGTAGCTCTTTGGCTTCAAGAATGGAGGCCGCTCTTGTCCACACAACTTAGAACACAAGCAATGAAGTGGTCTGACTGTGCAAACCAGGCAGAAAGTCACACACCTAAGAAGACGTGTTCAGAGGTATTTCTGTCTTCACTTCAATTGTAAGTCTGATTAATAATATTTGGGGTTTTCGAACTCTTCTGATATGTTTAAAATGGTAAAACTGGCTTCTAGGATATATAAAACTATACCAAAACAAAGGTGTAGACTTTTCTCATTTGATGAAATGCTACTGCTAAAAGACACCTCATGGTGGCGTAAGAGTGTCTACACTAACTCGCTGGAATACTGATGCTTTGAAAATCATACCTTCTACTCTGTGGTCATAGCAGTAAGGCTTTATACACAGGTACATCAGACTATTCCCTTTCACGCTGATTTCCCATGGAAGTGTTCTGATGGGCAAAAGAAACGAACCACTAGAAAGTCAATTAGAACTGTTCTCCTACAGTTTACTGAAGTTCCATCAGACAGAAGTAACTTTCAGTGATAACTTTTCTCTAATACTGGCATTTTCAAAAACATACTAAGACACCCAACTACCATTGGCTGTAGAGAGGAAATGGGTCAGGAAAATCATAGTTTAACCCTCTGCCACATCACCACCTCTCTTGTTTCTCTGTTTCATAAAAGAGGATTCCCTGAAGGGGATACTATTCTCCACTTGCCTTTATTCCTAGTTAGGGGTACAACAACTGAAGAGGTAAATAGATATCAGCATTTCTAGTGGTCTTCTGTAATGGAGGGACTGCATCAGTTGACAAGGGAAGACCTATGGATGTCTTCTGCTTGGACTTCTCTAAGACCTTTGATATGGTCCCCCACAACATTCTTGCCACTGAATTAGAGAGGTATGAGTTTCAGGGATGGACGGTTAGATGGATAAGGAATTGGTTGGATGGCCACGTCCAAAGAGTTACAGTCAATGGCTCAATGTCCAAGTAGAAACAAATAACAAGTAGTGTCCCTCAGGGGTCCGTATTGGGACCAGTATTGTTTAATATCTTCATCAATGACATAGACAGTGGGGTTGAGTGCACCCTCAGCAAGTTTGCAGATGACACCAAGCTGAGTGGTGCAGTTGATTCGCATCAGGGAAGGGATGCCATCCAGAGGGACTTCGGAGGAGTGGGCCCATGAGAACCTCATGAGGTTCAGTAAGGCCAAATGCAAGGTCCTGCACCTGAGTTAGGGCAACCTCCAATGTCAGTACAGACTGGAGGGTGAATGGATTGAGAGCAGCCCTGCAGAGAAGGACTTGGGAATACTGGTGGATGAAAAATTTCATAGAAGCCAGCAATGCACACTTGCAGTCCAGAAAACCAATTGTATCCTGGGCTGCATCAAAAGAAGCGTGGCCAGCAGGTCAAGCAAGGTGATTCTGCCCCTCTGCTCTTGTGAGACCCCACCTGGAGTACTGCATCCAGTTCTGGAGTCCCCGGTACAAGAAAGGCATGTAGCTGTTAGAGCGGGTCCGGAGGAGGGCCACAAAAATGATCAGAGGGCTGGAGCACCTCTCTGAGAGAACTGGGGTTGTTCATCCTGGAGAAGGGAAGGCGCCAGGGAGACCTTATTGCAGTCTTTAAATATATAAAGGAGTCTTATAAGAAAGGTGAGGAGAGACTTTCACCAAGGCCTGTAGTGACAGGACAAGGGGCAATGGTTTTAAACTGAAAGAGGGCAGATTTTAACTGGACGTAAGGAAGACATTTCTATGATGAGGCTGGTGAGGCACTGGAACTGGATGCCCAGCCCCTGGAAATGTTCAAGGCCAGGTTGCATGGGGCTTTGAGCAACCTGGTCCAGTGAAAGATAAAATTATTTGTACTTTGAATCCTGATCACAGCAACACACCATTTACTGACGTTTTCATCTTTTCTTTCCCTATTATAAGCAACACTAACTACAATAGGCAGGAGATAAAATCTCCCCATCATACAAATGAAAAACTCAATGGGAGATCCCCACATGGATTATTGGAGGAGAGCAGTACAGTGATTGTAAAAAAAGGGAGAAAACAGGTTCTGCTTCTGGATTTCTCTCCAAGCTGTCTACACAGCCCCACTATAAAGAGCAGAAGGGAAATGCTGAAGCACTTGCTCCCCATTCATTCATGTGGCAGAAGCAAATCTGTGGCACAAGTTTTTAGTCCAGAAAAAGTACCTATTTCTTGCTTGTGCATAGCAACTTTGGTCTAGTCCCCAACATTTGCACAAAAGAATAAGAAAGAAGCTATGCTGATAAACTGGTGAGGTGGAGATAGCATCTTTACAGCTGTGGAGTAGCAGATGCAGACGACTGATCAAGCTAAGCTGCCTGGTTAATTCGGCCTGTTGCTATTATCAGACCATTATGGTAGAACAGTCGCTTCACCACTTGGTATCACTTAATCTTAAAGGTTATTAAGTCCCATGCTGTAATAATTCTAACCTTATAATGTGCTATCACTCAAGTACAGGAGATGCATCTGAACTGTATACTTCACTAAACTTTTATTTTTTAGAAATTGAAATGCACTTAGCCTCACCCTACCTTTTTTTTCAGATGCTTGGCTGAGGTGACTGAACAGGTTAAGCATGTGGATTCTTTTGATGTTCAGATGGGTTCTAACACCTATGAGCTGGTGAGACCTGTGAAAATATCAGCCATAATCATAGCTGTTGAACCATTACACTTTTTTGGGTTATATGTCAGACAGTCCACATGACTATATTGTAGTCAAGGAGTTATGAGCCAACAGAAGTTTGAGCTGAAGATCATGCTAAAACCCACCTTTTTTTCTGTGTGCTTTCTCCAGTGAGCTCCCACCATGTCAGCTTCTATGGACTGTAGAGCAACTGCAAGTTACAGTCCTGAGCTCAGTCCACAATGTGTCTATGCTCAGTTAATCATGAATCTGAGCCCAACCCAAGCATCATCATGACTATGCACCCCAAGGTTGACTGAGGCAGAGGACTCTGAGTCCTGTGCTCCAAATCTGCTCTGTGGACAGATAAGGCACAGGCAGTCCCATTCATGAGAAGCCACCTGAAACTGGTTATCAATAAGTACGTTATAGATCTTTTGTTCATAAGCTACAGAGATCATAAAACTTTTTTTTTTTTTTTTTTTTTTTTTTTTTTTTTGAGAAAGCCAGCTAGAATACAGAGAGAGGAGGTGGTTTGCAAGAGCTGCTTCCATAAAACTCTTTGCTCTTACTGATGTCCTAAGTGGAACTGAAATATGTGCCACTCATACCAAACCAAGAAATGACCAAAATAAAACCAGGGGAAGTGCCCCTCTCATTAAAGTATCAGGTCACATAGTGCAATTCAAGTGGTCGTATGTCTGTCTGTCTGTCTGTCTCCAGGGCCTAGAGGGGTAGATGGCTGAAGGGGTCTGCAACTGAACACCCTTTTGCTCAGACCCACAAAATCTTTCTCTCTACCTCATTGCTCACCTAATCATAAATTCATGACTGCTGTAAAAAACTCGGGCTGTGAGCTTTATTGACCCAAGCATGACACCCAGCAATTCAGGATGAAACAATCTAAACATCTTGTTTCATTTTCTTTCATGAAGCCAAGAGCCCATATCACTTTCAAGTTCATTTCAGCTTTCTTGTCTGCTTCAGCAGAAAATAACCCCCCCATGTACACTTTTGGTCCACTAAAATTATATGAAATTTATCTATGCTGAATTTCACAGAGTTTCTAAGGGCAGCATTATATAGTTTGACATACAGAGAAATGCATTGTGCTGAGGAAAAAGAGTGAAATTTATATATATAAATGTGTAATGCCTGAGTTATTGTACCCTTAAATAGGAATAGCTCTTGAAAAGAGTAAAGAACTGCACAGAGCTTCTCAGAGGCTACTGCATTTTAAATAGCAGGGATTCAGCGAGTGCCCTTTCTTCCTGTCTGCTTGTGTGACACTATAGGGAGTGAAACAAAATAAAAAGCTTAAGATATTCAAAATCAGGCTAAAAGAGAAGGAATGGAAGGACAGGGGTTGGAAGAGGAGTTTCTAAATATGTATATATATGATTTGAAATTTCCTTTTTTTTTTCTTTTTAACTACTTTTCAGTTTGTAAATCAATCTTACTGGAAATATATTCAGTTTCCAAGAAGAGCTAACTAGACATTTCTTTTGCGACTGAAGCATCAAAAATTCGACTAAGAACAATTTTTTCCATTGTGTATAGTAAATTCATCTTGTATCTATGAAAAATATTACCTGTAAGCCACAGTTTGTTGACTCACAGACACTCTAAAAGTTAACGTGAACTTAGGTTGAACATTTGTTCATTAAATGGCATTAAACCATGTGAGTAGTTTAGTTCACTTTCAAACCAAAATAAGTGAAGGCAAATTGTAGTCACTTGAATTCTAAATAAGGATGCCCAATCAAGGATTCAATAACGTTAATTTCTTTAAACTTGTATTTCTAATTTGGATTAATGGCCCGGATAGTCTTCACACAAAGAAATCCTGAGTTTGTTTGGCTCACTGAAAATTCAAGTTTTTCCGAAGTGGGGAAGCTGTGGTGAGTGGACAGAAATGTTTTTAAAAAGTGATATTCAAAACCTCTGAGTATTTGTCATATGCATATATTGAACATGCAGCTAGAGTAACAGATGAGGCTTATCTTAGTAGATAATAATAAAGTAGCAGTAGCTGAATTTAGCAGGAGCTTTGTCTGCCGAAGAATCATAAGATCAAGTCAATAAATTTTAATGCTTATGTTAGGAGAGTCACCTTCAGGTGAGCAATAGGGAAAACTGAGGGATGGCTTGATCGGGTAACAGAGGACCAATAGATTTTGGGAGTATGATTTTTTTTTCAATCAGATATAGAGGAGAAATAGCAATGTATTTATTTCCCACTGGTTTTGCTCCTACTCCAGAGATGTTCTTTCTCAGAACAAGCTTCTTATTTCAGGTCATGTAAGAACCTGAGAAACTTCTTTTGTGTTGTCATGTGGCTCTAGGATTTCCACAGAGAACGGGCAGCAGATACTGCCCCAAAATGGCTGCTATGTTTTCTGTCAGCACCAGAGTGCAGGCATTGCCCCTAACATCCCTGTCCACCCCAGGGCTCCCCCACCTGCCCACAGCCCAGAGCCCCATTCCAGCCCCCGAGGCCGTCAGTCCTCCCCAGCGAGGCCACAGGACACATCTCCATCCCCGCCACAGCCCTGCCTGGCCACGGGCCATGCTGGTCGGGCCCACCCGTGGGCGCATGTCCCATCCCAGGGAAGTGCCCAGTGCCTGGGGGCTGCCCTGGTGCCCCCCAGCCTGCTCTGCTCCTGTCTGGGAGCTTCTGCCCCTCAGACCCTGAACAAGGGTGTGCAGAGAGGATAGGTGGGGTCCAGGCAGCCATGAGTAATGAGCTAGCAACCACAGAAGAGTAAATCACACTCTTTCAGGAGATTCAATAACTTACCGAGCAAAGGGGTAACAGGGATTCTCCCAGACTGCTAATAGGGCAGACCAGTTACACGCTCTCCTTTATTCAGAGAACAGCAGCTGAAGTTGACTCATACAAAATGTTAAATCTTATACTGACCTACTATACTCTCTTACAATTATTGTGCCTCTACTAGGAGAGTCATGTTCTCCATACAACGTATTCAGCTTATCACAGCGATGCATGCGTACAAGCCTACATACTCATGCTGACTTTCAGGAAATTGATATATATAAAAATGGATTCTTGAAAGTATATAAATGTATATACATTTAGATAGGACAAAAATCTCCATGAAATATTTGCATATGAAGTCAGATTGTCTTTAAGCATACAGTTCAAGCTCAGTAATTGCTCACAAAAATGCTGCCTGGAATGTGGTAGGAGTTTTAGCAGACATGTGGCTGTCCAGAAAATTCAGACCTATGCATGCACAGTATATTTGTAACATGTAGAGGGAAATATTTCTTTGTGAAGATTAAAGTAATCCGTTGGAAAGGTCATCAATCAATTCAACCAATCTTTAGGCAAGGAAGCCAAAAGTGAAAACTCATTTTTATTTAATTCCAATCTATCTCTCTCTGAAAAAGAATAGTCAAAATAATGACGTTAAAAATAACATCAAATTATTGATAACATTTTTCAGATGTGAATTTTCAATTTTTTTTTTTAGGTAAAATTTTTGATGTTTTTAGATCCATAAACACTTCTAGGAAAAAAACATTGGCCACAAGTATATTTATTTGCAATTAATGAGTGAAGTACTTCTAAGTCTAAAACCAAACACCATGATTGTATATCAGGGATTTTAATCACCGTTACCCAGCCAGCTCTGGAGCAAAGCACTACCATTGTGTTTCACAGATCTCTCTGTGCTCCCCAGCCGAACATACTGCGAATATGCCCTTGATGACCTTTCATATGCAAGGGATCTGTATGTTTTTCTTTGTCTGGCCACTGTAAATATCTTGCTTTACCAATCAAAATCTGAACTAAAAGAACTCACCAACAAGTTGACAGATTGTCACATTTCTAACTTGTTTCTGCATGTTCACATTAAATTTCATCTGTCTCAGCAAAAGGATTGGGACCATTGTTTTATAGACAAACGTGTCTAACTGATCAATAATCTAGTCTCATCAGGCCATGAAAAGTATTTACTTGCTCTCAGTGAATGCCAAAATTCCCTGTCTAATTCAATACACTAGCAAATGAGGACACATTAAATTGCTTTCCTGGATGTATATGTCTATTGACAAGAGATTTCAAGCTAATCTGCTTTATTCTACAGAACTATTTTAATGGGTGAATGCTTCAGCCTTTGTCTCTGCTGGGTAGCAGACGTAATCATGCTTTCTCTTCCATAATTTTTCCCCTGCCTGCATGTGTATACAGAGCATTTCTCTGGAAATTTAGTAGAATAACTTTACATTTTTAAAGAAAATATATTTATTAATAATAAACACAAAGGGTCTATAAAGTTGATGTTCAGGTCTGGAATTCTGCATTTCATCCAGCACGATCACATACATTCTGTGGTGTCAGGAGATACTTGCAATACCTTGCCCATCTGCCAGGCCTAACCTAAGGTGGTGTTGAGTCAACGGTTGGACTTCATGATCTCAGAGGTCTTTTCCAACCTTAAAGATTCCATGATTCTATGATTCTACTTGATACAAGGTCTTGTTAGAGGTTCCCCAACATGAGGGTTAGAGGCACTATTCAGGCAACTATCTGATCTGGTCATGGTAGAGTCAGGTCATGCAGTAGTTCCTTACCACCCCAGCCCAAACAGATTATATATGAAGCAAATTATCCAAGACACACTTGATTTCACTAGCACAAACGCAGGTGGCAGTAAGTCTCATTCACTGTGCTAGTTCAGAGAGAACACCTTCATTACAGATTTGGTCAACATTTTGACAGGTTGATGCATAAGTTAAATTGGGCAGGACTATCTGTGAAGGATATACCTATAATATTATGAGCTATAATTATGGCATGGATTTCACAAACATATCATATATTTGATCTTTTGAATTCAGGGATGCATAACTAAATAAATAATAATAATAATTTTAAAAAAACCCAAACCCAAAAAACCAAACAAAACCAAAACACAAACTCATTGAATAAGTCATAAGGCAGAGTTAGCCATAGGTCCATTGTCATCAAAATACCACTCCAGTATCTAATTCATTATTATATTCTACCAGAAAATAGAACTTTTTTTTTTCTTTTTGCTACCCACAGATAATATATACTGCAGTATCACTGCAGGGTCAGATGAAGCATTTTCAGTGCCTTTAACTGTTAAGAATTTGGTTTATGTTTACTTTTTCATGTTAAGAGTGATAATGTACCCTTATGATCAGAAAGTATTACTAACTTCATGTTAACAGGCCTCGACAAGGTGGATATTCTTTTTTAAGAAAAGCAATACCTCATGGCATTTGAAAGACAGCCCTGCAATTCTTCAAGTAATATAATTCAGTATCTCTCTGTGCTACCATGGCTGTGTACAGGTTCCTATCCACATCATGTGTGCTGATAAGATAGTCAAATACTACAGGTCTGTGATTTGTAAACATCTGAATCAAGGGCACTGCTACATTCCTGACCATTCATGCAGTAGAGTGCAGCAAAACGGAACAAAAAAGCACTTTGGAGCTCTGACTGCAATGCCCAGAGTTTATTAAATTAGCTGAATCTGTGGGAAGGTTAAAAGAAGCAAGCTGGTTTGATTCAATTTATAATTATTTTGCTTGTATAATTTCTGGCATTCTCAAAGCTTGTTTATGCCCTGGAAAGGCATGTACTTCTTCCAGCTTGATGCAAATTATTACTCTGTGCATGACCTTGTCAGGCAGCCACATTGAGTATTTCATTGTCTTTGGGAAAGCTCTGTTTTAATTCATCCAAATAATTGTCACAAAAGTGGTGCAGTGAAAACATAAAGTAAAATCCCTGTGTCTGATGCTGCATTACCCCAAATTTTTTGGTGGTTTGCAAGACATACAAAGTGGATGCAAGATAATCTTAAATCAAAATAGTAGTGATTTCCACTCAAGCAATTGATAAAACTAAAGCTCAAGGCAACAGAGCCATACACATTTGTAATTTAATCATGAGACTATGTGCTGCATCTCAAAAGGGACATCTGAACTGCCACCAAAGATGTGACTGCAGTTCTTGTTACCATGTTATGCTGACATGGACTTTGCCACTGTCTTCCCACTTCTGAACATTTGCCTGAAACATAGAGAATCCTGTGTATCAAGAAGAGCTTTACCCTCTGTCTTCATTTGTCTGTTGACTTCCATTGCGATAGGAAGTGATACACAAGGATCCCCCAAAATCTCTCAGATTTTGGCACAAACTTTGGCAGTGATGTTCTGTTTGGATTCATTGCCCTCAGAGATGTAAAATCACTTCAGATTCAGTCTCTTTCCATGAGTTTACTTTAGACTATTAGGCAAACTTTAATGACAAAAAAAAAGTTTTTCTTAATAAAACCAAAAAGTTCAGCTCTTCATTATAAAATTAAAATTTAAAAGGAAGCATTGCTTTTTGGGGAGCAATTCAGTTGCCTGAACATTGGTACCTGACAATGAGGGAGTTCGTATGTGTTTTTCTTTTTCTTTTTCTTTTTCTTTTTTTTTTTTCCTTTTAAGAAAAGAAACCATAAATGATGCATTAATCTAACATGTATGAGATATGGAACAAATCCTTTCTTTTTCTGTACACATAAACACCCTTAATTTTCAGACCCAAGCTGTGTTTTGCTTAGTAAGTTGAGATGAATAATGCAGCTATGGAATAGGGTTCAGGACACCTGCCAGGTCGTGGACTCTGCGTCATTACTGACCAGACTTAGCTCTGTGCTGTTGGAGATATACTACTCCACCGAAGCTGACTGATTAAAGATAATTCCTGTAGGTCTACGTGACCTGCTGTGATACCTTTGAACTGCAGAGCAAACGTACTATTAGAACATGAAGCCACCATGAGAAGAGACAACAGTGGGACCTAATTCATTATACATTCCCTATACTAGTGCATCCCTGCTTTAAGGTGTGCAAAATGGTCTTTGGGGTCCTGTTTACCGTGCACAGGTCTTAGCACTTACCCTGCCTCCACTTTGCCCTCCAGAACCATGGCTTTCATACAACTTAAAAGTAGAACAGAAGAGGTAACTTTGCCCCTGAAATAACAGTCCTGGCTTAAGAACCCTAGGTTTAAAAGAGTAAACTAGGTGGGGTAGAAACAGTATTGTAATCAATGTTCATTTTTAGGTGAATTTCATTTTAATTTTTATTTCTGGCTTTCAAAATTGGATGAATAATCTTCTTTATGAACTTTTGTATTGCATTGTAAATCTGATAGCATGTATCTTTACAGAAGTGCTAAATGTATAATATCTAATTTTATTCTGCTGATTTAGGACAAAATTTATATTTTTACACACAGCTTGTCTAGCTTAGGTTTTGATATATATTTCACTCATTTACCATCTCTGGTTTTAGGAAAAAAAAAAAAAAAAAAAACCCTGTAATTTTCAATTGATCCTTAATCATTAGTGTTAAGCAGCAAAATTTTCTTTGATAATAAAGTAAAACCCGAAGTTACATTTCTCCCCTTCAGGTTTTAAGCCCTGATAAGAAAGATTAATCACATATGAGGAAGAACCTGTTAATTAAATATTTCTCACTACTGATTGCCTTTTTAGGTCCTGGGACACTTACTGATTGAAGTCTTCCAAAGCCAGACATTTCAAGGAAGCAAAAAAGTCAAATGGTACATTTTAAATTTTGCAGCCGTGTATCCCCGGTGTTTTCATGTGCTCACTCTGTTTTTCCTGTAAAACAACAAGGTCCATACTTTGGTTAAGTAAAAGTAAATAAATTAACAACTGTGTAATACCTGACTGTACTCACATGAGAGAACTTTGTGGGTTTTTAAACCATAAAATTAAGCCTCAAACAATGTTGTTACTGGCTGGAATTTCAAGACAGAAAATCTTTTGCATTACCATGTGCCTGAGGTTTTTCTCTCATTTAATACCCTCAATTTGAATGAGCCTCTTTCAAGGGCTGCATGCTGGTATTGCTGGTGGCATTACATGAGAAACTCCAGGAAAGCTCAATGTCTTCGGTCATGAAAAACCAAAGCAAAACATAGGCTTTATGCCCTCCCCCAAAGAGTATCCCATCTGAAAGAAAACATGCATATAAGAAATTATAAGTCCCTGTCTAAAACAAAAATATGCCATAAAAGGACCTGAGGGTTTTACTGGTAACACAATAAAATACAAGTTAACAGTTAGATCTGCTTGCAAAAGCACATCTCACACTTGCTAATAATTTATCAGGAATTATTATCAAGTTGTATTTTGCACTGATGAGTGTAGCTTGCATCCTGCATCTAGCTTGTCATCTACTTTTTTAAGGAAAATATTAATAACTTGGAGAAAGACTAGATAAAATGTTTATAGAATGTAAAAAAATATTGTATGCATATAACATGGTAGGGAAAATGCTCTGCATAAAGAGGTTGTTGATTTAGGTTCCAAGAAAGTTTGCTTCACAGTTTGTGGTCCTCAGATGTGCAAAGGTTTGTGGACACATTCTCAGAAGTCAAAAGGTAGCTAAGAAAAAATAGACCCTTGCAAAAGCAGTGTTCAAGGTATCATGCAAGGGTTAGTACATTCTCTGGAAAGTCTTTAAGAACCACAAACTGAAAAAGACTGAGACATGGTAACAGCTTTACAGTACACAGCAGTGTGTTAGAAGATGGAAGGTGGTCCATAATGTGTTCTCTTTGGCCACTGGGAAGATGCCAAGAACATGTCAGCTTAACTGGCAGCAAGTGATCTTTTTGATCACTTGACCAACAAATGGTCCCCCAAATGGGATATAAAAAAAATAAATAATCAAGCCACAAGAATAGTGAAGCAGATTCCTCAGCTCCTCCAGATAGGCACTGAAATCAGTTGCAGTGCATGGAGGTGGTACCTTTGTAGCATATCCCGTAGAAAACAAAAGTATTGAGGTACTTGTACATCACAGCACCCAGACTGCTATTCAGAGGCTCGATGCGGTTTGTTCCCTTCACTAAGAACTGGGATGAAGGCTGATCCTGTGGAAAATTTTCATTATGTTCTTTAGAGACAGAGTTTCAACTCTGAAATGAAATCACAACTTTTCCAGTTGTATTCTGCCTCCAAGACAACTTCAAGGTAAAATGATCTCAGAATGTCCTTCACAATTGACAGATGATAATGTTATAACCTGCTGAACTTCTTTTAGCTTCTCCCATTATTTTCTGCTTTCTTTTTTCCTTTTCTTCACTAAGTTAAAATACAGCTCCACATAGGAACAATGGGAACCACAAGAACAGATGCAGCAAGGCACCATTATAGGAGAATAATGATATGTTCTCCAGCACCTACCAGAAAATAAAAAAAGTAGTCATAGTGCCATTTTGAAGGACATCCAGTAGACCATTAAGACTTGTGTACTGTCTCGCTGCTTACTAAGCAGCATGGAAAACACCTGATATTGAAGCTCACTCTCAGGCTCAAAAGAAAACCCACATTTATTATTAGGGACACAGAAACACATAATATCTGAAAAAGATACTCAAAATGTTTGTGGACAGAGAACCAAGAATCAGGTTTGTGAGCTTGATATATTCTTGTAAACTAAGCCACAGACAGAGCGAGATGAAAATGGAAGTGCAGATCTCAGCAGTCCTGTGCTCTTTACAATCTCCAAGAATGCCAAATCTAATCTACTCCTTTATGAACAGCCCAACCTCTTTCAGAAGACAGGTTTCTCCTCATGGGTTTACAATGCAACTGTTCTCCAAGAAGCTCCTTTCTCCCAGTGAATCCCTGAGCTTCTATTTTCCACATGAATTACATCCCTTTCTCAACACACATTATTTATAAAATCATAACATAATCATCAATTTAACACCCAGGGAAAACCCGTCAGAAAAACGCAGTCTGAGCAGATTTCCAGACTGAAAGAATTAAAGAATTTATGTTTTTCCACATTAATTTATGCCTTTGAGAGCTTGGGTTGAAACTACTAAGTCATCTCTTGCCAATGTAGATTGTACTTTTAAAGTAAAAACAAGATGAAAAGTTCATTTACTATGATTGTAAGACCAGGTATTGAATTTTAAAAATGTATTTCTGCAAAGGAAAGGTCAGAGTTTTGAAGCACTGAGGAAAAGTAGAAATTGCAGGGAATGAGCAACGTGGTTGGAAGCATGAAATCAGAGGAAAGAATGCAGAATTGCTGCTTTCTGTAGTTAGACTTCTTCAACAAAGTCTTGACGGTGAACACTGGGCTAGGTGTGACTCCCAGCTGCATGAGGTTGGATCATGCTATCATTATGCTATTTGCTGCTCTGCTGTGGTTATTTCCTATACTACTGCAGTTATGGTCTTCCTGACTTCTTGACACTGTGCTAAATAACAATTTGTGCTGCAGTTTTCAGGCGAAATTTCTTGGTCCTCTAATTGTGCCATGGTTTTGAAGAAATCTTGGTAGGCACCAGAATTTGACATAGCACCTGTGCTGTAGGGGAAATCCTAGGGCTGTTGCCCGGTAGGTTGCCACATTAGATATTCTGGATGACCTAGCAGGAGGTCCTACACCATTGTGCATGTTCTCATACATGGTGGACGTGAGGTCCACCATTGTGCATGTTCTTATACCATGCTCAGTGTTGCTGTACCCCGTCAGGGCAAGGACCCATGAGAGTGCAAGTGCAGGATGACCACAGAGATCCTTGAGAACATGGGCACAGGGTGATACCAGAGACATCCAGGATATAAACACAAATGACAGGTGGTTGGCCTCTGGTCCCTAAAGACGTGTTTCCTGGGGAGTTGGATAGGATCAGTTTTAGAGCATAGCAAAGGGAATGGAGCACGTATTTCCAACAGGAAATACATCCCGTATTGGGTGAAGAAACAAAGGCGGTAATGAGATGATGCAAACCAGTCATGCCTCCTGCCAGAATGAGAGCAAGGTAAGAGCAGAAACAGAGGAAGTGCTCCAGCCCTGTCTTGCTTGGTTAAAGGTGCTGCACCTTATCAATGTTACTGCAAATCTGCAGCGGTTCATCTATTGCCTCCAGCAGAGGAAGAGCACTGTTGTTGGATTTGGAATTTGCCACATTCTCCTACTGCAACTCATCAGTCACATGTGAAGTGTTATCTATCTTGGACTGCATCATTGCGTTAAGGAAATAGGTATGTTAAAGAGCAATGACTGTGTGTTTTCTGGTCCGGCCTTCCCGCGTGACAAGATAATTGATACTAAAGCATGGAGGAAGGGTGAAGATGCCACAGTGTATCTTAAAACTCTCCACAAAACCAGTAGAGCTTTTAGCTTTCTCATTGACTAAGCTGTACGTAGTCTAGTCTGCATAAAGCAACTGATAGAAAGAACTGAAGACTAAGGAAAGACTACAGACACAGGCTTTTCCAAAAATAGAGTCCACCTCACCTTCTCAGTTATGAAGGCAGAGTTATAGAGGAAGCCTGGCACACAGCAGCCCCTATGCATCCCTTGTCTCTTTGCTTTCCAGCAGCAAAATGACACACCGTATTATCTAATAACACTAATGTTCTAGCTTTTGCTGAGCAGTGCTTACAAAATGTCAACATCTTTTCTGCTTCTCTTTTCTGCCAGGGGTGCACAATGGGTTGGGAGGGGACACAGCCAGGACAGCTGACTCTGACTGACCAAAGGGATATTCCATGCCATATGATGTTGTACTTAGCAATAAGAGCTGGGGAAAGAAGGAGAAAGCAGGGAGGCATTCAGAGTTATGGTGTTTGTCTTCCCAAGTCACCGTTACACGTGATGGAGCACTGCTGTCCTGGAGATGGCTGAACACCTGCCTGCCCATGGGAAGTGGGGCATGAATTCCTTGCTTCGCTTTGCTTGTGTGCGTGGCTTTTGCTTTACCTATTAACCTGTCTTTATCTCAGTTCATGAGTTTTCTCATTTTTGCGCTTTGATTCTCTCCCTCATCCCACTGTGGGGGGAGTGAGCAAGTGGCTGTGTGCGGCTGAGCTGCCTGCTGGGGTTAAACCATGACAAAGGATTAATCCTGTAATAATCCTATATTTAATCCCATTGCTTGGCCTGAATGTATAAAGCATTGTAACACTGAAAGGGAACACTGTTTCTTACAGGTCACATCCTTTAACACTTACTGGATTTCTGGACACATTTGCACCTCCTATAAGTGCTTGTGAATTGGACTCAAAGGTCAGAACCCTTCGAATTCTGTGACATTTGTGGAGCTCTCTGTATCAAGAGAATATCAACCAACTTTCACTCAAAAGTTTTTCATTTTATATGAATGAAAAGATGCACAGTTTTTCTTAGTGGATGTTAGAATAGAAACTCAGAACATTTGGTTATTCAGTTTCTGCCTAGGCATGCTTCATCACAGCCAACCATTTCTGAAACTCCACAGGGATTATAGAATGTAAGAGATAAGAGCCTGTTAAAATATCACGGTTCTTTATAATTCTTATCTTGTCAATTTGTCAATTTTTCAGCTGAAAGGGATGATACAAGCATGAAAAACATCCTAACTGAGGGTACAGAGACCATTCAGTGCCCTTAAAAGAGACATGAGCGTTGCAGTCACTCAGTATAGTTGTCTTTGAAGGATGGATAAGAAAGAGCTAGAGGTTGCAATGTGCAATGAAGATTAAAAGCACTTTTTCTTGTAGAGAGGAGCACATCTGACATCCATTTAAAGATAATGATAGCACTCTATTAAAGGCAGGTGAAACAAAGGAGCAAGGAAAAAATGTGTCTAAATAAAAGTAATGGTCATGAAGTTTAAAGGACTTAAAAATAAACCACACATCAGGTCACTAAGTGGTAAACAATAAAATCTTAAGTGCCATTTATCACAGAACTGAACAGATATACATAAAACAAACAAACAATGCTCTTCACCTCAAAATGGTAAATCAAAAGTATGCTTTTAACCAGGAACAGCCCAACAGAGGAAAACAGAGAAACTCTTTGATTCACTCTTGACATTGCAGAGATAATGGCATCACCTCTCAAGACAGTGAAGTATGAAGTCCCTTCTTAGGGCCTTTTGATTTAATTAAAAATAGAAGTAATTGAAGGAAGATAGGGAGTTTGAGAAGTAACTTGTGCTTTATGCTGGGGGCTGAGTGACAACTCCATCCAGCTGAACTGTATGTCTTAAATGATCTATAAAACTATAAAACCTATAAAACTCAAACAGTGTTCCCAACCAATCTGGTCACCACAAAGTGTAAGACTCGTTTCATGAATTTTTTTAATTTTCCCTCATTCAGGCTGTGCTAAGAAGATAAGAAGATACAAATACAGCTTTCTGCCAGACTGCAGTTCACAGAACAGATTCTCAGCTTTTATACATGGTTGCATCTTGTTAAACTCCACAGAGACGTGCAGATTCAGAGAATCTGAGTATCTTGTCCGTCAAGCAAGTAATGCTATTGTATTTGTGGAAAGGAGCAGTTTATTTTAGGACTAGAAGAGGAAACTATTTTATGCAAGATTGCGCTAGCCTTGCAGAGTTTGGTTTGCAACAAAATTTGCAACACAGAAACTGGATTTGGTTCACCTACTTCAAACTCGTAAATAAGATCTTGCTCAATAGATCTGACCATATTTCCTCAACAAATTGTAGGAGATGGCTCAAATATCTTCCAGAGTCTTTAAACCTGCTGGCACAGAAGTCACTTATACATGTTGAATAGATGCTTCATGCCAGGAGAATTTAGAACTTCAGCCTCTTTCTTTTTATGTTAAAGGAAAGTGATTATTTGATTGGTCTTTGATATAAATGCGGGCAGTTTGATGCCACCCAGCAGACAGCAATGGTATGCACACACAGCCACATGTACAAGCATGCACCCATGCATGACAGCCAATATATTACAGTGCTTTTGAATAACATCTTGCATGTGAACTTTCTAAAATCCCACATGTCTACTTTGGATATAACCCACTTGTCAAATTCAAACAAAAAGCAGAAAGATGAATGTTTGAGTTGGTACTCTAACATGCTTGGATTACCGAAACACACACTGCCAGTAAAACTGTTCAAGATCTCTCATGAGAACTTAATATACAATTCCAGTATCTTTACTTGTCGGTAATGTCTCTGGAAAGGTAGTCATAATCATCATCTTAATTAAAAGATGTCCAAAATTAGACTGACAGAACCATGAGCCTAAGTCTGTCTTCTGTCAGACTCACCATAATATGTTCTGAAGCTATCCTATATCCCACATACTATTGTGCTAGTTACTATGTAGCTGTATTAGAGGAAAATGTTTTTCTTTGCATTAGGAAGCACCAGAGAAGAATTTTTGCACATAAAAAAATGCTGCTTGCAAAGGGATATTTTTCAACCATCGGTGTTTAAAAAAACCCATCAATTCTATACAGGTAATATATGTAAACCACTTAATGGAACTAGTCACAGTAATGCTTGCTTTGTGTCAATTCCATTACTGTTATCAATGCCCCTTCAAGGTGGAAAATAGCTTGTGGAGAACAGTTTAAAATGCTTTATCCAGAGAAACAAATACTTAGTGAATTTGTGACTTTTGCTCCACAAAAATCACAGATGTATTTGACTGAAATGCTGACATGAATTAAGAATTAAGACTGGAGAATAAATGGCCAATGCCCACTTTTTCAAATTTTTATTCTGTAAATCAGAACAAAATCCACTGAAGCTGAAAATAATTCACTGTTAAAAAAATTGGTGCAAATAAGTTTTTGACTTAGTCCTCCCTATTACCTGTTTGCCTGACTTGAGATTCTGATGATTTAATGTTGTTGCTATTTCCATTGCATTCAAGCATTTCACATTAATGAGCACATAGGACAAATCATTATGTCAGTTCTTAGACACCTCTTGCAATTCTTCCTCCATCTGCCCAGGACAGACCAGTGCAATTCTAGGCGATGCTGCTGTTATGAGCATCTCTTCTGAAAAAAAGGTTTTACTGAAAGCTTTTACACTTGTCTGGAACACATATTGAACTCTAGAAATTTATTGCACAGGTGGTCCTGAGCAGAAAATATTCTATATTTCCCCTGTCAGTCTAGAAATAGCAAAGTGGAATGCACATGTCTTGGTGACTCATGGATTTGTGCTCAGAGATAAAAACTCTCCAGTTCACCAGGTTCTCAAAAGTGCAGGGTCCCCATCCTCCCTCCTTCTCTTTCCTCAGGGGAAGATGAAAAATATCATGAGGGAAAGGTTTGGGTGGGAACAGAGCAGAGGATTTGGCAGAAGGAGCAACCTTTTTTTGCATGCTTCCAGCAAATCTGCCACCACTATCCCTCCTTCTCTTCTCCTTCCCCACTGAAGGAGGTGTAGACTTTGAAGCTGCCTGTGGAAAAGCATGGAAGCAGAAGGGAGAGCACAGGAAAAAACTTTGTAAATCAGTGTACCTTGGGCCACGCTGCTCAAGGACTAAACCTGGTACCCTCGACCTCTTGAATTCTAGGTCAGATGTATTTCCTACTTGCAGACCACTGAATTGTGTCACAGCCTCAGTTTTGTTGAGGCTTACATGGTATTCCTTATAAGAATAAATTACTGTAGTCCAGCACAAATCAATTCTGTGTCTATATCTAAACTACTGTTCACAGAAGTAAGTGGTGGGTAGAACAAATATTAATACTCTGTAAAATAATAACAAACGTTTATTCCCAAGTTCATAATGCACCCATCCATGCTCTATAAAGATGACTCATGTGTCCTTTCAGCCAGTTCTTCCTCTGGGTATACAGAGGACCAAAGTCAGTCAGGCTCTAAAACCACTTTGGTAATTTTGAAAAGGTTTCCCATTATGAACTGAGTCAGACTTTTCCTGAACTTTGTGAGGTCCTCTGAAATGGATGAACATTGAAATGCCTTTGATATTATCATTGTCTCTCAGAGTAATAATTATAATTAGCTCTTTTCTAATATCCTCTTTTGGCTTTAGTACAGCTAAGGCTATAAAACAGACTTGAAATTTATCCCAGGCAGTGTTGGGAACTCTTTTGTATTTTAAGTCAATACCTAAATATAATCAGCTTTCTTAATGTGAATGAAAAGTCTGTACGAAGTCAAAGGACTTTTATGATGTTCTACAAAGATATTAGACTATAACTCCTGTGAAATAACCTTGACTAGATGCCTAGACACTATGGTGAGGGGCATAGTAAAATGTTTCCTGTTTTGCTTCCCTCCTCCCCCCATTTCATCCCTTTATCCCTCTCTTGCTCCTTTCCCTCTCTTACTCCTTTCCATCTACACAGTCTTCCTTTCCAAGTGACCTGAGGCTCTCCCACATGCTTACCTCTCTGAAAACTTATTCCCTTTTCTCCTTTTCATTTCTAAATATTTCATATGCATCATTTACAGCCACTGTGTTTCCTTCTGCAGTGAGAAACAATTTTCAAAGACTTTTGCCCATAGCTCCCTAATAAAACAAGCGCACAACAAATTGTCTGATAACTGCTTCCTAAAATCAAGTATTCCATCTCCACCACTCCTTGCTGAGGACTGTCCTGTCTTCTCATATTTTTGAACTATTAGTCTCTTTCAGCTTCTAGGATTTGGCCTTTTGTTGGTCATCCAGATGTCTATAGGTCTCCCACAGGGTTAAGTCATTGTCCACTGCTCTTTCCCTTCTGCATACTGTCACTGAGCAACAGCATTCAGAGCACCTTTATTCTGAGGAGTCTCCAGTTTACTTCTGTGTGGAGCTTTCACCTCTGATACACATGTAAACCTCATCTTGTGTTTCTGTCATATTCTTATCACAGGACCATATGAAAATCCAGATGGGAAGACATCAGGAGGTCTCTAGTACAACCTCTTGCTCAAAGTAGGGTCAGCCCTGAAGTCAGACCAGGCTGTTCAGGGCTTTATCCAGCTGCATCTTAAAAACCTTCATGGAAGAAGACTGTGCAACCTCTCTGGACAGCCTGATCTAGTGCTGGATTGTTCTTGTGAATCTCAGTTTCAACATCCAGAAGAGTACTCAGAGTGCTGCTTTTCTTTACTAGTCACTTACTGTGAAAAATCTATATTCTTTCTTGCCATCAAGTTCCATCACCTGGGTGCTGGTGTTGCACAGACACTAAGAGACAGAATTCTTTGTGTAGAAATTAATTTATTTGGATTGTGGCATAGGGTCATGCACAGGGCATAGGGGATTGTGGCTGTCTGGTGGCAAGAGGTGTCTCTGTTGCAAGGGTTCTCACAGCAGCATTTTCAGGCTCCTTGATTTGCTGTTCTGCTCATTTCGTATCATCTAGCTGGCCTGTGGTTGTACAGGACCACTTCAGCACATGTTTAATAAATTGTTATTGATTGTCTTAACTATATACAAAACATCTCCAAAATATCTTACCAAAGAGCTGTCCTACGTGACCATTTCTGCATCTGTAGGAACATTTTGTATTGACTATTTACACGTTTTATCCACGTACAATCTGATCGATCCTGCAGCAAGAATCTCTGTGACACTCCACCCATGACATTAATCAATAGATTTAAGCAAATAAATTGGACTTGACACAGTAGGAGCTGCCCAGTTGAATCTCTAGGGCTGTCTGAAATTCCCACCTGGAGACCCCTTGCAAGAATCAATAAAATACTTAATTTTCAAGGTGGCTGGGGGCTCAGACAATCATCTTTTTTTTTTTTTTTTTTTAATTCTCTGTTGGAAAGTAACGATGACAGTGAGCTTAATTCCTAACTTTCATGAGATGTGGGAGTAATAAAGTCCTAGGAGTCTTTTGCTGTCACTGGTATGTATCTCAGTCATTTCAATAAACCATGTATGCCTCCAGGCGCTAAGTGGAAGTCTCCAGCTGGGATTCAAATTAGCAAATTAGTTTACTATAGCACCATCATATTGACACAAGCATCGAAATGGATTTTTTGTTTGGCATTTTTTGGTTACTGTATTTAACTATGTATAAAGAAGAAGGATATTGTATTCATTCAGACAGGATGGACAGGTCTGGATTGTTGTCAGCTTGTACACATTTGTCACTAATGTATTTTTGTTTCTTGTTCCAGGTGTATTTGTTCTATTTTATTCAACTCTGCTAAGCCAGGGTCGGTGTCTGATACTGTTGTTATTTGGAATAAAAACAAAAAACAAAAACAAAACAAATAAAACCCTTTCTCCTTTTGTCTCTTACACTCTATCAACACTGTATTCTTGGAATGAAAGACTGAATGAAAATATTCTGATATTACCTTAATGTGGATTCAGGGCTGACACTTGATTGTCCAAGTCCTGCTTTGAGTTACCCTGGTACAACACAGCAAGGCTATTCATTTGATCATGTTCAGAATGCACTTAAAACTCAGAATTTATGAACTCAAGATTGTGAAGAGAGGGAGGGTATATGGCCCAAAGAATCTATTAGAAAACTTTCACAGAAAATAAAACTTTAAGTCCTCTGGAGCTTGGATATCTGAGGTGAAATGACAATGAGTGAAAGACGTTACAATGAACATAATTTGCTTTTACATGTTACTTTAATCTTTTACATGAAAACCACTGAAAAGTCTTGGTCATGGTACTTGCTTGAAAGCTGCATAGGAAATTAAATTTCCAAGTCATTCAATCACTGTTTGGTCAAACAGTTCAGAAAACTGTTCATAGTACTATAAATTATACTTTTTCAATTTTGTATGTATGTGTGATTTTTAATGAAGATGGCCCTTACATATTGGAAAACTGAAATATTGGTAAGTTCATTTGACCTGGCTGACTGGAAGCTTTACTTTAACTTCACTCTGAAGACCACAATCACGTTTGAGAACGAGTATACAATGCACACAGAAAAGCAGATGCTCCAACCCATAAAATATTTGCATTAATTATATTTTGACAACAAAAAGCAACTTCGAAATGCCTGTTGTTAGCTTTGCTGTATGCTTTAGGTAATGAAAATGTCCACCAGCAGAAAGCTTATAGAAGCACCTCAGCAAAAATATAATGGCAAGCGGATATGTCCTATATAAGGACATAAATATGTGGGATAAGATAAGAACAAAAGTACACCCAGCCTGGTATCCTGTGGCTGACAATAGCCAAAACAAATGCCCTGGGTGTATAGGAGAGGGCTAAGTCCACAATTATTTTCCCAGAATATTTTTCCACCTTCCAGCTATTTGCAATTCAGAAAGATCTTGGAGGAAACATGATATTTTTATATTTAAGAGACCTGAGGTAGATAGATCATCACCTGTACCAGCAATACCCCATTCCCAATAAAGAAAAAGGACAAGCAGGTAAGAAACAATCAGCTGATGGACAGTGCTGGTGGGTGGGGATATTTCTATTGCCTGAACAAGACTTAAGGAGATTTTCTTCCTCCTTCCCATTACTTTTGTTTAACTAATACAGTTAAGAAAATCTTATCTCTTTAACCAGTTGAATTAAATAAGTGTGATCTTTTTATGTAAGCATTATTGGTTTGGATTAATTGAATCTAGTTTAAATATTCTGAATCAATTTATCCCAAAAAGAAATAAAACCAGTATTGGACTGGAATACTTAGACACAGATTTCAGTGTTCCTCATTTAACTCTACAGCTTAGGTTAAGCTAGTGTGATTTTGGATCTTGGACAGTATATGATGCCATTCCACAAAACATCTAATTTTTGAGACAATGTTTTCTGGGATTGCATTTACTTCATCATCTATTTCTCCTTAAAAATTCATCACTGAACAGAAGCATTTGTAAAAAAAAAAAAAAAAAAAAAAAAAAAGGCTAGAAATCTATTTTCATTATTAGCAACAGCAACAACCATACTTGGAGATACTTGGAGTCTACAAATGTTCAGATCCAGAAGCTGGTGAAATCAGTGGGGAAATGCTTATTGACATTAAAATTTTGGATCACAGCAGACCAAATCTTCAGAACTGATAACAATTTTTTTGGTGACTAACACTTTCTGACATTAAGTTTTTCTCTTATTTGAAATAGTAAAAAGAGCAGTTCCTTTAGGCTATTTTACAGAGCTAAGCATCAAAAGGGTCTATAATAGCAAGATTTAAGATATTAAAAGGAAAATTTTTAAAGGCAATTAATGGGGTTTTTTGCAAGCCAGTGTCTTGTAATCTCCGATTTGGGATAGTTTCATGACACTCTATTCAAGAAGATTTTTATACACAGTCTGTCAAAGTAAACCTCTCTTCTTACAAATGTTGTGTGCTAAAGCTCAGTGAAATTCTTGTTAGATGGAAATTATTGGCATAATCTTTTTTTCTCCCCTTTGGGAAACTGCTTATCTTTAAATTAAGATATGTGTCAAAATATTGTCCACCCATACACTACTTTATGAAGGACTCTTAGAACCTTTATTGAGACAAAACACAGAGCTGGTAACAGCAAAGGATATTTGTAGCTAAATGTCAGGGGCACTCAGGTCCTTTGTATGTGCAGAACTGTATGAAGTGTCTTTGAGAGCAAATGAGATGTGTCTCTTCTGTCATTGGCTTTACAAGGAGCAGGGCTGGGTCCTCACAAAGTGAGAGCGAGATGGCAGCAGGCTCCTATTCCTTGGGTATTAACAGTGATGGAAACAAACAAAAGAGCTGTTTGGGCAGCCTGGTCCACACCAGAAAGGCCAGTGCCAAGAAAGTGATACACATCATAGCTCTCTACAGCTTCCTGAGAAGTGGAGAGGGAGGTGCTGAGCGCTTCTCCTTGGTATCCAGTGATAGGACGTGTGGGAATGGTTCAAAGCTGCACCAGGGGAGGTTTAGACTGGACATTAGGAAGCATTTATTTACTGAGAGGGTGGTCAAACACTGGAAGAGGCTTCCTAGAGAGGTGGTCGATGCCCCAAGCCCATCAGTGTTCAAGAGGCATTTGGATAATGCCCTTAATAACACGCTTTAACTTTCGGCCAGCCCTGAATTGGTCAGGCAGTTGGACCAGATGATGGCTGCAGGTCCCTTCCAACTGAAATAGTTCTATCCTACCCTACCCTACTCTACCCTACCCTACCCTATCTTATTCTCCTCATAGACCTTGTTCAGTTCCAATGTTTTTTTCTTTCCTCACAGCATGGAGAGTGATCCAGAAGATTCTAGGGAAAAAGCAAGGCAGGATATTCTTCTTCACCAAACTGATTACTTATCACCAAATTGTCAAATTCCATCTATTCCTCGGTGTGTAATAGATTTCTATTTACAGCGTGATTCCTTAGCATTTAATGAAAGAGATTATATTGTTAGAAACAAGCCAAATCTCCACCCTTAAAATCTGGGAAAGAGGGTAAAAAGTGTCATCTTGTATTCAGTCAGGAATTCAGCACGTTCACTTTTAAAAGTAAAATAAAAACTTCATTCTCATACTAAATTTTTCAGAATATGACTCTTTTTTGAGCTCTATCAGGAATAGGGATAACAGTAGTTCTGCAGATGAAAATAAATTATTCTCTGATTCTATGATTAGTCTTTAGCCGGGTAAGTCACTTGACTTTCCTGGTAGTCATGTTCTGAAGCCTCTTTACAAAGTTTTGCTAGCTCTCACCTTGTGTACATTAGACCCAGCTCCAAGTGGAACAGCAGAATGGGGAGAATATTGTGTGTATTCAGATCCCTCATGTTCTTGTTCCAAAAATTAGTTTCTCACAAGGCAAACCCATGAGAGCTCATTAATGCAAAGCCTGATTCTTGACTCTGTCTGTCAGCTTGATGCCACTGAGTCCGCGGAGTCACTACAGAGCAAAATTGATGTAACAGAGTGAAGAGAAAACCCCTTCTCATCATCCACATCTTGTCTCTTTTAATAAAAAAGTATACATTTCTTCTGCATTCCTGTAAGAAATTTATATTTGCTGGGAATGAGACTTGGGGTTTATAATATGACTGCATTATTATTCTTTCTCCTGCTTGGTTTTTTTTCCTAACAAAAGTTAAGCTGAAATTGAATACTGAACTGTTATGTTTCGATAGTAGAAGTCAGCTCTACTTTTCATCTTTGACGCTGGGCTGGGAAGGGGTCCCAGAATCACGACCCTCTCCCAGTGTTAGTGGAGACAATCCAGTCATTTTTGCAAACTCTGGCACTAGTATCCTTTTTTTGACATTTAGACCACTTTCTGTCAGCACCTGTAACAGTTCTGCTCCCACTAGGCAGTTGTCAAGGAGTGTAAACTGAGTTTAAGCAGAATCAAATTTTGTTCCTGGCACGGGCAAGTTCTGGAAGCAGGATGCGTTTCTTCTCAAGGGGATCTCAGAAATTTCCTTACCTCTTGTTCCACACTAGAGTCAGTTTGGTTGCATTTGTGTGCAGATACCAATGCAAACTTGGAGGAAGAGGTAGGCTATGGTCTCAGTGCTTGCCTTTTCTCAGTTCTCTGGAGTATCTACTGGCAAGAAATGGTAAAACATGGAGATCTCTTGGTTTTATTTATTGACAGTGTTTATGTTAACTCAGTTTTAGCAGATTGCAACAGCTGTGAAACCCCACCATAGAGATGTTCCTGGAATAATTATCTCCTGCTGCAGTTTAATCAGAGGGGAGAATGTGACTGGGTCAAAGTTTTGGGGTTTGTTAAGATGAGATCCATGCAATGATAAATAATGTATGTGTCTAATGTGTTGCAACAAGATGTAAAAGAAAATTAATTCCAGAGGCAGTTTTTATTATTCTCGAGTCTGTAACCTGTCATCTTTACTGTGAGTCAAATGCCAAATTACAGCTAAAATCCTGTTCTGCAAATGAAATCCTTTAGTCATGCTAATTTTAATTTTAAATTTAATTGTTTGCATTTTACAACTCTTACTATTAGCCTGGAAGCCAGTTCTATCTCCTAAATTTTAAAACACACAAAAAGCTATTCTCCTATTCTAGTACTGCAGATGCAAATGATGATGCCATAGCCTTATCTCAGCTGCTTCTCAGGAAGGCATCGGTAATGAACTGAGGAGGAAATTTGGACTATTGGGAAAGCCTGTAGGAAGTGGAGGACTTGGGGCAGGAAGGATCTAGAGACCTTTGTAGATATAGTATGTAGACTATACCATACAAAGCCATAGAAAATTGGGTTTCCTCAGTACTGCTAGAACAGTTTGTTTCTACAGGAGAATATATCCATGTAAATAAGCAATAAAGTCCAACTATTGCTCAGGTTCAACAAGCAATCAGTGGAGACTTATGCCACTTTGAACTGGGAGCATGCACAGTTACTGTCTCTGAGACCTGGGGACAGTAACTTCCTACCAGCTTTAAAACTGCCTCATTCAAGTGCCCCTCTTATACCTCAACTTTTGGATCGGGTCCTGAGCATCCTAATGCTTAAGCTTCAAAATGACTTCAAGGCACTTCATCAGCCAAAAACATTAAAAGATTCACTTTCCCCTTAATGAAATGACTTTGGAGTGAAATATGACTTTTTTCACAGCATGAATCAATTCTAAACAATATTTTATTAGAGGAAATGAAATATACCAGGTGGAGCTGCAACAGGAATTGGCAAAATTAATCAAACTCCAAATTTGACAGGTTAGTGGAGTTAATATAACTAGACTTTCAGAAAGTGCCCACTAGTGAATATTGTGCAAGTCTGTTACTTTCCAAATGGGAGAAAAAACCCACACCATTTGGATGTCATCTGCTATGTGCTATATCCCCTTGCACCCAAAGAGGTTACAGTAGTGAATCCATAACAAGCGACTGGACATGTACAAATGGCATAGGTTAATCTTTTGCTCTAAAAATTCACTAGCTCCAGGCAGACCTCTGTCTGGAGCAACTGCAAAAGTGGGTTTAGATGACCTTGATGTATATACCACCAAGTACAGAGATAATCATCTGAGAATATATATCTAATGCTAAACTACTAAAGCTAAGTGCTAGAACTCTATGTTCAGCTGAAATTTGTTGAACATATTTGCAAACCAGCTTGGCTAATATCTAATTTTAACAGCAGAAGTTCTGCTAATTAGTTCAGTATTCAGCAACTCAGCTTTCAGACACACTTTTCCCATTGACATAGACATAAGATGCATAGACCAACTTATGAGAAGGCAAGTTATCTGGAGAGGGAAAAATAACTGCTATCATAGCACATAGCACAACTGTTGATCTGACAGCTGATAGTTTTGAATCTCTAACAGGACATTTCTAATAACTTAAATAAGCAACAGCTGAAAATACTTATCAGAGAAATGAAAACAGAGGAAGAGAAGACAAGGACAATATTCACTGAATCATTCAGAACATGGAATGAATGAAAAGCTGAGAGCGCACATAAAGTTAAATGGGAGAGATGAGAGGAATCTTTTATTGAGGTGAATGTAAGTTTTTTTATGTATATCTACTGTACAGTACTTTTGGAGATAATCCTCAGCTTTCTATCTGACATTAGATTGTCCTGGGATTCAGTAGTTACTAAACTGATAAAATGAGCAGTAAAAAGTACTGCTTTAAAAAGCTCACTGCCTCAGTGAGGGACGTTCCTGTCACGGAACCAGCGAAAGAGATTATACCATCTGTTCATGCATGCCATTCTGAAAATACAGTATATTAATTTTCACTCAGGGCCAACTACAAATGTAAAAAAAAACAATGCAAGATCTTGAGTTCCTGGACTGGACAAATTGATCAAAACTGGGCAGGATGGAAATGTCTACATCAAAAATTCTTATTGAAGGAAATCTTTCATGTTGACCACCCACTATAGGAGCGCTTAAGTCAACATGTACATGTCCATGTTACTCTGAAGGTTCCCAGGCACCAGAATGTCTGTTTTTATGCATGTCCAGGGTCACATCAGTGCCAGAATCTGCATGTCAACCTCCCACCCAGCTGGGAGCAGGACTGGAGGCTCAATGGAGCATTACCCATGTTCCCCAAGGGACTCTGCAAAGATTTTGTTTCTCTAAAGTTGTAGCTCCAGCTTCTTCCCTTTAAATTAGACCTGGAGGAGGCATTTGCCTCTAGATCCTTGCTTTTGAAGCAGGGCACCAGGGTCTGCAGTCAGGGGTCAGAGTGTTCCACACTCTTCCTGATGATGCTGTTCAGCAAATATTTCAAAACATTTGGCTATAGTGGAGGTACAGGGAACATAACTCTATAGCACAGCAATTAGTACAGTCCCGTGGGATAACAGAAATCACAGGACTGATATAGTTACCTAGCAGGCTTTCCCTAGGTCCAAGTGGATTTAGAGGATCTGACATTTCCAGACACAGTCCTCCCTTATTCTTGGTAAACGGCCTAACGTTACTGAAGAAATGGCACCAGGGGCTGGCGGGCTCAGGGGCCAGGTATTTCATCAAGGACTACCACGTATCTGGAAGTCCACACATGTCCAGGGCTCATGTGTAGTGTTACTAGCAAAATGTGGGGGTTTTGGAAAACATCTGGCTCACTAATCCTCTGCCAGAAGTCGCAATGTACAACAGGTCTGGCACTTACTGTGCAGGGACTCTGCATTCACTGCATAGTAGCCCCAAGGGCTTATTGTTTAACGGGTTTGTGTATTTGCTTAGATGGGTGTCTTCATTTTGACAGTGTGAGTACTCCTCTGTCTCTCCAACTTTGCAGATGGAAAAGCTTTACAAAGCAAGAGCTATTTTTGGTATAACATGGACATCTCAAAAGAATTGAGATGCTAGTTGCTCTAATCACAAAATAATAATAAATTAATATAGCCTAAGAATGAAAACTTATTTGAAGGCAATATGCAGGTGTACATTTCTCTTATAGATTGGAATTACCTATATTTGTACTGCATGCATTTCCAGAATTGAGTGTAAGATCTCAAAAAAAAAAAAAACCCAATGTAGCCTACAGCCAGGGAGAAAAAACAAACAAACAAAAAAAACCCAACAAAACAAAACAAAACAAACCCCAACCAAAAACCCAACAACACCTGGTTTGCTGCTGTTTTCCATATCATGTAATATTATATCAATGAATTCCTTAAAAAAGAAATTGCAACAAAGCTCCCTTCTATTCTCATTGCAGCTTGCATATACAGTAAACTGTATACGAGTCATAAAATAGCTCTTGATTCAATGGTCTAATGTTTTGGTATTTAGAAGGAGACATTTTCTGGGATTAATGTTGCAGTACATTGCTACACTAAAATATGAACCACTTTTATGAGGTTACACTACAGATCATTGGATCTTTTTGTAAAACCTCTCCTGGCAAATGCTTCCTATCATATTGATTTTTGAAGAATACTTGAGATTCTCATGCTCTCATCATGGCTTATTAACATACAGTAATTCAAAAAATACATCTATTTTTGGACATTTTTTCTATCAATATTAATTAACTCCTGAGTATGCTAGAATGACTGAGAGAGAAGATAGATTTATTTGCCTTTTGCTGGGAATCTTGCTCACAAACTTTGAACTACATATGTGCATTTTCATGAAGAGAAAAAATAAAATGAAAATTCTCCTGAGTTTCTACGCTCAAAACTTCAGAAGAAAAAGAAATGTGTGGAATTCATATTTTTAAAAGCAGAGGTGGGAGAGGAAGGATGGCAGAAAAAGCATTTATATATGTAAATACTGTCAGTCATTCTTACGTGCATCAAAAAGAGTACAAATAGGAACGGTGAAAGGAAGAGTGAGAAATAGATTTTACTGATCACTTGTGAACCGGGAGCTCATTCCTCTCTGTGCCCTTAAATACTGTTCCTTGCAAGACACTGTAGTACTCGGTCCTCATTAGAAATCTGCTGTCAGCAACAGCCTGAAGGCTTTTGCCCTTCAAGTTGTTGAAATGGAAAGTACAGCCGACATAATATAGCTAGCCCCCTCATTTTTAGACCGTTTGGAGCATACTGGATGCATACAACTTTTAATAGCCAACACAGAAAACCAGTAAATTTCTTAAAGAATTCAGTTGTGTATGGTGTATCCACCAATCACAACTGATACATTCACAATGAAGGAAAGACTCTTCTAAGGAATAATCTTGAAATGAAGGTTTAGACAGAAAATATAAAAGGAGCCACTAGAGATGATCTAATCTAGTACCTTGTGGTGCTCATGAATGAGTCCTTGTTTGATATGTTTTTAAGAGCCTGAAAAGAGATTTTGAAGCCGCCTTCTATGACCTTAAATAGATCACTTTCACAATGATTAGAAAGTTTTTCCTAATATTTAATTTAAATTATTTTGTGGCAAAAGTTA
The DNA here is from genome assembly GCF_011004875.1 of Balearica regulorum gibbericeps. NCBI lineage: Eukaryota > Metazoa > Chordata > Aves > Gruiformes > Gruidae > Balearica > Balearica regulorum. Next base: position 12,617,981 of record NC_046184.1, read on the forward strand.
ATTCACTTTCCTACTTACTTTAGACATGTAGAAAAATAGCTTATTCTCCTCTATTATAACCTTTGACAAATCACAATACCGTTATTATGATTTCCCCTTTATATCTCTCTTTCTTAGACCAAACAAAACTAATCCCTTTATGAGTTTGGTTCTGATAGTTCTAATATTACTTTAATTACTGCTCTGGGTAATAATGAGTCTCCTTATCAAATGCTATCATTAGTAATGGTGAAACTATTATTTTTGTCTCACATTCCCTTTAATAATGCTTGGAAGATAAAAGTTTATTTTATGTCTAAATATTGAAAAAAAGTAGAGTGTTTCCAGATGGCAAGAATAAAACTATTCAACTACCAAAAAATCTTTCTAGTACAATTTTAGTAAGATTGCTGGTTGTTGTCATGGATTGGTAGGAAGTCTCTTGGCATCTCCATCACTGGTCTTACCATCTGAAAATGTTTTGGTTTACAGATGACCTGCAGCACAGGTGACATGTTGGAGTGCCACGCTGAGAAAAAGACTCTGTTTGTCTTATGGCATGGAAAGTAAAGCATCTGCCTATCAGTATCCTCAGAAATAATGTAGATTTCTCATCGCTTTTGTAACATCAATACAAACTAAATATTTAATAAAGGTCTTTAAAATGAGACATATCCAACATCAAGAAATTGTTCATTCTAGTGCAAAGCTCCCTTCCAGGAGACACATAGCTTGAACTATCTCATCCTTCATTAACACGTGGCATCACTCAAAAAAATACCTGGAAAAGCCTCTTGCACAATACTTCCTGCAACATAGTAATAAAAAAAAGAAAGAGGAAAAAAACCAAACCAAAACAGAACCAAAACAACAAAACAACCCCTTTGCCTATAACTGCTTATTTTGTCTTAACAAGCATGTCCACCTACCCTCTGTAGTGGGGACCAGACTTGACCATAGAGGACCAGATCACCTTGTTACCCATTGCTTACAAATATTGCACCTTACACCCTGCCAGCATGAATTTGTGCTAGTGCAAAGTTGTTTATTGCTATTGCTTCTGGTCTCATTAATGTCTTAAAAGTGATAAGATGGATTGAATTTCAGAGTGGGTTAGAAAAATCTGCTTGTTGGTCACCATTATAAACTGCTCATGTCTACTGAGCTTTAAAAATAAATACAGAAATTTGATGGAGGAAAGAAGCAGATCAAGTTGCAAAATTTCTTTGGACAATGTCACTCATGAGTTGAGAGTTTTGACAACAGTTGATTTGCAGATCACTGTTCCCTTGGATTTTTCACAGAGAATGAAAAGTTCTCAAATCACTCTGAGGATAGTGGCCCTTTGGACTTGAACGTACAGTACCTGATCCTAAAAGGAATATGATTTACTAACTGGAAAATTAAGGGTAAGAGGATGAGAACATTTGCATTCTTAGACTGAATTATCTCTGTCTAGAATAACCTCCAGAGAGAAATGATCTCCTGATAAGGGAAAGGACAGCTTATTGATTCAGTATTATTGTCATCCTTTGTGTTGAAGGAAGGCTTTCTCTCACTTTCCAATGGTTAGAGACGCCCAAGGAGAAATCATGTGTCATTATTTACTGCTTCTATTCATGAGATTCTCATCTTCTTAAACAAAATATGAGAGATTCAAGTTCAAAGTGGAGGAGAAACACCCTCATGTCCCCAGTGGATTAAATTGTTATAGTCAGTTCAGCATTAAAGAGATTCTCAGAGGTCGACTTAAATTGAACACAAAGCACTTTCCAGAGACATTTTCTTCCACAAAAGCAACATTCACAAGGCAGCCAGTTAGGGCAGAGAAAAGATGTCGTGGCTAGTATATTAAGCAATGGTGGGACTTGTGTTCAAGTATGCAAATGGTGAAACCTACCAACCCACCCACCCACCTCAGACAAATAAAGCCAATTCCATGGCCCAGAGAGGTTAGTTTCATCCTGCCAATACAGAATAGTTAGCAATAAAATTGCATATGCATGAAAAATGACATGATTCTATTGACTAATTTTAGGTTATTTTTTATTGTATTCTAAATTTAAAATGGGAGAAAAAAGTATTTTATATTAACTCAAACATATCAGTCAACAGTAGAAGAAACCTTATGATGGTGTGAAAAAGATATTTACAAATGTTTCCATTTTGCCATTTTAAATTAGGTTTGCAAACATCTGATGGATTTTTGTATTTAATAGATATCATAGAAGTTGCTTCTATTATAGTATAAAGAAAAAAAGACTTTTCCCTTCAGGTTTTATATCACCATTTGCTGTATATTCACTATTTTGAGCTAGCATTTTCTATCACTTTAATCAGACAATATAATTCAGTCTTTTCAATCTATATAATGGCATTAAAAATTCTAACAAACTTTAAGAACAAAACAATATACAACCTCCAGGGTAAACATGTTTACTTTATATGCCTTTAGTATATGCTTTTATATGCCAGCTTCTTTACTATGACTTAGTCTGAAGAATTTTTACTTGTCACTTCGTACACTGGGAGGGTGGAAGGATAATCTTTTCAAAGGCTTAGATGTGTATTAGGGACAAATTGCCTTTAAACATTTTCTCCAGAGTCCCAAAGAAAAACTAGTGTACTGATCAAATCAATTGGTTAACAGTGTATGTATAGCGCCTTTCAAGCACAAGTTACTGGGCTTCTGGTAAGAATTCCTACAAGAAATCTTATGCCTTGTGTGTTATGGAAGAAATCAGACTACATGATCATTATGGTGTAATCTGTACATAAAATTTATGAATCTGTGAGTGTACCCCAAAAGTATGTTTCAGACAAAATAAACATGTGAACTAAAGCAAGGCAATAATTCATAAAGTGAATATGGTTTCGTTTTGGTTTGTTTGGGGTTTTTTTCTTTTTCTTTTTCTTTCTTTTTTTTTTTCTTTTTTTTTTTTTTTTTCTGGAAAACACTACTTACTTTCTCCAGAAACAATTATTTGTGGTTTCCTTAAAATAAATAATGCCCCTATCCTTTGTTAGTTAAACATCAGGATTTGCAGCATTTGCTGGAAAGAAAGTGGAAAAATTGAAAATATATAATGGAGCAAAAGGAAAATGGTCCCTTGAAATTAATTGGCATTGTGAAGACTGTTAAAAATTTTTAAAAAATAATAATATTACAGTGTTTTAAAAGATAAGTGGGACAAGAAGCACTGATGTGGATTTTCACTTTAGCTTGAAAACTAACAATAAAATTATTCAAAAATTGACTTGAGAGAAATTTGAAAAAATAACGTGGAAAATGTATTAAATAGTAGAATTCAACAGACAAATCTGGTAAGTTTGAAACCATGAAGTGTTCAAATATCTGCCTGTGAATACATCTGAGCTGGAAAAGACTGAATTAATAATGGAGCAAAGATGAACCATTAAATCTAAAGGTCATAATTTTTGGTCATAAAAGAGATGTTGTAGAATCTATTCTAAATTTGAGTGCAAAAATATTTAATAGTAGGTGACATGTAAAAATACAATACAGAATTATTACAAATTAATTATTAATTGATTCAGAGCTAGTCATATGGCAAACCTTGACTGAACTGTACAAATCCAGCTGGTGTGATGCAGAAGAAGGGTTAGTTAAACCAAATCTTTACATTATCTGAATTAGCTGAAAATATGCTGCACTGTAGAAACAAAGGGACAAATTGGAAAAAGAAGTGAGTTGGACTTAAGAATCAAAATCACCTTCTATGGAGTGCAGTTGTTTACTGAAGCATAGCTATAAAGCTTATTCCATTTGGTTGGACCGCTGCAAACAGAAATTTCCTGTAATATATGAAAGGACTTGATTCAGGACGGTGCTTTAGAAACAAATGATCCTGAAAAGGCTAGATAAAACCCAGAATGCAGACCCTCAAAAGGGGTGCAAAGGTCCAGGGACGTAAGGACAATGCTTGTTGACTTCAGCATCAACAGACCCCTTGAGACCTTGACAGTTCTGTCACCATGCTGGGCTTTAAAGCCACACTGAATTTCCCTGTAAGAAAACTGCTATACAAATGAACCTATAGGTGAAAGGCAATCACTTCAAAAACATCAGGCAAAGCAAAAGGAAGGAGACTAGAAATAAATGCAGACAACCAAGATCTTTAAAAAAAATTGATAGTAAAAGAGATTATATTTTCCATTCATCACTACATTTTCTAGAAATCATCAGTGCTGTTAGTTAACATCAAATAAAATGCAAGAAATAATCTTCACACGATGCAGATGACAGCAAGTAATTTTTGCAAATATAGATTTGCAAAATCTGTAAGTAAAATAGAATAAGAATAATCAACTTAATTTAAGAAGTGTGTAAGGCATAGAATGGCCTATATGCTTTGCTTCTACTGCTGTGTGCTCTCACCTTTAAGCTGGTGTTTACCCTTTTTCTGGGATTCTCCCAGGTATGACTCTTCTCTTTGTTTTATTTGAATTAATGGATCCTGTAATGTTGTGAAAAAAGAGTCTTGGCTAATTCTGTAGTGGAACACAGAGAAGTGTACGCAATTGTATTTACATAAACACAGGGTTTGATGTCAATGTTAAATAAATGGGGGTGGGGGGAAACCAGCCCCAATACAACGCAACTAGTTAGAAAGAAGGAATTCAGATGATTCAGCCTGGAACTGCTCAAAGTCAAAAGTGCTAAGACTATCCAACAGAATAATTCAATAGGAAAGGATTCCGCATCTAACAGAGCCTACAAAAATAGAAAAATGCTTTATTGAAACAAATGATTGACAGAATAGTTATCAAAGGTTCATTGTGAAAATGAGAGGGTTTATTGCATGAGGTTTTGAAAAAGCCTATTGTGGATTGAAATTAATTGATATTTTCAAGAATTATTTTAATAATGGAATTAAGCATATTTCTTACATTCGCTAATGACACCAACTGCAAGTACATTTTCCTAAAATTCAAACAACCTTGAAAATTCAGGAGATTACCTGAAGAAGATAGTGTAAAGACAGCAAAAGGCTGTCCTACAAAACAGGAACAAGAGTAAGATACTGAATATAGGGCAGGAGTAATCAGCTACAAAAATATAGGAAGGGGACAGCTGATTAGGGAGTAGTTCTGCAGGGGTACATGGCTTAGAGAGAATTACAAACTGAAACTGCATTAATCAAGCATTGTTGTTGCTAAAAAGACAAATACCGTCTAGGACCTACAAGCAGGAATACAGTTTCCAAGGCACTTGAAGCAATACCCCAGAAGCCTCAGCTGATGGATATTCTTGGGCTCAAGCATGCTAAGAATCAGTTGGGCAGAGTCGAGAGAAAGGTAATGAGATGAACCTGTAGTTATGCACACAGATTTATCCTGGGAGGAAAAAAAAAAAAAAAATGGTACTGGCTGGCCAGAGGAAGAGACAGCTGAGCAGCACCTCAATAATTACTTGAAATTGCAAAAAGTTGCCACAAAGATGATGGAAACAATCTATTATTCATGTTATTGGTGAAAAATGCAATCAGTAATCAGCTGAAATTCAAACAGGAAACATTGAAATTAAACAGCAGAAAGTGTTTTGATAGAAATGATAGTGAAATACTGGATGTGAGGAAGTAGGATAACCTCTGTAACTGGAGATCTTTAAGAACAGGTTAGACAACGATGTCTCAGCGGTCTTGGTTTGGGACAGGAAGATGAACTCTCGAGGTCCCTTTCAGCACTGTGATTCTATATTTAATGTGTCAGAAATAAAGTGATACTCACTAAAGTGAAACTTGTCAAAGTTTCAGAGAAATCTTGAAAAGGATTATGGGAAATAAGAATTAATAAAAAAAAACAGAATGGGTTTTATCCATATAAATATAAAGACACAGAGGAAAAAAGAAATCAGGTGTAATATAAGAAAAAGAAATAACTTTTTTAAATAATATTGGATTAGAACAGATATGTCAAATAAATGCTGAAAAACTCATTGAAAATCAGAGTAAGAGCAGGATGGCAAATTTTTCCTCCAAGGTGGAAGTAAAAAGGTTTAGCATTTTAGGAGAACTGGGCAATCTCCACTGCACAATAAATAAATAAATAAAAAATCTGGACAAAATTCATGACAAAGTATAAAATATTTTTGAGAAAATGTAAATGCCAGAAGTGCATTTTTATGAATAATGAAAATAGAAACCATATGAGACAGGAAAAAGAGATATCAATAGCTACAAAATCACTTTTTCTGACCTTAATATTATGCAAGACTTTAGAACAAATTTTTGGAAGAAAAAATAATTGAAAACATGCAGATAATTAAAAAATGGGATAAAACATAGTCTGCATTAACCAAACAACAGATTGTCCGAGGCTTGCCTGATAACTTGGTAAGAAACTATTTTTATAGGAAAATTTATATATAGTAGGGTTTTTTTCTCAGTTCTTCAAATATAGTGCTTTATGGAAAACAGTTGGTAAAGCCTGACTGCGTGGGAATTAGTAAATGAATTCTGATGGGAAAAGGAAATGACTTATGGAAAATGACACCTGGTCATGCTTGAGGGGGAAATACCAATCTGGAAAGAGGTTACCATTCTCTACCATTGATCTTTTAAAATGTTTTTCAACAACATAAGCACTACAGACGGTGATGTGCTGCTGAAATGGGACACGGTCAGCACAGAGAAGGGCTGGGATATCATAGGGAAAGATCAAGACAGCCATGGCTCATGAATGAAATTGGAATGAAATTCATGGATGAAATGGATGAAATTCAACATACAACATACAGCACAATACATTTAGGGACAATAAACATAAATTTGCTATGTAAATTAGTAGAGAATGAGATATAAAATATTAGCCTTGTAGATGCTAAAAACTGGTTCTCTCACTCATCTTCCCTCTTTTTTTTCCCCATCAGACAAGGATTCTGTCCTCTAGTTCATAGGTTATGCTCAGAACCGCCACTTGGTTTTCCATTTTCAGGAAGTGTAGCAAAAAGCCACACATTGGCACATCGCTGGCCAAACATCTGGAGAAACTCAACTCAGAAGCTGCAGAAAGCCCTAGGACACAGAGTACTGGCTCCCATTGAATGCAAGACACCTGATATAGCACAGTGTTACACACCAGCTATGTATGTTGTGTTACAACTTGGCTACGCAGCTCTCCCATGCCCTTGCTGTGCCCTAAGATTTCTGACGTATCTGTTCTGATGACTACACACGTAGTTTAGAAAACCACAAGCCAAAGCTCCCCAGTTTAATTACTGGTAACCTGTTGCTCCTAATTCCCCTCGGCACCTACTCAGGTATGCTAATTTTATCACTGTTTGTAGAGCTTCCTTTTGTAGATCGACATAATCATCTGCACAGCCTCACCTCTCCATCTTTAAGTCAACATTTGACATGGGTACTGAGTTGTGCCTAATTAGGCCCATCTCTACAGTGAAGAGAAGGGTCTGGCCTGTCCAACCAATCTTGGGAACACTGTGCTATGTGACCACAAGAGTAGTCCCAGTCCTGGGACATACATGCTAGCTCTTGGGGAAAATAATAAATCCCTGATGCCATTGCAAGGGTAGACAGACATCAAGTGAAATTCTATATGTAGTTTCCATTGCCTGTATTGAAGAAAGACCAGGTGCAGATATAGGTCATTAAACTTATTTGTTGTTATGATGCTACAGTATCTGCATAGTTCAGATTGGGAGTGCACTTCTGTAGCTAATCTCATCACCCTCATTTACCATGCTTGGGTTTGCTTCCCAGAGGCTCTCAGAGCACACAAAGAAGAATATTTTCAAACAAAAGTGAGCAATACCTAACGAGTGGGGGTTCAGTCCATGGGAGCAGAGCAGAGGTTGCATGAAGTGAAGCCAGAGGAGCGGTCTGGCATGCGCTGGTACCCTAACAGGAGCGTTACGGCGTGGAAGTGCCCCACTGCACACGTGCTATTTTGCCTCTGAAGGGTCGTGTAGGTGCTGGCAATGGTAAGAAGTCACACTGCAGCCCAGCACACCCTGCACAGCTTAAACCCCTTGGACTCAGGCACCTGCCCCGATGTGTGCAGCCTGTGCTGAGGGTGCTGTGGGAGGCCTGCTTGGGCTCGGTGGCACAGAGATGGAGGGGGGCATCTCCTTGGGGCATGACCGGTGAGCAGGGGAGTGTTAGGGTCACAGGTGGATGACTGGGATGCTGACTAGGTGCTAGCCTGAGGTTAAGCTAACTGAACAGGATGTGAGAAACTGCTGGACAAGACACGAGAAAAACATTGGGTTTAACAAATAACAATGTGAGAAGCTGACAAAAGTAACAGCACCGTGAGGAACAGCTAGATTTTAGAAAAGGATAAGGAGAAGGTATGTGAGAAACAGACAGACTCCACAGATAATTGTTGGGGGAATAAGGGGAGCCTTTAGGAAGCAGAGACTCGCAAGACCACCAGTGCCCAAAAAAGATAGTAATATGATGTAAGGTTGTGACCTAGTTACCTGGGTAACTATCAGAAGTACTAAATATGGGTACAGATGCAGTAAAAGTGGGAGCAATGGAGAAAAAGTAACTAGGGGTAGGTTGTTTATGTTGGATGGGATATGGGTGGTAAATGGGAAGAACAGTGAGGCAAAAAAGGGACAAGGACAAGAATAGATAGAAAATGCTAGCAGAAAATAAAAAGAAAATTTCATTTTTCTTCTGAAGAAACAGAAGAAGGAGATTTATTGACTACTTTCTGACAGAAGAGGAGGCAAAATTTTGAATTTGCAAAACTTTGATGCTATTCTTTCAAGAGCCCAAATGAAATAATCTATCTGTGTAGTTCTGGTGCTACATCCTGACATAAACATTAGAAAAGGAAAAGGCTGACCCAGTGAGAATAAGTGGCAGAAGGAACTGTAGAACTGAGAGTAAATAAAAGAAAATTGCTTTCACTTCCCTAAGGATTCCCACAGCCCTGAAGCTATGCAAATCAGTGTCTTCCTAACCTCAAGTAATCTAAAGCAATCCTGCACCTGCCCTTGCTTAAACTGTAAAACCAATACAACCTTGCAAGAAACCACGGCATCCTATAATAAGCAAGATCATTCAACTGCAACCCAGCAACTGAAGTAATTAAAGACTTATATATTCAGAAAAGAACTGTGTGCCAACTTAATCAAATTTGGGAGAAGAGTATGATCTGGATGAGCCCCACCTTTATGCACATTATAGACAACTTGTCTCTCAGACTTAGGAACATGATGAGCTAGCTATCTCTGCAGTAATGGTGATTTGCAGTGGCTAATCAGAAGGAGGAAAAAGTGTTACTGATGCATCTCCTTGCTGTTTCAAAGAACTTGATAAGGAGAAAACTTGTATCAGGGCAGGATCCTAATACAAATTCATCCATTCCTTACCAAACTGATTCAATCAACTCAATCATTAAATTAAGAAATTAAATTGAATTCTGATATTCTTATATCAATAAAATTGATTAATACATGTTTTCCAGCATAGGAGAACCCCAAATTCCCAAGTGATCTGCAATAACATTTACATTTTAAATGACTAAATTGTGGCCTCTGAACAATTTCCAGTTATACTGGAGCCATCTGTTCAAGGCAAAACCATGCTCAACAGTTTAGCAGAGGAAATGGGGGGAAAAAATTTTTTGTTTCTTATTTTAGCATTTAATCATTTCCAGATTAAGGCATTCATGAATGACGATAGTGAGGATAGAGTATAGTAGAGTAGGGCAGGGTAGAGTAGAATAGAATAGAGCAGAACAGAATGGAAAGACCACATGCCCTTGTCAAAATATTCAGGTTGCACAAATAAAGCCAATTAGGAACTCAACTGAAAGGATCTCCTTTCCCAGGCGGGGGAATTCTTTTTACATATATAGTTTTACGTTTTCAACAGCTAGAGAAAACGAATACACATTTCTAAAGAAAGCAATAGCAATGATTGTAGCTAAGTATGAAAGGTCTCTTGTTTTGTGAATCATCTGTATTTTTAAGTGATCACAATTATATGTTGAAAAATCCCATTTTCTGAAATTGTGCCCTAACTTGCTCTCAACCCAAAGAGAAGTGTTTTTAGGCCCTTAAGCAAAATTGGTTGAGCTTACTATAAACATTTTGAATACGTAGGCACAGCTTGCTGATGTAATTTAGTGGAATGGTCTCCACAGCAAGAAAAAACTTAAACATAAAGTTTAAGTCTTGGCTTTTCTGTAGCTTTTACTGAGAGATATGAAAAAAAGGATAGCAACAACTTGAAAAGTTATGAATTTTTAAACATGCAATTTCATACAGGCTTCCTAGAATACTGAAAAGAACATACGGATGACGGACTTATTTTGCCCTTGTATATCTAAAAGTAGATACATACACATTAGGGGTTTGCAATCAGTTGTGAAGGCATCAACATTAGTAGTAACTCCCAGTTACCATATATGAAGCATACAGATTTTTGGAGCAACATTTATATACTATTTGTTTAAAACTAATTGTGCCATTTGAAGCACCACTGATACAGCTGCAATGCATAAAAGGAGAGAGATGAGTCAGTTCTGTTAAAAGATGCAAAAAAGAATCTCTGAGTGAATTTCTGTATCTACAGAAATCAATGGTAAACCCTGTATTCACTTTAGTGGCGCAGGCCTATGCACTTATTTTTGTTTACAGATCTCTTCTCAATCCGCCTCACCTGAAGTCATGCAGGTTGGGAAGAGAATTGTGATTCACTGATATTCTGCAAAAAGAAAGAAGTCTTACACCTTCTGCAGTAACACCTCTAGGTGGATTTGTTTTTAAGTAAGTGAGTACAACAGGAAGAAGAATGACAGTAAATCGATCTTCCATTGCTCATCTGAAAGGTGGGAATTGTTGTGAATGTGAGAACTCCGGTCAAATATTGAGAATAGCCATGTAACCGATGTTATGCAGCAAGCAACACTGAATAATGATGTTGCAGCTACCTTTATATAAAACCCTCTGTGTTTAGCAATGAGGAGAATAAATGCAGCCTCACTTACAGACAGCACTCTATTCTTTAGCAGCAGAGAGGATGACAGGCCACTTAACATGACATGGCATAGGAATGAGCTGTGTAAGTGCACCAATGTATGCCTGTAGCCTGTGCAACATGCAAATGTCTTGTGACAGTTTTTATAAGTAAATCTTTTTTCTTGCATAGTAGGCCCCTTATTTAACATAATTTTCAGAGGAGTATTTTCATTGACACAAAGAGGATCTCCAAAATGTTCTAGAGTGTGCACAATCAAGTTATAAATTCAAATAGAAAAGTCACACTGAAGTAGAATATTTGCAACAAAACGCTGAAATTAAAGAACAAGCAGATCTCTCTCATGTGGTAGTCATGCCACAGAGAAAGGGTCCTGCTCAAGAATTAGGGAAATGGGATCAGCCAGAAAAGATGGCTAACGATAGGAAAAAGGGTGAAGATAGTGAAGAAATAGAACTAGGAAGTGAGTCTGCCTTTAAAATCAAGAGCTGTGATTTTTGGTAGCTGCTGGACACTTTCGCTCCCTTTGAATTTGGTAAGAGTTTCAGATGGTTTGCTTTACTGATAACTAGAAGATAATGGCTAGAAGGTCTTTCAGTAATTTGCAGCAGATTCCTGAATTGCTTGTGAAGACACTGGTAACGACTAATGAGGTGGATGAGATAGCCTGTATTCCTAGTATAGCATGAGAGCAGCACGAACTGGTTTAAATCTGCTTGGGTCAGCAAAGTGAATCTCAACTAGACGGGTGCTGTGATGGATGAGCTCAGATGAAGGTTTCAGCAGAGGAGGTATCAGGAAACAGCACTCATGGACAACACCATGGTGTTCGTGATAGGATGATCAGCAGACTCAGGGAGGCAATAGGCTTCAACATATAGCTGACAACACTAGAATAAAATTTCCAGCAATCCTCCCCCATCGGAGAGATACGCCTGGCTCAGGTAAGGACATCAGAGTGCAGCTGCTTTCTCAGTGGCTGTTAATGCTGCTCAGTTGCTCAGTGACTCCAGACTAATACAATGGCCTCCAGCCACGCATTTGTCACCAAAGTTGTTCCATGAGTCTAAATGCCAAAACAGTCTCAACCAGAGTCCCTAAACACAGGCAGTATCATTTATCAGACAGAACAGAACCTCACCAGTTGCTCATGCAGGAAATTGAGGGTCTCTCTTTAGTCTCTGCAGCATAACAAATAGAGATGATGAGTTTCTGGTAGCTGTACATGGAGAACTCCTCTCGAGCTTTTGTGTCTCAGTGTGCATCCTAATTTGATAATTTAAATGGTCGAATTACAGGCTCTTTTAAACACAGAGGGCCTAATGTTATTACCACTGGGATTATTTTATCTCATAGGTATCTCAGTGGATTTCAACTCTGTTTTCATTTAATTGCAGGAAGAATTGGACTTCAGTACGTAGAAAGCAGGATAAAATCTCACTGCAGTGCTGCTTTCCCCTGCAGAATTACAGACTCAGAGTGAAAGACGTATCCCTGGCAGGGAAAAAAGCAGCCCACAATGAACATAGATTCATAAATTTGAAGGCCAGAAGAAGATTATTATGATCATTTATGCCTTCCTGCATAGTTCAGGTTACAGAATTTCCCACAAGTGATTCCAGTGTCAAATCCAATAATTTACAGCTGAACTAGAGTACATACCCTGAGAATGACGGGAGTTTTTCCATGATGATGCAGTGTAGCCCAGTGTGAACAGAAAAGCAGCAGCTCTCTTGCTAGAAAAGCACAGAGAAAATACAAATAACCTCACACTTTTAAAAACTTTGTTTTAAAACATTTTTGGCATTCTTCCATATCTTATTTTTAATACAGTTAGGCCGAACTTGGTTTTCAAAAGCAAATACATTGTTACAGTATTCACTGAGCTCTACTACATGAGCTATTGATTGACAATTTGTGCAAGTATCACCTCTGGCAAATAGGAGCCCTAACACATAGCCGGCACACCACAAATGTGCTTCTGAAGGGGTATATTTGTAATGAACAGTGTACGTGACCTGATCTCTTCTTTGGCTTCTGCTCCGTATTACCCTTCTGTCAGACGTAGTTTCTCTGTACTGGTGGTCGCTGTGCATCTAGGTACCGCAATGCCTGAACTCGTGAGGTGGATCTCAGGCAGTTTTCTGTGGGTGTTCAGAATAGCTGTCTTTAGCTGTGTCGGGGTTAGCACGGCATCCAAGAAACTATTTGTTTGGTGCAAGGAGCTTGCAGTTATTCAGCTAACACTCTTATTAACAGTTCTGCCAAAATGGAGGCTGTGAACGAGAATTTCATCTTAATGATATTTCAAGGCAATGGCTCAGTTCTCAGCTGATGCAGAATTGCTTTAATTTACTGAAGTCAAGGAAGCTGCAAGAAAATCCATTGTAACCAGATGGGGACAAAGTCATCATCATCAACTCCTGAAATTGCAATGCTACCTGGAAAGGGCTTATTGCCCAGCTTTTGTGGCAAGAGCATTTCTCATTGGAGCTCCAGCAAGCTGCTTCCCATCAGTGCACCCATCAGCATGCACCCACCATGGAAAACATGCAGAAGGCAGCAACCGGTGGACTCCACAGTGTCTCTTCTGCCCTAGAATATCCATGCAGCTATTAGAAGTCCACTCCTAGTTCAGTGCATAATTATTGTTATATTTCTCTTGGAAATGACTGACTTTTATCAGCCTTGATAGCTCCTCCCCTGGAAAAGGTCAGTGTCTCCCTAGGGAGGTACTCTCACAGCCTGTGAGAGATTGCCTGGGAGTCATACCCTTTTGTCAGCTGACCTTTAAATATAATAATGTCAGTTTGTTAACAAGAAAGTTTCATTTGTTGAAGTCCTTGGTGTTAGTCTGGCATGACTTGCCATTTAAAACATTTATCTGATTTTTTCCTACCCTGTGATCTCATGATAATGCTATAGTGTTAATCTTTGAGGTCACATACTGGGCAGATTCTCTCTCTAGCCCATATTTGCAAGCTTCATATAAATACTTTCCTCTGTCATTAAATTACTTTTAAGGAAGTTCAGACATAAGTTCAAAGAAATATCATACAATTTCCAAAAGCTTTTACACCAGGGGCTAGGAATGCTCCTTCTGTTTATCTCTATCCCAGATTGGCAATCTTGGGAAGTGTGGGGAAAGTTTTTGATTGATTTCATGGGTCTCGTTAAATCAGTGCTCTGTTCTGCAAAACAAATACCATACTCATCCTTTCTGTACTAAAGAAGCAAATACTGAACATTTAATTAAAGACAACGAGAGTTTTCCATTTGAGAGTTTAGCTAGAGTATAGCTGGGTGAATGTGAATCATCCAATATTGCAGCATAAAATCAGACACAGTTTCCTGAATTCCTAGGCTGCTTCTGGGGCTGCCTGTATTCAGAATTACAGGGATGATACTAGAGCTTTTGGTGAGCACGTATATTAGTGGCAGGAAGTAAAGAATTTTCTGTTGTTACTGCTGAGCAGTGCTGACACAGAGCCAAGGCCTTTTCTGCCTCTCACACCACCCCACCAGCGAGGAGGCTGGGGGTGCACAAAGAGTTGGGAGGGGACACAGCCGGGACAGCTGACCCCAACTGACCCAAGGGATATCCCATACCATATGATGTCATGCTCAGCATGTAAAGCTGGGGGAAGAAGAAGGAAGCAGGGAACGTTCAGAGCGATGGTGTTTGTCTTCCCAAGTCACCGTTAAGCGTGACCGAGCCCTGCTTTCCTGGAGATGGCTGAACACCTGCCTGCCCATGGGAAGGGGGAATGAATTCCTTGTTTTGCTTTGCTTGAGTGTGCAGCTTTTGCTTTACCTGTTAAACTGTCTTTATCTCAACCCAGGAGTTTTCTCACTTTTACTCTTCTGATTCTCTCCCCCATCCCACCGCAGGGGGAGCGGGTGACCGGCTGTGGGGCTTAGTTGCCAGCTGGGGTTAAACCATGACCGAAAGTCAGGCTCTGACAGATCCTCTCCTAGGAGTTACTCAAGTAGTTTATAGGCTACAGGTACCAGGCTAAATGTAAATTTTCCCTAGAAACTAGCTGAGTCCCTGCTGCACAGCCGTTCTTCCCAGGTTGCTTCTATAGACAATCTATCAAAATGCACAGTATGTCTTTCTGCCTACCCAGCGGGTTTGCTTCCAGAGAAAATGTGTAAGGTGGTAACCACCACGTGGGGACTAAGGCTATGGAACACGATGCAGAGCACACCTGCCTCCAGCATGGACACATCCTTGAAGAAGAGAAGATACGATGAGGCCATCTAGGCTGACTCCTTGATACCACTCGAAACTCAGCTTTATCCAGATACCTCATATGGATTGTAAGATCCCATCCCCTCAGTCCTGTGAGTGGGAAAAAGGGGAGAGGAAAAGAGCAATGGGAGAAGAAAAGAGTGAAGTACCATCAGACTCTGAGTGCCATTTAGAGTCAGGACATCTAGTAGACAAAATATGACTGAATATCCCTTACCTCACACTGCAAAAGCCAAATTTAAAATAAATAAATAAATAAAATAAATAAAATAAAAAATTCAAAGCCACAGTCCAAACTAATCTGTCCAATCCAAGGGAAGATGTTCTTCCAAACTCTGATAATCCCCTTGGTCATGAATGTATGATTGCTTTACACTCGCAGCACATCTAAGGACATTCCTTGCAACTCTCCAGAGCACTGACGGAGCTGTGCTGATAATCTGCCTCCCGTCGTGCCCCATAAGCAATGCTTCAGGCGAAGATGCAAACACACAAACCTCAGCTTATTTTCCTACCTCTGCTTGATATATCTTGCCCTTAATGGAATTCTGAAGTTCACATTATCCCTTTTAGTCACAGCACTGCAGACAGCTCATGTTAAGGTAATTATCTGTGATGACCCTGAAGTCCTTCTTGGAGTCTAATGTACCTATCATGCTCATTACCATAATATCTGAGTCTCCATAGTATCAAGGCATCTGAGTCAGTCATGTCAATCTGCAGAGCACAGCCTGGAGAACAGCAGAGAAGGAAAGCAGATGAAGATAAAGTCTCAAGAGCAAAAGCATAGGATTTTTAAATTTTAGAATATATTTAGGAGATGAAAAGGGGATTTCAAATTTCAGTAATAAAACAAAGAAATATTAGTGATAATGTTTCATTGGAAAAAATAATGCAGAAATCACTTTGCAAAATACAGCACAAAACTGCATTGCAGGAACTGACAGGAAATCTTTTTCACTAAGAACTGACAGATTGAACAGAAGCAAATTGCATTAGAAGACTAATGTCAGTCATGTACACTGCCTAAACCAGGAGAAATTTCATTGAAAACCATGGAGTTACATGTGTGTGAGAGTGCCATAAGAGCAGGATAAAGCTCAAAGTAAGGGAAATTCAGCTGTATTTGTATTGCTATCTTGCAGTAGACCGTCATGTAAAAATAATGCACATTACCCAGCATGGTTTCCATCAAATTATATATTCACTGTACTCTTACAGATCTTTCCTTAGTTATTTGTTTCTTGCTGGTTAGTCATTAACTGACCTCCTTTAACAAATGACACATGCTTCCTTATGTCTATACTTTGCAGGACTAACAGAGGAAGTATCAATCACACATTTTCTCTGTTGAATTACGCATCTCCTATTTGTGACTGTATTGTGGGAACAGTCATGCTGCAACAACAGTGCCTTAGGGTGGGAATCTTCCCATCTCACTTTACATGTCTACATCTAAGGCAGTCAAACTCAACTCTTCTTATAGCCAATTATAGGCATTTCTGTATTAGCGCATAAATGGCATCTACTTGAAGTGTAGATGAGTCATGATTTAAAAGTGCCTATTTCTCTTTATTGGCTGCAAAGGGAGCCAGGAGCGACTAGATCAAATATAGCCTGCTACAATAGACAGCTACACAGAGTCAGCTGAGTATCACCCCCGCAGTTTATAATTTTGACAAATCACACACACACGCATTTTAAACCCAATTTTTTCGGTGAAGCATTCTTTTAACAGAGCTTTTGGCAACTAACATGCACTCTAGAAAATAGGTCTTTCTATATAAACCTTCCCTGCCAACACACATGCAGGGAAGTCTGTGCCATTGTGTTGGACTATCTCTCACTTAGACAAGCACTCTGCCACTTACCAAAGGACAGAAGTCCAAAATTGTATAGCTGCCTCCTAATTGCATCTTAGTCCTCTGTGGCCTGCCCTATTATAAAGCATTTTAATGAAGAGATGTAAAGTAAAAAACTTTTCATGAATACTGTTTGGAAATCAGGCAATTCTTGCTACAGATGTCAGGTTATTCCAGAAAGCCCATGTGCTCTGTGGGACATGTTGTCATATATTGCCTAATACTCATGAAGTTAAGTGGTGTCCTCATTCACCTTGTGCTCTTTTCTTTCAAGTGCCACTGCAGGTACCAAACCATACGTGATGAGCTAAAGGCACAGCAGTGCAGATGCCCACAGTTGCATACCTGCTTCAAGTCAATCTAGTACAAGGTAGTTCTGCAAGCCATCTAATCAGTGTAGGACATGAAGGGCACTGGCTAGGACACCTTCTGTCTTTCACTTTCATTCCCATCCTAACAGTAACATGCTGACATCTCAAGGGATATGCTGTGCTTAAACACACAAAGAAAATAAATTTACATCCCAGATGATCAAGAAACAACTCTAGGTAGAAAACTCCAGGTAGAAACTCCATGTCACCTAGAGAAGTTGTGGAGTCTCCCTCCTTGGAGATATTCAAAAGCTGTCTGGCCAAGGTCCTGCGCAGCTGGCCCTACATGGTCCTGCTCAGCAGGGTTTTCAAGAAGATGACTCCCAGAGGCCCCTTCCAAACTCAGCCATTCTGTGATTCTGTAAAAACTCCCACAAACCAGCTGTTAGGAAGGTTGGTCAATGGGAAACGAAGTTGATGCATTTGTACTTGTGCCTGCAAAAGCAACTTGTGGCATGACCTTTAAATACGCGGTGAGGAAGGGTATCACTGCTGCTGCTATTAGAGATTCTTGTTCAGGTATCCAGGTAAAACCAGAGTTGTAGATTTAATCTCTACCACATGAAGTAATTGGAATGTCATATGTCCCTGTCTATTCATTCATTCAGTAGCTACTTCACAGCAAGGCACCAATTTCTACTGTACAGTTTCAAATACAACAGATCTATCCATGTTACCACATAATGGCAGCTTTCATTTTTATTGATTTTAAGATGATTCTTACATAGCAGATGTTGGAGTTACTCTTACTTCAGTCTGCTCATAAACAGTTGTAGGAAATCACATAGCTGTTTGCAAATTAACTGGTCTAGAGACAGATCATATGCAATAACAAAATTCATATGATGCCAGCACACGGCAGGGCAATATTTTCAAGGTGCTGAAACTGCATAAAAAACAGAGGACCTTATTTTTTCTTCACAAACACTATACATATAACCTAAATTGACTCTCTTCACATGAAACATTTGAAAAATACATGCCTCATCATGTTTTGGATATTTGTCCATATTTCAGATCAGCTTAGACTTCAAAAGCAAGATCTGCCAAATGAAAACCAAGATTTGAATGCCAAGCAAAGCATCTTGACAAACAACTATGTTTTTAAAATTTCAATTTTTTGCAAATAGAAGCACTGAGTCTCGCTCATGATTCACCAGCTCACATGAAACACTGAGTTTCCACAGAGAAAAGAACAGTTCTGGGGTTTAGTCTTCATCTCACATCTTTAGTCTACAGGCCTAGAATCCCATAGTTGGGCTGTTTATACCACCTTACACTGATTATGTTTTGTACCTTCTAGAGGAGTTGTAGTTTCAGTACTGAACAACTGTCCTGTACCTTTGGTAGTATTTTTTTAAATATTCCCATGCACTGCCTTAGGAAGGACAGTCTGCAGATGCAGAGTTATCAAGATAGTCTTATCTTCCTTTGGTATTTTTTAGTTGCTACAAGTTGAGAGAAACACTGAAGGAATTTGTCTTTAATGTCAATTCCAGAGAATGATGTACAAAACAGCCTCATTCTATTTTCCTCATACAGATTGCCTAGAATATTTTTTAAATCTTTCTTTTTGGGGGAACACACATGAAAAATTCTTATGTGACACTGAATTTTCTTGGAACTTTAAGGATTTAGAGATGAGAATTTGCCCTCTTAAAGCATTTTGCTTTTCCAGAAATTGACTTTAAGGACATCATTTAAAATTCAGATGATGGAAGATTGTAATTTTTTTCCCATCCCCAAAAGGGCTTAAATGTCATTCTGATCATTAAAGAAAAGCATATAAAGCCAAGGAAATTGTTTTCCCAATTGTTACTTTATAAACATAAACCTCATGTATTTACTACAGCAGTTACTGTTACAATACTTGTTCATGCTTTGTAGCTTTTGTATTAAGAAGCATGACCAGCAGGTTGAGAGGGGTAATCCTCCCCCTCTGCTCCTGAGACCCCACCTGGAGTACTGCGTCCAGCTCTGGGGTTCCTGGTACAAGAAGGACATGGAGCTGTTGGAGCAAGTCCGGAGGAGGGCCACAAAGCTGATCAGAGGGCTGGAGCAGCTCTCCTATGAGGACAGGCTGGGAGAGTTGGGGTTGTTCAGCCTGGAGAAGAGAAGGCTCCGGGGAGATCTAATTGCAGCCTTCCAGTACCTGAAGGGGCCTACAGGAAAGCTGGAGAGGGACTGTTTACAAGGGCATGGAGTGACAGGACAAGGGGCAATGGGTTCAAGCTGAAGGAGGGTCGATTTAGATTAGCTATTAGGAAGAAATTCTTGACTGTGAGGGTGGTGAGGCACTGGAACAGGTTGCCCAGAGAAGCTGTGGATGCCCCATCCCTGGAAGTGTTCAAGGCCAGGCTGGATGGGGCTTTGGGCAATATGTGGTCTAGTGGAGGGTGTCCCTGCCCATGGCAGGGGGGTTGGAACTAGATGATCTTTGAGGTCCCTTCCACCCCAAACCATTCTATGATTCTATGATTCTATGATTCTATGAATCTATGAAATACAATAGGAAGTGAGGTGAGTTAGATCACGTGGACATACAGAACAGCTTTAGAGGTCACCTTTGCATTCATGCGGAGAAGAAATGAAGGGGAAGCTCAGTCAAAAGGCAAACAATTTCCTGGTTTACTCTATGACATTTGAAATGGTGAGTATCTATATCTTCCCTGTGGGAAAGTAGCACAGAGCAATAGTTTCAGCAATGTGAAAGCTTCAGAGAGAGAATTTGAGCCCATGAGACCTGGAAGGTTGAATTAGTGGAACTGAGAGAGACAGGAAAATTAATCAAGAGAGCTTTCAGAGACATGTTGGAGTCATCTAATCCTCAAACAGGCATTATGTCCTACCTAAAAAGCAAAATGAGTGTTGGAGTTGTTCATTAAGAAGAGGTTTAGAAATACCATAGAAGCTGGAAAAGGTAAAAAAAAAAATATCCCAATGACAGCTTTTTCTTCATTACATAATATCAATGCAGCATCCAGCACTAAGTATGCTCCTCTGAAATCAGGAACCCAAACTGGAAGGAGGAGAAAGGATGGTAGGAGTAGAAGATGTAATCATCAGGAAAAAAGATAGATGTGTTTGCTACCTCAAAGATGATTATATAATGACTTTTTGCTCATCACAAATCTGCTAGATGTCATAAGGAACCTGAATCACCTACAACCCCAACAGGACAAGGCAAAGGGGAGGAAAATGTTTGGTGAGAAGATGGTGGAAAGAGGAAATGACCCCAGGTTCATTGTGAATAGAGGCAGTGTAAGCAGGAGAGATGAACCATAAGGGAACAAACTACCTGGCATTTTTAAAATCAAGAGAGTTGTGAAGGAGCTTTTAAAATATAATGGTGGGCGAGTTCCGTGTTTGGGATGATACTTCAAAGAAGAAACCTGTTTGAGCCCATATAAAGGAGAGCTCAGGAAAGATAAGTCCATTGAAGAAGGCAAATTAATTCTTTGCATCGGTATTCACTTTAGAAGAAACCGGGAGCATTCCTACATGACAGCCTTTACTTGGGGACAAGGACAAAAGGGGCAAAGATTTCCACAGAGAATCTGTTTGAAACCAGAATAACCGTAGAAAAGACTGTGGTATAACTACACATAAAAGATGTATTAGTGGCCCTGTGGATAAATACTGTCTGATTAAAAAGTCAACATTGCTTCTTTAAGGGGGAAACCTGCTTTACAAGTGTCAGAGGATTCTGATGGGGTCAACAACTATATGAATAATAATAATTTGATTGATTTAATCTATTATGATTTCAAAAGAGTTTTTAAGGGAAACTGAGAAGCAATGGGTTAAGAGAGAAATGTCCCAGCATGTATAAAATATTCGAGAAAATACAGAAAAATGAGAAAAGGAGTAAATAAGTAGTTCTTACAGATCAGGGATGTCAGCAATGGATTCTGTAAGGATCTGTTCTGGGACTTTTGCTGATTAATATATTCATAAATGACCTAGAAAAGAGAGTAATCGATGATAAGGTTTGCTGATGGTACAAAGTTATTAAAGGTAGTAAGATGAGAGCCAACTGTGAAGTGTTGCAGAAGAACTGACAAGACTGATTGGGCAATAAAATGTCAGATGAAATTTGGTGTAGAGAAATGTAGTGATACCCATGTGGAAAACCAGTTGTAGCTTCAGAGAAAGTAGTTTATTCTGAGCCAGCTTTTACTTCTTGGGAGTGAGAACTTAGTGTCTGATAGCTAGTTCTACAAGAATACCAGTTCTGGGCTCAGGAGGAGTTTAAAAAAAATAATAAAGAAAATTAAGCACATGTTAGGAAAATTTTGGACAAGCAATACAGAACAAAGAAGAAAGCATCTCTTTACTGCTGTATAAATTCATAACTCACCCATCAGTCTGAAAAAATATGTAAAAGGTGTGGTAGAGATCTACAAAATCATGATAATCACGGAGAAGCAGGAGAGGGATGGACTGCTCGACAATAATACAGTCAATAAAAAATAATCAGTCTTCATCAACGCTCAACATCAACAACAAAACTAGAGGCCATAAAGTGAAGCTAGTGGGAGCATTTCGAAAACAAGAGGATGTGGCTCTTTACACAATGGACAGCAGAGCTGTATTACTACTTGCCAAAGGCTGTTCTGCATGCAGATCATTGAGATGTCCAAGGGGAGACTGGATGAAATTCCATATACAGGCTTAGCAAACAGACCAACTTTAACAGACCCAGGAAGTCCACTGAGAGGAAAGCATTAGGAAGCACCTTGTCCTCATACAGCTGATTCTTTCCTTACTCTTCCCTAGAGGTCTGTTTATGGCCACTGTTACAATCAATGGTCTAGAAGGACCATTTGCCAGGACAGAAATTATGGGACCCATGTCCTTATCTGTTTATGGTTTGCAAAAGACAGTGCCTACTTTGTCATCAATGAGATCCCAACATTATTCATGACAGAATAAAGCTATTTGGTCCAATTGCAAGTATTTATCTAGAATATCTCATAAACTATACAAGAAATACATACATTTCCGCAAAAACCTGGTTGCATGTTGACATAGTTTGCACTCCTAGATTGCAAAACATTACACAAAGCTCTCTGCAATGTCTGGAGACAAGATTGCTTCATTTTTCAGTGAGTAAACTATTATTCCAACTAAACAAAGAAGTCAAGTTAAAGTGGAAAGATGGTTCTGTGCAAAGAATGTAATGGGATTCTACAATTGGAGAGCAACACACGGGGACCTGTGTTGTAGCAAGGGGGCAACAGTGAGACAGTGTTTTCAAACTTGAAAATTTGAAATTTCCTGAAATTAAGCACCTGAGAATTCAGCAGACATTGAAGATATCATTCAGTACAACAGTACTTCATATGTGCCACAGAGGTTTAAACAATGATATGAGGGATTGAACATTTTGGTCAAATGATTTTGGAATCAATCCCTATCCAGCTGGAAGTCTTATCAACAGGATATGAGATCCATTTTGTTTAACTTTAGATGTCTACAGTGTATTTATACTGGACTTAGTTCTCTGGACTTCTTTTGCAGCCAACAGAAAAATATTTTCAAAATGCTACATAGATGATCCTTTTAGACATGTACAAGATGGGTTGTAACCAAAATGTCTGGTTGCTTCTGGTCATCATAAAAGGAGTCTAGATAATTACTTCAGATACAGAAAGCTGCATTGTAGTCATCTCTAAATTTAGGTGAGATGTTTCCTACTTCAGATGCCCATGTTTTTCTTACCTGAACATGCCTATAAGTTTGCAAGACTGTCCCATACCTGACTGATTCTACAGGTGAAGCCCACTGCCTACTGCAGGATCTCCTTTCATTCTTTTAACCCCCCAACATACACATTCCCTTTCTACCCCTTCCCATTGCTGTTGCTTTTGGTCCTCTGTGCATTTAAATTTCTTTTCCTAACTACAGTTCTAACCCTTGTGACTGTCCACTCTTCCACAAATAAGTAGCTGTCTTGCCCTCCCCTTTACTACGACATGTCTCCTCCTTTGCTTTCTGTGCCTAGATTAGGTGCTACTCCTGTACCTTCAATGTCCTGTCAGTCACCTTAGATCTTCTCTACAGCAAGGTCCCACATTCCCTTTTCAATGGCTTCTGTGAGATAAGGTAGGCTATATAACATAAAATGAACATCACAGGTTTTCTTTGATCATAGCACAATTGAATCATAGAATATCAGGTTGGAAAGGACCTCAAGGATCATCTGGTCCAAACTTCCTTGGCAAAACCTCTGTCTATACAAAAATACCATCTGGACAAGATGGCCCAGCACCCTGTCCAGCTGAATCTTGAAAGTGTCCAAAGTTGGGGAATCCACCACTTCCCTGGGGAGATTATTCCAATGGCTGACTGGTCTCATTGTGACAAATTTTCCTCTTGTGTTCAATCAGAATCTCCCCAGGAGTAATTTGCACCTATTATCCCTCATCTTTTCCATGTGACTACTAGTAAAAAGGGAGTCTCCGTCTTCTTTGTAGCCACCCTTTAAGTACTGGAACATGGTGATGAGGTTTCCCCTAAGCCTTCTTTTCTCAGGGCTGAACAAACCCAATTCTCGCAGCCTTTCCTCATAGGGCAGGCTTCCCAGTCCTTTGATCATCCTGGTAGCCCTCCTCTGGACCCACTCCAGCCTGTCCACATCTTTTTTGCATAATGGGGACCAAAATGGAACACAGTATTCCAGGTGTGGCCTGACAAGCATTGAGTAGAGTGGGATAATGACTTCTTTATCTTGGCTGGTTGATGCAACCCAGCATCATGTTGGCTTTCTTTGCTGCTGCAGCACACTGTATACTCATGCTGAGCTGGTTGTCCCCCAGGACCCCCAGGTCCCTTTCCACAGAGCTGCACTCCAGCCAGGTGGATCCCAGTCTGTGCTGCACTCCTAGATTATGTTTTCCGACGTGCAAGACCTTACACTTGTCCTTGTTGAATTTCATAAGATTCTTGTTAGCCCACTTTTCCAGCCTATCCAGATCTTGCTGCAGGGTGCCTCTCTCTTCCAAAGTATCTACTTCTCCCCTCAGTTTGGCATCATTCGCAAACTTCATCAGGGTGCACTTGATCCCATCATTCATATCCCCTATGAAGATATTAAACAGCTTTGGGCCCAATATCGATCCCTGGGGGACTCCACTTGTCACAGGTTGCCAGTTCGAAAAAGACTTATTTACCACCACCCTCTGGGTGCAATCTGTCAGCCAGTTCCCCCCACCACCACCACCACACAGACCACTTGTCTAGACCATAACGCATCAATTTCTCTAGGAGGAGGCTGTGGGGAACTGTATCAAAAGCCTTGTAGAGGCTTACATCAACTGAGCACGTTACTTTGTCACAGAGGACATCAGGTTTGTCAAGCACAATTTGACCTTGGTGAACCTGTGCTGGCTTTTCCCAATCACGTGCTTCATTTGACTTGTGATAGCTCCCAGGAGGATTCATTCCATAACTGTCCCAGGGACTGAAGTAAGACTGATGGGCCTGTAATTTCCTGGATCCCCCTTTAAGCCCTTCTTGTAGATGGGGGTGAGATTAGCCTTCTTCCAGTCTTTTGAGATGTCCCCCAATCTCCACAACTTCTCAAAGATTATGGAGAGCAGCTTCACAATAACGTCAGACAGCTCTCTTAACACCCTTGGGTGGATATTGTCAGGGCCCATCGATTTGTAAGGGTCAAGTTCCTGCAATAGTTTGCATACCAACTCTTCTTTCAGTGACAGTGGGTCCGTGTTTGCATCAACCTGGATTTTGGCCTGGGGGCCAACAGTGCTGGTAAAGACAGAGGTGAAGAAAGTATTGAGAACATCTGCCTTTTCAGCATTGTTGGTGACCAATTCACCTCTCCTGTTTTACAGTGGGCCAGTATTATCCTTCTGCTTCTGCTTGTTGTTTATGTACCTGAAGAACCCTTTCTTGTAGTTCTTGACATCTCTGGCCAATTGCAATTCAAGCTGAGCTTTTGCTTTTCTAACTGCATCTCTGCATGCCCCAGCAGTGCCCTTATAGTTCTCAATGGGTATTCATCTGCTTTTCCATCTCTGGTATGCTTCCTTTTTGGTTTTGAGCAGACTTAGAAGCTCGCAGTTAAGCCAAGGGGGTCTCTTGCTCTGTCTGCTTCCCTTACCTTGAAAGAGGATGACCTGGTTTTGTGCTTCCAGGAGAGCATTCTTGAAAAACTCCCATCACTCGCTAAGTCCTTTATCCTTCATGGAAGCTTCTCACGGAATCCCTCCCAACTGAGCTCTGGGCATGCTGAATTTTGCTGTTCTAAAATCTAAAAACTTTGTCTTAGTACTAACCTTCAGCATGCTCAGCAGGATCCCAAACTCCACAATATTGTGATCACTGCACACTATCCGAGATATTACAAAGCAGGTTTCCTTGGTTTGTGAGCAGCAAGTCCAGCAGTGCCTCATTCCTGGCTGGCACATCTAAAATTTGTACAAGGAAGCAATCTTCTACATATTCCAGAAACTTGATGGATGACATGTGAGCTGCTGTATTGTTCTTCCAACAAATGTCTGGGTAGTTGAAGTCACCCACAAGAACGAAATTCTGTTAATCCAAAGCTTGTATAAGTGACCCAAATATTGCTTCATCAACCCTATCGTCTTGCTTTGGAGGTCGGTAGCAGATGCCTACTGTAAGATCCCTCTTGGAGACAACCTCTCTGATCTTGACCCAGAGGCATTCAACAGGGCTTCTGCAATCACTGTAGTTTACTTCTATACATTCAAGGTTCTCCTTAACATAGAGTGCAACTCTTCCACCTCTTCTTCCCTGCCTGTCTTTACAAAACAACCTATAGCCATCCATCATGATCCTCCAGTCATATGAGTTGTCCCACCATGTTTCAGTTATTCCTATGATATCATAATTTGCTGACTGATATTCTGGCAAAATTCCTAAAATATTGTCAGCTGATTATGCAAATCCAGTGAAAAGGCTGCTTTTCAAGGCATGTAGTTGAATAGAATAACTTTTAAATTGTACCATAAAAGCATAAATAGCCAGTGATTAGTTACATAAGGACACACATGCATAGTACTTACCCATGTTTGTATATTAGATGACTACAACTAAAGAGCCATTTTATAAGGTGCATATTCTCAAATGTAAATGAAATATTTTTTCCTTTAAAAGAAAATGTAATTTCCATTCTCACTCTTTAATGGCCCCTTAACATTATTTACATTCAGTTAAGCAGTGCAAGTTTTTCATCACAGTTTAAACAAAATCAGAGCATGAAGAGCTAGCATTTATTGGTTAAAAAACTAAAACCATAGTCTACTGAAGTTGCTAAACTAATTCTTGACAACAGTTGTGCTTCATGAAGATGCACAAGAATATTTTTCATCTCAGTTTATTTGACTGATTTAGTTTAATGCTGAGCTGAAGCCAAGCTGTGAGATCCAGAGCATGTTGGAAAAGGAGGAAAGCTCATTTTCCAGTTTCAGTTTGTAAGTAATGATGAGGTGTGAAATGATGAAGTTTATCCATTTTAAAAACTTGAAGAACATGGTAAGCAAAAATAATCAATTGACTAGTGATGGTTAACACCTTCTTCATTTAATACATTAGTAAATTCATTTTGCATTAAAGCTTGTTTTGAGGAATCTTTCTTTGAAATTTCTATAGTTTCATTTCCCCAATAAACAATATCAAAATACTGCTTTGGTTCATTTTTAAGTGAGTGTCAATTCAAATGAATTTCCATTTAAATGTAACTTCACACAAATAATAATTAAAAAGATAAATTATCCACTAAATAATGAATTCACTATTCATTTATTTCCAGTATAATAAAACTGTAAGTACTAAGAAGTACAATAAATGCTTGTAGTTTTATAACAGCTTAGCCAAATATGTAGCAGACATGCATCTTTCACTGAGCAAACAGCTTCATTAAGTTTATCAAATTATATCAGCTAATTAGAACATACTTTATTTTGCGGAGTATCTTAGGAAAAAGCCTAAACATTATTTAAATTAATGCTTTTAGATTTAAATGATACTTTAAATCACTATGATTTAAATCACCCATCTTGGTGCATGTATTGCATATACACTCTGTTTTTATATGCAGGAAATGACATCTCGTCTGGAAAAGGTTGAAATCTACTCCTGTTTCATTGTTAGCTGTTGAAGATTTACATTTGCAAGTCTCATATTATTCTATCATCTGTGTTTTGGAGATTTTTTTTCTAAATTAACATAAATTACAAGCATTACCTGCTTAATCTGGTGGGGAAAGATCTTTGTTGAGAAATCTGAGTACAAATAGTATTTCCACAGTTGTCATAGGCATCTACATAGGAGAGACACACAGGAGTGAGCACACCTGCGTTTTTGAACATTTGCAAGTGACAGTGTGATTTGCAAATAATGTGAAAATAAAAGTTTCATAGTACAGCTGCAGGATGTAAAATGGTGGAAAATGATGAACTACTGAACTACAACACTCAACTGCAGAAACTTAACACTTTACATGATTGTGCAGTGCCTCCAAACTCTTCATGATTGCCACCTAGGATAAATCAAGATCTATGATGCTGAATTTTAACACATGGGAGAAAGCCAAGGTTAATTTCTAAAAGGCATTATGCACAGAAATAGCGCACTTGAAAATTCACAAAACAAAGCAGGAAAGCTTACAATCCGGATCCCAGAAAAAATAGAATTGGCTTTGATTTATTAAAAGAATTGTATTTAGAAAACCTCTTTTGATCTAATTTACCTAAGCCTCAGTAATCAGTACTTGTGGAGCTGGCTACAACAGTGAAATGCAAATTTGTAGGGAGTAAGCAGCCAGTTCACACTGCATCAGAGGATGCTAGAGTGAGGGAGACTAATGTAGCAATCAAAAACGTTGCACTACCTGCCAAGCAAATCCAAATAAGATATGCCACTGACAAAGCAACAAACACAAGCCAAATAATTTCCCCCTGCCTGTTCATATTTGTCACAGGGAAAATATTTTTTTCTGAAATACTTCTTAAATTCAAATGCAAATACCTACATAATACTTGGAAGGTAGCAAAACCATAGAACAAACTGACTTATTCAAGGATATAAAAAATAATAGTTGCATACGAAGTTAGATTTTCAGAGGACGTGATTTATTTTAACAATTGAAACCTTTTGAGACCCACAGAAGAGCATAGCAGTTGCATTTAAGCTAGATCATGAATGATACGTATGGCAAATTGTATATGAAATTGCACATTACATTGGAATTATACATTAAATTGGAAGAATGCAGATGATTCAAAGAAGAGTAAAACTTCCATGCCTTCTCTCTGGCCCTTACAAAAAAACCCCTTAATTTTTAACGGACATAACTAAACTGTTTTTTCAAGGAAATCAGAATACAAGTCAGACTAAGAAAAACATCTTACACAATACTTAGCTGACATAGATGTATTCAAGTAGGCATGGCCGGATGTAATTCATTCTTGGATGATTAAGAAAATAGACAAAATAAGTCCTGATTACTATCTTTAAGAAGTCGTGACAGACAGCTAATAGCTTGAGGACTGGAAAAGGACTACCAAACTCTCTATCCCCAAACTAATGGGGAGAAAAGAGGACTCAGTGAAATACATATCTAATCAGCCTAAGTTCAAATCTTGAAATATACTGGAAAACTTATTAAAGGTTCAATTTGTGAGTGTCCAAAAGATAATTAGATGATAAACAACAACCAACATGATTTTGTCAAGAAAATTAATATGAAGCCACTCTAGTTTCATTAAATAGTTTATTAGATAAGAACAAAAGAAAAATATGTGATATAGCTTGATTTTAATAAGGTTTCTGACATTAGCATGATGTTCCTTAATGTAATGAAATAAGAGTAAGAAGTAGTAACACCAAGATGAGTGAATAATTGGTTAAAAATTGGATTTCAAATTAATTTTGGTCAACTCTTAAAACATTATGCACAGTCCTAAACAAGTCTGATGTGAGTTTCATTCTACTCAGAAATACATATTTAAATAGGAGACTGGGCATGTAATGTGCTGCTGAGCTGGCCTAGAAATTTCAAACAATCTACTGAAATCCCAGCAGATGAGATTCACTATATTTTCTCTTTCTAGAAAATTAGGCACTTTTTAGATGAAATATGGCAAATTAGTTTGGACTGATCAGATTTCATAAAACAATATTGCATTTAATCCCATTTTCCATTTATCTCCATGTCTTAATTATTCTTCTCTTCCAAATTTGTTCAAAAGTTTTTCATGATACTTAGGTCAAACTGGCAGATCTCTAGTTTTCAAGGCTACATTTTTCCTTCTCTCAGATATCATTACTGTAATGCTGTTCTCGCTGCTGTACCATCCCAGGTTTGACAGATTCAATAAAATTTCTTCCTGCCAACTTTGAAACATTATGTACTAGTTCTTTCCAGTATTATGCAACACACATCATTTTTTCCCTCCAGAGTGAGCATGGGAACTTTGCTTCCACCTAAAATGGACAGGAACATTCATCACTCATTTTTTAAAAACTGCAGAGGAGATGACGGATGCTGGTGCCAACCTTCCCTTCAAGGCCACGCTTCTCCTACCAGCCTGTTCTCTAAGTTCTCCAGACATGAACTCAGCCCCTACTGAGCAGTAACCAGGTTTCTTTTTATTCAAGGAATTAATCAAGAACCATGTCAATGGCTTCTTGCAGCCTGAACAACCACTGACATACAGCTCTTCAGAAAGTGGAAGTTCAGCCTCCAGCTCCACTTACAACTAAGCATCTATGAGTATGCTCAGATTGTTAACCCTCATTACTACCTGTTTCAGCCCAGTTTCCCATATCTGGTCTCTTTATCAGAAACGATCCTTCTCTGTCTTATAGGTTACGATAAGTTACTGCAGTGACAGTCACAGTTAGTTGGAGCCAAACCTCCACCTGGTATTTCTCTTCTACAGAAATTTTATCTTAATGGATCCTATCCTGGAGGTCTATTGCAGACTCTTAGTATTGCCATCCCCAAAGCAATCTGAACCACAGAAATTCTGGTTTACCAATGTTATCACTTATCCCTCCAGTTTGTTGCATGATTAAAACGCAAAACTACGTATCATGTTTGTCTTTAGTCTTACCTTTCCCAAATAGTTCTGTGGTGGGTTGACCCTGGCTGAGGGCCAGGTGCCCACCAGAGCCGCTTTATCACTCCCCTCTTTCATTAGACAGGGGAGAAAAGGTACAATGAAAGAAAACTTACGGGTCGAGATAAGGACAGGGAGAGGTCATTCTCTAATTATCATCATGAGCAAAACAGACGGAACTTAGAGAGGGAATTCATCTTATTTATTACTAAGCAAAACAGAATAGAGGAATGAGAAATAAAACCAAATCTTAAAAACACCTCCCCCCACCCCTCCCATCCTCCCGGGCACAACTTCACTCCCGGCTTCAACCTCCTCCCCCCTCAGCGGCACAGGGGGACGGGGAATGGGGGTTACGGTCAGTTCATCACGCGGTGTTTCTGCCGCTTCTTCATCCTCAGGGGGAGGACTCCTCTCATCGTTCCCCAGCTCCAGCGTGGGGTCCCTCTCACGGGAGACAGTCCTTCACGACCTTCTCCAACGTGAGTCTCCTCCACGGAGTGCAGACCTTCAGGAGCAAACTGTTCCACTGTGGGTCCCCCACGGGGTCACAAGTCCTGTCAGCAAACCTGCTCTGGCGTGGGCTCCTCTCTCCACGGATCCACAGCTCCTGCCAGGAGCTTGCTCCAGCGCGGGCTTCCCACGGGGTCACAGCCTCCTTCAGGTGTCTCCACCTGCTCCGGCGTGGGGTCCTCCACGGGCTGCAGGTGGAATCTCTACACCCCCTCATCCTCCCTCCATGGGCTGCAGGGGGACAGCCTGCTTCACCATGGTCTTCACCACAGGCTGCAGGGGAATCTCTGCTCCAGCGCCTGGAGCACCTCCTCCCCCTCCTTCTTCACTGACCTTGGTGTCGGCAGAGTTTCTTACATCTTCTCACTCCTCTCTCTGGCTGCAAAAAGCGCTCTCTAACTGTTGTTCTCTTTCTTAAATATGTTATCACAGAGGCGCTGATTGGCTTGGCCTTGGCCAGCGGCGGGTCCGTCTTGTAGCCGGCTGGCATTGGCTCTATCAGACACAGGGGAAGCTTCTAGCAGCTTCTCACAGAAGCCACCCCTGTAGCTCCCCCCGCTACCAAAACCTTGCCACGCAAAACCAACACAAGTTCTTACCCTGTGTCTTTGTCAAGCTTCTTTTCTGCCCTATTTCTGACTCCCCTGTAATAGCCCATTTCATGTCATTCACCCGTAATGCTTTGTTGCACTGCATTACTATGTGTCAGTGTCTTCTCTGTATATGTCCAGTCTGGTAGCTAGATAAATGATCTTTCACTGTTTATATTCCTCACAGCACTCAAGAACAGTGCTTTCATTTTTGCTTTCTCTTGTCCTGCTTTCCTTTCTTGTGGGACTACTCCCTTTCTTCCCTTCTTCAGCTCTGTCTGATCCCGATCTCTCCCTCATTTGTGAAAATTCTTCCCTTCTATTTTTTTCTTTCTTCATCTGTTCCATGATTCTGGGGTTTATTTGCACCCATCTTCCTCCTTGGGTTAGTCCTCACCCCAACATGTACCCAATTAGCACCTGTTCTAGGTGGTGCTCATCTGATCGGCACTCATGGATAATACAACCCGTGGGTTTTTTCATTCGCTCATCTTTGTTCTTTATTCTCTCTGCATCATCTTCATCTATAATATACATTAATGCACTCATCTCTTTTAACACTTACAAAATATTTTGACTTCACTCACTTAAAATATAACTTATTTAAGATTTCCTGCCAAAACACAGTTCACATATAATATTGAGAGTATTCTCCTTTCTAAAACCTCTGTTAACACCTTGGAACAAGTTCTCTTCAAGAAAAATCATGCTGATTATGCAGCACTTACTGTCCTCTGCTGCTTGAGCCCTGCAATCCTAGAATTCACTTTTTCTGTAATTCCCAGCTTCTTGATTAATCAAGCACAAATTGTATTCTACTGAATAAAGCAAGTTGAAATTTTCCCAGTTTCTGAGGTGCCTGATTTACTATTACTTCCCTCTCCCTGCATACTAGATCATGCATTGTATTAATTCTAATGCTTAACTGTAATACAGCATATCACTAGTAATTTTTGCATGTAATTCTACAGTACTGATAGCATGTTCTTTTCATTGTTGTCAGAGATAGACAGATTTTTATCCCCTTGCATATTTTAACAGGAATTTATTGAAAAATTGAAATAATATAGCTTTGTACATTCAGGTATAATAATTACTTTATTGTGTGTTTTCAAACCAGCAGTGACAGAAAAGAATAGATTCTGTTTTCAGAGATGATCTATGCTTTTAGGGCTGGGGACCAAAATCCCATCTGACTTATACAAAAGACCCAGTAATTTTCTGTGAGGCTTTAACAGCCAAGTTCTTGGCCCCACAATGGATGTAGATGCTGAACATGGATTTAGACTGGATTTAAGAGAACAGCTTCAAATCCATGATTTTGAGAATTCTGCACTTAAATGCTGCCTAACTCCCTGATTGCCAAAGCTCCATAATCCCTCACGTTTTAATTTTAAAGTTCCCAAGCACATGAAGCTCCGCCACTGCTAAATTTTCAGGATGACGTCTTTCTTGACTAATTTGACCTCTTTGCTGCCTAATATATGCCAATACACCAGATGGAGCACTAGATTGGCAATACTTACTGGTCTCTGCTTGTGACCTCCATACTAAAAAGGAGAAGATGACTTTCTCTAAGAACATACAGATAAAAAGGCCAGGTTATCACAGCACACTCCATTTCAGTTGACGGGTGCACACTCTTGGAATCTCTGTTACAGATGGCCATTTCCTATTTCAGAGCTTGTTACACCCCTGTCTAGAAGAATCCTATGCTGTACTTTATTTTGGAAGAGCAAAATAACTGAACGTCAAGTTAAAAACCTGCTGAAATAGGGCATGGTTCTGTCATAGTTTGTGCAAACCACCAAAATTTAACCATGCCACCTGGGCTAACATAAGCATTAAAAAATTATTCTAGTAGGTGAAATAAAATTTTACCAAATTTTAAGGCTCTATTTGCCTTACCAAGCTGCTTACACTGAGTTGGGATAAACTCTGTTCTGTCAAAATTAAGACATCATACAGTCTAGAGAAGGCAGGTTGATAGCTAGAGTTTTCACCTAGAGAGTCGGAAACCTATGAATCCACTCCACAGACTTTCTCTAATTTTTAATCCAGTGAATGTCTGATGTCAAGTATATGAACAGTACAAGGAACAGAGCCTAGATCAGGCCTGGAATAACTCGTATTGGGAAACCCAGAATGATTGCACTAAATAATATGTAACACAACACCACTAGACAAATGAAGAAAAACTGTCTTCAAATTGAAGCCTTCCATAGCCTCTTCAGTCATATCTATCTGTCACTTTTATTTCAAACCCAAGGCCAAGCTCATTAGCAATGGAAGGCACCAGAATGAGACAGCTGGTAGTTGATTGCAGGGGCTGAAGCAAGCTACTCCCAGGAGCTGGATAGTCATATGTCATGGCATTAAAAACTGACTTGTCCCCAAAGCAGAAGGGCGTATGTCCTGGTTTCAGCTGGGATAGAGTTAATTTTCTTACTAGTAGCTGGTATAGTGCTGTGTTTTGGATTTAGTATGAGAATAATGTCGATAACACACTGATGTTTTGGTTGTTGCTAAGTAATGTTTATACTAGGTCAAGGACTTTTCAGCTTCTTATGCACTGCCAGAGAGAAGGCTGGAGGTGCACAAGAAGCTGGGAGGAGGCACAGCAAGGACAGCTGACCCAGACTGGCCAGAGGGATATTCCACACCATATGACATCATGCTCAGTATATAACTGGGGAGAGTTGGCTGGGGACTGTGATTGCAGCTCAAGGACTGGCTGGGCATCGGTCAGCGGGTGGTGAGCAATTGTTTTGCATTTGCATCACTTATTTTTCTTAGGTTTTCTTTATTTCTCTTTTTGTTATTTTCCTTTTAATTTTATTATTTTTATTTTATTTTATTTTATTTCAATTATTAAACTGTTCTTGTCCATGAGTTTTCTTACTTTCACCTTACCGTTTCTCTTCCCTGTCCCACCAGGGCTGTGAGTGAGCAAGCAGCTGTGTGGTGCTCAGTTGCCAGCTGGGGTTAAACCCTAACAGCATACCAAAACAATCATCTGCCAGGATTTCAACACAGCAGTTTTAGGGCTAGAAAATGGAAATGTTAATGGATTTCACATAATTACAAAATATGTTACTCCTACTCTGTATTTGAGTGTTGAGGTCTATTTATTCCACGTTGGACTGGAAGAGTGGAAGGGCACATAAGCAAGTAATAACTCCTGTTCCTACTCTGTGCACGACATTTGAGAAGAGTTTGAGAAGATAAAGATTTATGTTCATCTCTGGTTTTTCAAATAGTCAAAAGAAGTGTATAAATGAAGTCCAGAGGTAGTCATGCTTACTGTTGCCTGGAATATATTAGGCAACCTGCAGTCTGCAGTGTGAAAAGAAATCAAAGGGAAGGTACAGGGA
This sequence comes from Balearica regulorum gibbericeps, assembly GCF_011004875.1. Taxonomy (NCBI): domain Eukaryota; kingdom Metazoa; phylum Chordata; class Aves; order Gruiformes; family Gruidae; genus Balearica; species Balearica regulorum. The sequence continues at coordinate 12,653,019 of NC_046184.1, forward strand.
ACGTATGTAATCTCTCTGTGTGGGTTTATGAAGTGGCACATATATAACTCTTGTTCAACTGCCTTGATTTCTTTCTTCCTTCTCTCCTCTTTTTTTTTCTTCAAGATATTATACTTTGAAACAAAGTTTAGGAGATAATAGCACATATATAGCTCAGGATGTCTTCAGGAGTTCTCCAGTTTGGACCTGGTTCATGCTGTTTTGCTCAAAGAGAAGGCAGAGAGCAAGTTACAGGGGCAGAAAATGTTGCATGTTCCTGGTCCTACAAATAACAGCAAATTAGGAGCAATCATTGTTAACCAACTATCTGATCACCTTCAAGGGTGCATTGGGTGAAAGGACTGATGTGATTCTCTGATATATAAGGAGAAAATACTGGAACTGTGTAGAGAGATTATATCAGTGGTTTAGCAGCGGTATCACTGTGTGTTGGTTTTGCGTGGCAAGGTTTTGGTAGCGGGGGGGCTACAGGGGTGGCTTCTGTGAGAAGCTGCTAGAAGCTTCCCCTGTGTCTGACAGAGCCAATGCCAGCCGGCTCCAAGACGGACCCGCCGCTGGCCAAGGCCAAGCCAATCAGCGCCTCTGTGATAACATATTTAAGAAAGAGAAAAACAGTTAGAGAGCGCTTTTGCAGCCAGAGAGAGGAGTGAGAAGATGTAAGAACATCTGCAGACACCAAGGTCAGTGAAGAAGGAGGGGCAGGAGGTGCTCCAGGCGCCGGAGCAAGATTCCCCTGCAGCCCGTGGTGAAGACCATGGTGAAGCAGGCTGTCCCCCTGCAGCCCATGGAGGGAGGATGAGGGGGTGTAGAGATTCCACCTGCAGCCCGTGGAGGACCCCACGCCGGAGCAGGTGGAGACACCTGAAGGAGGCTGTGGCCCCGTGGGAAGCCCGCGCTGGAGCAAGCTCCTGGCAGGACCTGTGGATCCGTGGAGAGAGGAGCCCACGCCAGAGCAGGTTTGCTGACAGGACTTGTGACCCCGTGGGGGACCCACGCTGGAGCAGTTTGCTCCTGAAGGTCTGCACTCCGTGGAGGAGACTCATGTTGGAGAAGGCCGTGAAGAACTGTCTCCCGTGAGAGGGACCCCACGCTGGAGCGGGGGAACAATGAGTCCTCCCCCTGAGGATGAAGAAGCGGCAGAAACACCGCGTGATGAACTGACCGTAACCCCCACTCCCCGTCCCCCTGTGCCGCTGAGGGGGGCGGAGGTTGAAGCCGGGAGTGAAGTTGAGCCCGGGAAGATGGGAGGGGTGGGGGGAGGTGTTTTTAAGATTTGGTTTTATTTCTCATTCCTCTACTCTGTTTTGCTTAGTAATAAATAAGATGAATTCCCTCTCTAAGTTCGGTCTGTTTAGCTCGTGATGATAATTAGAGAATGATCTCTCCCTGTCCTTATCTCGACCCGTAAGTTTTCTTTCATTGTACCTTTTCTCCCCTGTCTAATGAAAGAGGGGAGTGATAGAGCGGCTCTGGTGGGCACCTGGCCCTCAGCCAGGGTCAACCCACCACACACTGTTACTAGAATATTATGTCTATTCCTGCCATATATGTTTAAAGAAGAACTAAAGAATGGAGGGTTCAGGATGATTGAAGGATTGGAAAACATTGCCTGTGATGAAATCTTCAAAGGTCTGAATCCATTTAGTTTAAAAAAAAATGGTGATTTGATTATGGGCTGTAAATTCTAATTTGGGTAACAATCTGATTGTAGCTGGCTCATCAACCTTTTAGATAAAGATAAAAGAAGATCCAGAGACTGCAAATTGAAGCAAAGAAAGTTCAGAATCAGAAATAAAAGAAGGTGAGAATTTTAAGAAGAGGGATAATTAACTACTGAGATAACCTAACAAGATTATTGTCAGGTATATGGCTAGGTTGATGGGTTTTGTTTGCTCTTTCTTTCTTTCTTTCTTTCTTTCTTTCTTTCTTTCTTTCTTTCTTTTATAAAAGGAATATTTAATTCAAGAAAATTTATTCAGGAAAGCCTTATGACATGTATTATTCAAGAGTTCAGAATAGATGATGGTGATGAAGATAATAATAATATAGAGCTAACGTCTACTCTGAGTGGAAGCCCGAGCTTATTTAATCCACAAGTATTTTGCCACTGGCTTGATTTCATTGTTGCTTTTGATTATATTAAAAATTCTTTCACCACACCAAATTTACTGGTAAAATAAGCATACAGAAACCCTAGCTGAAGCGAACTATGTTGTTTCTGAAATAATTACACGGAAAGGAGGAAGCATTTGCTGAATATGATTGAAATCCTGCCACTGGTTACTCCATTGTCAGAGCAGTGTAGCACAACTGAGCCAGGGCAACCGCCCACGGCCCAAACTCATGAAAGGGATGCGGTCAAAGACAACACTCCAAGACTAAAAGTTTTGTTGGGTTTTTTTTAAGCTCAATTTCCATACACCTGTCTACAGTATACCACCACAAATAGTTAAACTGGCACAACTGAAATTACAGCTGATTGTGCCAGGACAGCATGATAAATAGTCAAATCTGGCTTTGACAGAGGGGAACGGGAACTTTCAAAGCCAGCTTCACCACCAAAAACTGCATGTCGTGTAACTGTCTCCCAAAGCAGGACACTGGACACCACAGGATAATACATTGACCCTTCATTGTCAGCTTTGTTAAGACAGTAGATATTTTAATATAGTATATTTGAAACGTGTTTCTTGTGTTTATGAAAGAGTGAGAACTGAAGTGCTTTCACCACAGAATGGTTTTGATGCAAACCACAACCCTGCATTACATTTGTTAATAGCTATATTTTATGTTTCCAGTCTCTAAAGGAAATTATATACAGTCTTAATGGCATTCTTCTGTTTGAAGTTCAGCTTCTCCCATAGACTGTACATTACACCCAGCAGTCATCACGGAGGGAGAGCAGGACTCTGTTTTTCTTAGTGTTTAAGACTCAGCGAGCTGCTGACTCAGAATCACCTTGCTTGGAGATGTGCCGTCCTCACACATTAGTCCTTTGCTTAGACCACTACAGCCATTTAAAGAATATATGATTCTCTACATGGCAGCACGAGTTTTGAGCAATATTCCCGTAACACTTACACTGTGGTTCAAAATAGCATCCATATACAGTTATATCTTAAAAAGACAATTTGTTTTTAGCATACAGCCCAGAGCTTTTTTTAATGCCCACATTTCATATTGCATTTGTCTTTGATTTGTGCTATGGAGACGCACTAGTTCATCCAACATTTTTTTTTTTTGAGCATTTTTAAACTGACATGCTATTTTTAGACCAGATTAGTTATTCCCTCATCTAGCTACTATATTTTGATCCGCTGCTAACAAGGCTCAAGCCAACTTTAATATGTCATGTCCTGGAAAAAAAAAAAAAAAAAAAAAAAAAAAAAGGAGAGAAGCAGTGGAAAGGAGACATAGCTGGGTATTCTTTATATCTGCACAACACATACAGGGTAAAGAAATGCAGCTAAAAATGCCTATAAGCTTCCAGGCAGATAGTGTGATAGCTAAAAAGCCATCCCCAATAGCTTCTTGATAAGCTTTAGGTGGAGTGCCACAGCAGTGTAAGAGCCTGCCAGAACAAGCAGTCCCATCATTGCCCCTGACCCTGGTGAATGACTCCAACTACCTCGTCTGTGATGACTCAAACTTTTGTAACGAAGCTGGAAGCAAGATCAGGGAATCAATTCCGTTGAGTCCCTCACCTTGGTGGGATCTGCTGAATTAAGTCCCTGCCTTTGTTGGCTGGGTCACTGCTGGTGCTGTCACAAGAGAAAGTGGGAATGTGCATCTCAGAGAGAGCTTTGAAAGAAGTGGCTCAAGCTGCCTGACCAATGAATTCACACAGCTTCCATGTGTATTTAATCCTTTTTTTGATAAGAAATTAGGACATATTCAGTCTGCATGAGCTGACGCAGAATCACTAGCACCTACATTATTAGAGAGCATCTACTAGGTTTTTAACAGAACAAGATTTAAGAACAAGCTCTTTTATAACAGATAGTCTTAGATTTCAAAACAAACTGCCACAGAAATTTTCTCTTGCACAGTGCTGGCTTCTGAAGCCCCTAACCCAGCAGCTTCTGCATTCACTCCCTCCTCAGCAGCGCAGCCCCGTAGCCCTGCAATTCAGTATTGCCATTGCTACGTTAGCGGCAGTAAGGACTGCGGCTTGCCAGGTCTGCTCTGCCTGAACTTTTCTTGACCTGCCTGCAGCTTTGTTTTACTTAGTTTAGCTGTGACAGCGATTTCTCCAATTGACTCTCTAAGGTGTCTATGGCTAATTTGTTCTACTTTTGCTTATCTTTGTGTGGTACAACTACAGTTTTATACAGATAGCTTTAACGAGCAGTTATTCTATGTAGAATGAGAAATTTACAACTCTAACACAAGGATGTCCTGTAGAGAAATACAAGCCTGCTACAACAGCAGAGACCTTGAGAAGTGGAGAGGCAGGATGCAGCATAGAAGAGTGCAAGTCTGGGATGATAAAAGATGGGGCACAAGATGGTACTGGGGTGCCCATGGCTATAAACCACTCACCAGCAGACAGTTAAAGCAATGCAGACCTGGACAAAGCTGGTTTTAGTGGTAACAAAGAGAAGAAAACAGTATCTAACATAAAGAGCACCATGGATAGTAAGCTTGGATGTAACATGGAGCTGCAGAACCATGAACAAAGGGAAAGGTGCAAATGTGTGTTAGTAAATGTCTAAAAATGGGTAAAGAGGAAGAAACCCTGGTGATGGAGTGGAGCCACAGTGAAAATAGCTCTGAAAGAAAACCCAGCAATCATCCAACCAACACCACTTATTCGTTCCTGGTTACCAGCTCCTGATCTGGTCTGCCACATGCTCCACAAAAGTTATGCTGCCATGACGAAGGGTGGTACAGGAACAGAGCAAGCAGAGATGGGCACTGCTGAAATTAACTCTGTTGCCAGTGGAACCGCAGCAGAAGGTGCTGCTCTGGCTTCATAAATGAGCTGAGAAGACTTTACTCCAGCTTTGCTCCAGCAAAAGGTCGAAGATAAGCTGTATGCAATTTAGTTATGTTATTTGTGAAATAATATCTTTGGATCTCTTTTTAAATGAGAAACTAACCATCATGTAAATCAAAATCATGCAGTTAGATTTTGCATGCATAAAACAACCACAAGTGACAAAGATCACACCTGGAGGCATAAATATTTGGGACACCTATAAACCTACATAATCAGCTTTTAAATCAACATAAAGCAATTAAACAGCTAACAATGACTAATTTGAAATTTCTATCCAGATTTGTTTGGTATCAAAGACAGCTCTCAGTTTGACAGTTTGACAGTGACCAAAGGGGCCATGGATAATTGTGGTCTCTCAGAACGAGGGGAGATCACTGCGCGATGAGAGAAATCGTTGCATACCTGAGATAGGGACATGATGTAGAGATATAAGGGTCATTAATGGTTTTACATATCTGGGAGGGGGAAGATGCTTAAATTGCTTTGATATTGAGTAATCTCTTGTTATAGGAGAAGCATTTTCAACAGGAAAACATCATCAGAAAAGAATTGTGGGTTTTAATGAACTTCAGATTTCCATCTTTTTACAAAATAAAGACTAATAAAATTAGAATATTTTTCCCTATCTCTTGTTGAATCAGAATTTTTCAATTATTTAGAGACATTGTTTTTGTAATTTTTAAGATAAAAAAATTGTGAAATTGTGTATCATATATTTTTATTATATGCCTACATGAAATATTTTTGACATTTTTTAATACCTTCTTTTTGACAAACATCCCAGAACCAGCTTTTTAAGAGAGAAAGTACAGAGCTTTATGAACTGCATGAGCTTGCTGAACAGCTTGATTGTCTATTATGACTGAGATGAGTAAATCATTATTTTACAAATTGATGTTTATTGGTTCTGAAATATCAATAAATTTGTCTCAATTAAGCATAAATAAATTTCTTTGTCAAGTTCATATAATTCCTTCCAGGCTGTAATTTTCACCATCTTTGTATTTCAGGACTTTACATTGGCTTCTGCATCTCTTGTTCAAGATCCTCCTTGACTAGTAGAAAATATTTCTTATGCTTCTCTTAAACTCTTCATTATGCTATTGATTGCAAAGTATTCTTGACTCCAGCTACACTAGGTAATTAAAAAATCTCAGTTAAAGCATGTGAAATGTCTCACTGAACACGATTTTTCAGTGTTGATCAGTACTTAAAAGCTTGGGTGAATTTGACCTTAGAGAATGTTTCTTCTCTCAGAGCAGCTCAAACAATACTTCTCTCTTAGTAAATTATGTCCTCGTCACTCATTAATCTACTTCTAGTCCCCTTCGAAGAGGTGTTACCTTTGATTCAGAGCAAGATCTCAGTACTAGGACTTCAAAACCTGCTCGTTTGAAGAAGTAATTAATGCCTATGTCACGAAAGGGGATATTTATTATCAGGTTTAAGATGTTTCATTAGGGGTACAACTTGTTCCAAGGAAAAATAAAATAAGATAGTCACTGTAGCACTGAGCACTGTAATGTCCTAATGTTTATGTTCTTTGGCTCCTTATCCTTGGAGAAATTCAAAGTAGTGCCAATAATAAGAATTGTGTCAGCAAAGAGCCACCTAAACCTAATAGGACCCACAGGAGATAGGGGTATCTCATTGTGGTGGGTTGACCCTGGCTAGAAACCAGGTGCACCCAAAGCCCCTCTGTCACTCCCCTCCTCAGCTGGGCAGGTGAGAGAAAATAGAACGAAAAGCTCATGGGTCGAGATAAGGACAGGGAGAGATCACTCACCAATTACCGTCATGGGCAAAACAGACTCAACTTAAAAATATTAATCCAATTTATTACCAAGCAAAACAGAGTAGAGTAATGACAAATAAAACCAAATCTTAAAAACACCTCCCCCCACCCCTCCCTTCTTCCCGGGCTCAACTTCACTCCCCATTTCTCTCCCTCCTCCCCCCTCAGCGGCACAGGGGGACGGGGAATGGGGGTTACGGTCAGTTCATCACACGGTGTTTCTGCCGCTTCTTCATCCTCAGGGGGAGGACTCCTCTCATCGTTCCCCTGCTCCAGCCTGGGGTCCCTCCCAGGGGAGACAGTCCTCCACCAACTTCTCCAACATGAGTCCTTCCCAAGCAGAGCTACTGTATACTTGGTACTAACAACAGGCACGTGCCAGCAATCCCCCTTCACTGTGGAGTCGATGAAGTAGTGAATCAAAAACTGCTAAATTAATAAAGCATATGCTGTCCTAGCTCTGATGCATGTCCAAGAAATTAAGAATTGTCCGCCGCTGCAAATACTGCACTGGGCCATGTGGCACTTAGATCTGAGCTGGTACAGCCTTTTCTACCTTCTCTTAAAGCACAAAGTGCTTCTCATGCTTTGCCCTCCTGAACGGGCCAGTCTCACTCTTCCCCCCCCCGCCTCCAGCCACATGTTCCTTCTGCAACCTTGTCCCTTGGAAAGCATTTATGTGTGTGCACTGAGCCCTGCAACTAGGTGATAACCCAGGAAAAATAAAGGTTATTCGGTAATGTTTTATAACTGGATAAGAGTCAGGTCCAATTCCACCCACACCATGAGAGGACTCACATCTGCAAGCTCTGTCTCTTACGAGAACAACCAGAATTCCAGACTGCAAATAGTCTGAGGTGGGGAATAAATTCTGCTCTACCTGTTAAAACTGTAACGGATCATATCTTTTCATTTGTGAGATTTACCAACTCTAACTTGATTTTCAGATACAAGGAAACAGAAGATTTCTACCAGGATCAAATCTATCACATCAATGAATTCCATTCAGGAGGAGCACATTAGTAAGGCTTAACAGGGGACCCACATGCCAGCTCAGGTGTCTCCTCTGCAGTACCCTTCTCTGCAGCTCTCACACGCCTGTTTGTCTTCAGCTCCACCTTCACTTTTTATGGTAATTCTTCTTTCAGGGTTTCAGACTGGAATAAATCTTAAATCTCCACATAATCTAGCTATGCATCTGCTCCAGGCATAACTTCTGTCTTTTCTTCTAGAAGGAATGGACATCATTAGTGGTTGGACTCAAAAGCAATTACTTTCCTGCATGAATCAATTTATCTATCTGAAACTGCAGCCTAGAGATGCTCTTATTCCTTTCCTTAACTCTTGACCCATCCTATCTTCAGCAGATGTTGTGACATTTGGTAGCATCCTTGTCATATAATATGGCACATAACCACTTCTTCATTTTAGATGAACATTTTCAGTGATCACACATGAACACTTATCTGTAGTTTGTCTTTCAGTTAAAGGATAACCTTACTTTTAAAAGTTTTAAGACAAGATTATGAGTAATGAGTAGCTATCTATGAATTAGCAGTTGAAGATCTACCTCCTTTAATAAGCTCAACATAATGAAAACATTTCCATTTCTACGGGAAACACTTTCAGCAACTTTTAAACCAGGCTCTGATAATGGTCATTTTATATCGACACTAAAATATGGGTTTAATATGGTACATTCTTCACAAGCCAAAACCTGCATTCAAGTATTTGCATCACTCCTGTAATTGCTATGGATGGTCATTCATACTTCAGACTATCATTAAAACCACTAATTTTAATGATACAGCTTACAGGCTATAAATTAGGCTCTTCCTCAATGTCTAATCAAATATAGAATCCTAAAAGAGTAGCTGGATCTGCATTTCCTGAATTCCTTTAATGTTATAATAAAGTAATTTGAAACAATTATGATATCAAATACTATTTTGCACTTCTATAACTCCTTGTGTACAAACACTGCAGTGCACTGCAGAACAAAAGTTGTTACACTTGAAAATGACCCATTACTGCCCATCATTAGTCATCATTATTGGAGAAACTCCAGTCATGTAGGTAGTAAGATCAAATGTATCTGTCTAAAATAAGATGCATGAAGTATAATTTTCAAATATGATTTCTAATTCCATGTAAAGGAGAGGTTTGATTCTCAAGGTTGCTTAACAAGTCTAGCTTAAGTTACACTTTTTTCAATACCTCAGAAAAATCAAGGTGAAAAGTGTGAACATTTTTACCTACGTGACATCCTGAAGATCACCATGGAATGCAATGGCATTGATAGTACAAACCAGATCTTCCCAATTCCATTTTGCCATCAAATATCATGAACTTTGACAGGTACTGCATTCATTTTTTCAATGTCACTTTTTCAGAATGTATTTTCTTGCTTTTTAAGGCCTCTCATCCAAGCATATTTCTGATCTGGAATCATAAGGTTGCTAACTTGTTTGTATGAATTTGGTTTTATCCCATATTTTAAAATAGATTTTTAGATCTTGAGAATACATCTCTCCTCAACCTCAGTGTATGCACAAAGCCAATTTATTTCCTTTGTATCTGCACTTTTTACATAGAAAAGATATTAGATATTAACATTGAATCACTCACCCTGTAGCACTAATTTTAAAAGCCCTGAGAGGCATATGGGTAACTTCATGTTCTGATCATTAACATCAATTACTGTTCAGTTGACCACAGAAAATAAGGATCTTGACACACCCTCATGCAGAAGATGAATAAAGCCTCTCTCAACCTATTATTCATAGGTATAGTGTCTATTTTTATTAGGATTCCTGGAACGTGATACAATTGCAGACAAAGAATGGACTATGGACTGCAATAGTAATATTTCCTGTATCATGATCCTCTTCACAAATTTGCCACCAAAGGTAAATACTCTAGACTGGGATAGGTTCATTTACAACAGTAGCAGATGCATTGTGCTCTGGCTTTTGAGCTGTTCACAAGCAATGTCATAAGAGCCACATTTTGCTGTTTTTAAGTAGCTCCTAGCTTGTATGGATGAATTGTTGCTATTTTTTCACCTGATGTTTCTTCTGTACACAGTGCAGAACAAAATAATAATTAAAAAAAAAAGCCCATGGGAATTATTTTTTTCTATAACTTCCCATTATCAGTAGTGAACATTAACAAATCTCTTGTCTGAGTTATTAAAAGAAGTTGGGAGCTACATAACCATGGAAACACAACTTCCAACCCCCTCAAGCACATGACTGCTCCAAGCCATGACAAGCAAAACCCTGGCAGCAGGAGGGCCTGATCCAATGGATCTGCTGACAATCCAGGCATTTAATTCTGTTCAAACTTACACTGAGTGGAGTTTTCATCACGGAGTTTGGCTTTTCAAAGGTAAAAACAAACACCTAAAAGGACAAAGCAGTTTTTCCATTAAGTTGAATGAGCTTTATATGGTTTTATCACTACTGTTAATTTGTGTGTTATAATAGCACCCTGGGACCTGACCATGGACTTATTTTGTTTTAGGCATTTGCACAAACACACAGTTAGAGGCAGTTCTGGTCCTGAGGAGCTTACAAAGCTTACAAATAAAATAGACAAAGTACATGGACGGAAAAAAGGTCCTCATTTGACCACATCTTTAAACACATACTATCAATCACACCATCAGAAAATCAAGTTGCTTTACTGAGTCAATGCCTAACTGATCCTAAGGATACACAGAAAATCTGTGCTGGAGTCAAAAGTTGAATCTACGTTGAATGACAGTTTCCCATGTACCACTGTTGCCTCAGCAACAAAACCCTACTGTCTTCCTAAAGGAGATGTGCATCTCCTGTTCTGCTGATCAGGTGCTTTTCACAAGAACAGATTTCACGATAAATTTAAGAACTGCCACTATCACACTCTTTTCACTCCTCCATAAGGGAAGACTACAACCAAAGATCTTCACAAATGTCTCGGAAACAGCTGTTATCTTCGCATGCCAGGTACTCAGGATGGTGACAGAAAAGGTGTTGAAACACTGTGTTATTTCAACACTTCCTCTGTTGTTAAACCTGCCATTTCAACATTTTGCTCCTTGGGAAGTTCAGCTTTCACCAGGCATTATTATTCCTAACAGACCACCCTGTGAAAGGCTGTTTCCAGAATGCAGGCATCTTCCATACATAAAACTAGAGAGAGAATCTTGCTTAGGAATAGCTTCAAAGTTTTTTGCTCCTGTTGAAGCTATTCCTAGTGTACTCAACACAGCAAAATTAGCCTTGCATTCAAAGAGCTCCCTAGTCCTAGCATGTCCCAGGCTTTGGGAGGGACTGCACCATCCAGCCCTGCTGCTGGGGACACCGACTGCAGCTCCCAGTGCACGCTCACCGCTGGGCAAGGCAGGACTTCCAGAGGCAAGCTCCGACCACAGCACAACCATTCAATGGCACTGTCAGAAACCCCACTCTTTTTTTTTTTCCTTCTAAACACACCTTCAGCACTGTTTCCAAGCACAGATTGTGCAGTATGCATATTATTTATTAACCTTCAAAGACACGTGCAAAGTTTCTCCTTGGGGAAAGAAAAGAACTGCACATGATGGTAGATAAACATGATGCTTACAGCACTTTCAAAAGGCTGTAGTAGTACAGTGGTGAGAGCTATATTCAAACCAGAGTTTTAAACACAGTTGTGTTTAAACAGAAACATCCCAGCAGTACCCAACCACTCCTGCATGAGTGCTCCCAGCAGGCTTCAGCAGAGAAGGTGATTTTGAGGATTGGGAGATACAATTCCCCGAGCCCTATCTGCTTTCTGTGCTGTCAGGAGAGAAATGCAGAGATCCAAGTTGGTGGCTGCATGACTGTCTCATCACCAGCGTCCTGTAAGGGGATGTCCTCCTTAAAATCTGGTTAAGGCTTTAGTTCATGGGATCTACACGTATGTATGAGCTTGCTGTTTACATCCCTTCCAAGCAGAATCCCACTCGCCCACAGAAGTTCCTATCATAAGTATTATCTCACCAAAATGGTAAACACTTGGCTCTGGGGGCAGCCCATGATGCCTAAAATATCTGCCTGAGATTTCTGTGATCTCACTAGTGCTGCTCAAAACCTGCAGAGGGAAAGTCAGTTGGCTTAAAGTGAAGTGCTCACGCAGAGTACCAGCAATTGGTGAGAAATAGCAAGATTATTCATCCACTTGTCATCCAGACTACTCAGCCCACTTCTAAGGACAAGAACCTAATGGATCAGGGCTGCTGCTCTGTGTCTTTTGCATTTTAGTCCAGTAATTCAAGCAGTGACCCAAGAAGTGAAAATCCTGAATCCACAGCACTGAATATTATCCCAGGAGCACAGGTAGCCTCTTGCATCAGCTTGCTTTGTCCCCCTCCTGTTAAAACCAAACCGCTGCCAGTCAAAAAAGCAGGACCTAAAAGTCTAGAAGGTGGCCAGCTCTACCTGTTTGAATAGATTTGCTGAAAACAGGAATTCTGTTTATATAACAAAATCTGAATTCAGCCCCATGAAAGTCTTGTATCATAGATGACAACTCTGTGGCAGACTTAACGCAGCGTGAGCTGCTCAGCCCCCAAGTAACCGTGAGGTTCCCCAGCGCTGCAGACAGGCTCCGGTGTCAGGGCTGGCAGAACATGCCCTTCACATCAGCCAGCTAAAGAAATGCCCTGGACACACCACGCTGCTAGCTGGAATGCAAGAACACTTTCCTCTCATAAAATTAAAACGCCAGATTTAAACAAATATAGTTGTAGCATTGTTAGGAATCCTGTCCAAAATGAGCAGATGTAATTACTTCCACCTGCAAGAATATTGTGCCAGACAGGTAGGGAAAGGTTTCTGCTCACCACCATTACTGAGCAGGTGAGTGTAATGAGAGGGAGGAGAGCAGGGGCATTGTGACCCCAGGTGTTATGCATCAGACACTGGAAACATGTCTCAGATGTGCAAAGGCAATTTCACTAAGTGCCATAACATCTGGTAACTATAACACATTCAGTGCCATTCTTTTTTTTTTAACCACATCAGCTGACTGATGACATTTTAGCCATCACTTATTGTTCCAGATCATCTTAAAATGTCTGCTGAATCCTCACATACTGCATTTGTTGAACTATTTAGAGATTGATGAAAGAAATTTGTCCTCCTCTTCTTCAAAGCAGCCACCTTTCTTTTTATCATGCTGCATAAGCCTTTTACTTCTGTTGACTGTTAATGATAAGCCAGGTAAATACCCATTCTTTAATTAAGTTCATCCCAGCAAACAGCCACAGAAAGCTGTCAGACTTATTATAATACCGTATTTTTTGCACAACAGAAATGAAACATGAAATATCCTGTACTGTAAGTTCAAGGCTCCATGAAGCATGGGCACAGAACCCAAGTTCTTGGTGGACAACTCTAATTATTAAACTGTTTTGCCAAAAAATTCAGAGGCTGGGGGAGGAGGGCACATTATTACTAGTTGCGGTACTGCCCATTTTAACTTTGGCATTTTCTCTGGGAATTTTGCCGGAGATGGGTGCCCATCTGGCTACAAAGCACCCTCAGGCAGGACATGGGAGCTCATCTCACTCCTACTACTGCTGCAACTGAACAACTACACCTAGGCATCCAGGGAATGCTTAGGCTAAACAGAAGGGCATGCTATGATTATAAGCAGCTACGGGGGCAATATTTTTGAAGAATAGACAGACTAGGTTGCTGTTGACTCTTTGAGGGATTTTACATGTCCTTAATCTAAATTCAGGCAAGATTTAAGTAGAGTAAATTTCATTAAAACTAAGGCTTAAAGGAGAAAAACCTCATTCTAAAGATTATTTCCTTTTTACTCAAAGCCCTATTGTCTGGATAGGAACAATAGATATCGGAGAATTTATCTTTGAAAATTTATCTTTGAAAAAAAAAAGAACTGCAGGAAAACCTGTTTCTCAGTCATTCTCCTTTATCTCCACAGCCATGTTATGTACATTTTCACTTCTGAACTGTAACTACCTGTGTATTTTAGCATGATACTTGAAATACCCTATTTTACTCGTTAGACCTTACATTTACATCACTTCAGCATCAACCACGTCATTAGGGTCACAGTGGTGTCAGAACTTGACTTGGCCAGTATCATTATACGTTTGGCATTGACACAGTCTGAATTCAGAAATGTCTTATCTCAAAAGTAAATTATTTATATGCATGCATACTCATATGTCCATCACACTAATTAATAAAGCCAAGCATCTCAGAAGACTAATTGATTTCTATTTATAAAAGCAATGTTTATGTGTCTCAATATATATATTAGCTTATCTATATATAACAAAATCTTTGTTTCTTCTCAAATCAGCCTGTTGCCACCTGTTTAACTGTTTGCATCTTCATCCTGAGTGCTGCTAACTTATGAAGTTGGTGCAAAATCCATACAAGGACTGATGTTTTTTCTTCTGTGTAGGAGTTACTAATATATATGGTAATATATCAGGTATCTGACCATAACATGGGCAGTTATTCTAGCTATTCATTTTTATTTCTCGTCCATCACAGGACTACACAAGACGTTAAAAGAAAGTATCAAACAGCAGGACACATATGAGTGCCCAAATGAAGACAGATGCAATTGTTGCCATCCCTCTGTTTCTGTGCAGGGCAAATGTCACTCCCAGTGGGAGTGCTGGGTTCTGTTGTTCATTAGAGATGAGTCTGTCACCACTGCACAGAGCGACCCTCCGGAAGAACCAAGCAGACCTTTCTGGGGTCTTGCTGGCCACATTGATGTACCCAAACCTCCACCAATCTCACAGTGGGCATGGCTAAAAGCAGCCTAACTGAAAGACATTTCCAAGAAGCAGATCTTCAATTTCTGTTGATGAGCAGAAATTGGAAAGTATATAATACATCCCTTTTATTCAAATCATTACTCATACAGGTGTCTATGCCATTCCCATGGAGAGCCTCAGCGTCAAAGAGGAGGAAGAAAATGCAATACGGGGTCTGAAGGAGAAAATGAAATGCTGGGTGTGAAGAATTATCTCTCTATCACAGCCCAGTGCTCCTCCACTTCCAAAGGTAGCAGGGCAGGTGACGTGCTATATCTATCTCCTATAAATTCAGCACAGCTGAAGTGCGCTTCATCAGCCAGGAGATCGTAGTTCCTGGTTACGAGTATGGGAATAGCAAGAGCTGGCAGCTCAGATCCCACTTCTTTCCCTGTGGCTAGGACCATGGCATCATGGTATGCCAGAAGGAGAAGAGGACATTGTTATTAGCAGATGCCTTACTGTGTTATCTACAGATGTGGATCAATGCCCTTAGTGTGCTTTGTATGTGATGAATACATAAAGATTAAAAACCAAACCAAAACACTTTCAGAACATGCTTATGCTTAAGAGATTTCCAGGCAGACAGACAAAAGAAGTACTTGTCCTCCTTTGAAATACTGGTTATGTGCTCATTTAATTACTATGTGATAATTTTTAATGGGAATTAGAAATCTAGTTTTGTTCCTATTTTACTGAAATTTTTTCTGCTACTACTGATTTAAACCAACAGAAGAAAAGAACCAACCCCCAAACACATACTGCCAATTGGTGATCCATTTTTAGCATTTTTTCTACTCAAGCACACCCCCTGGCTCCATATACAAAAATTTTATGACCGTGAGATAATTTTTGTCATCACTGCATCAGGTCTTTACTATGGTATTCTTCATAGTATTTAGTAACAAATACTCAATTATCAGCGTCCAAAGGTTTTTATGGTATGTTCTGCCAATAACAATTAAGTTGATAGTGACTTTTGAATAAGTGAATATCCAGATCTATTGACCCAAGAGTTAAAAATTAACTGAGGAGATGGCAAGGTCAATATTCGCCTAGAGCAACAATAAATCTTGATGTTCTTCACAATAAAAAAGATGCACCTAATAACATATGTATTGAAATCTGTTGCCCAGATCCCCAATCTCTCTGCTAGACAAATAAAGGATGTTCATGACAGAGGGAAATCTTTGTTATAGGTGAGAATAAAGCGGGAAAGGTACAGTCAGCCAGCCCAGAGCCCATTTTCCATTATGTTCTTTAAAGTAAACTCTCTGTTGTTCTAAAATATGCCAGGAAAGGTTTCAATCTGTAGCCAGCACAACCTGGAGAGAACAGCTGGGTGTTCGCCTCAGCTGTGCAGGTTACTCTCTCAGGTTCATGTGCTCTGACTATGACTCTTCATCCAAATTTCAGTGAAGCCATGGAGAGAATTAGATTTCTATCTCACACCAATGAGCTGGGTAACCCATCCCAGCCTCACTTGGGGATCATCTGAAATATTGGAAATTTCCTACTATGAACATTTATAAGAATATATGTATATGAGAATAGTTGAAAATGGAATTAGATAAGGGAGAAATTTCTGATGCAAAGATCTCCCACTTTTTTTCAATTACAAAAAACCCGAAGTAACCGTTTCAAGGAATTCGCTAACCAATAAAAATTCAATGTTCATACATGATCCATTATTGTATTTGCTTTGCAGATAGTCAGAAAATGTTGAAGTTGAGCTAAGTTAGCTACTAGCATTTATATTTCAATGATGTGAATTATCTGCGTGTGTAGTCTCAGTAGGGGTTTATTATTCCCTGGCTGCAGCTCTTTTGGACTCAATAGGATTTACTGTGTGGCAAAACAACATTCAAATCAGCAAAAAGAGATGCAATTTAGGGCCTGAGTGGCTCAGATAGATAGTCACTCAGCAGATCATAAGGCAGGGCAGGAACCAAATCAGCATGATTTCCAGTCACATAGATGGAATATTTGCACACCAAATTGTTTAAGGTAAAAGTTAAAAAAATAATTTCTGAAATTATAAGGTGTACAGTAAAAGACTTTACTATACATTGAGTTTAACTCAGGTCAGAATTAGAAGGTAACCCAAAATTTCATTTTAAGTCAAAACAGCACTAAAGTAGCTGCTTGCTTAGTTACTGTTGTGAGATCAAAGTGATCAACAAAATTTCCACCATGAGAAGCAAAGTCATTAACATATCTATATTCAATTGATTAAACATGGTAAATAGATACTTCCACAGATAAACTGATTGTACCATGTTAAGCATTAGGCTCTAAGAGAGTGACAAAATGATCCTATACATAACTTGTGTTTGAGAAGGAAACGACCTGTGGAGAATCCTGACCCAATTAACTTTCGTGCATAGACCGAAAGCTCTGTGTTCTGTATGGATGCAAGGATGAATAACATCAGGATGGAAGGATAAACAGTGCAAGTTAGAATGTCAAGGTGGGAAATCCTATTCCAAGAATTGGTAATGTACATTCAAAAAGCTGTGTGTACATACCTTGTCTAGTAATTTTATGAGATTTATATAGGCCCAATAAGACACAATGCAAATTCTTTTAAATTTTTACACACATACAGCTTGTACAATACATGGTAGGATCGCTGCCTTTTTTTTTGTGTGTATGTGTGTGTATGTGTTCATTAATCCATTATTTCTCCATACAATTTCTTTGGAATAAGGGCTATGGAATAAATTCATATAAATACAGTTTTTGACCGGAAGGGAGTTTACAATCTATATGTCAAAGTGTATGATCCAATATCAGTTAAAGGAATTTTCAAATACGTATTTGTACTGCTGCATTTTCTCCTGTGTATGTATGATGTTACGAATCCATCTCATCATTTATTTTCACACTGTTTGACACTAACCACGGGGAGAAAAAGTGAGGAAATTTCTTCTTATTTGCTCACTCTAGCTTCTGATATTTAAATGCAAATCACCTGCGGTTAGCAGGATTGTTATTCTTATCTCCCTGAACCTTGTCTGTCTTGTCTCTCTCATTTGTTCGGCTTTAATATATGTGAACTGTCTTTTTTAATTCCTACAGGGAAGTTCCCACAGGTCTGTTCTAAGAGGCACAGTGGTAAATGTTCTCTTCTTTCAGCTGGGAGAGCCACTCATTTACATTTCGATTCTCATGCTGCTGGAAATTGTGAAAAATAATCAGACAATTTGTTTATATATCACTGTTTCTCTAAAGTTCAAACCATTATAATAAGAAAATCCTATCCAGTATTCATAGAGAAAAGTGTCAAACAGAAAATACGGACACATCAGGTATTCACGTGACTGCATCTCAAACAGTATTGTACTAGGGGAAAGGGACAAAAGCAATTTTGTAGTTAAATATTTCAGATAATTTAGAAGATGAACAGCAGGCAAAGGTCTCTTATTCACAGCTCTTTTTTGTGTGTGTGTTAAAATCCAAAATTGTAAGACTGTGACTGAGCAGATAGTGCAGTGAAAATTGTTTGGTTCACTTTTTGACTTAGGAGTGTATTGCCATAACTGAATTCCAATTTCCAGCTAAGAAAATTTTATTGAAAACTGACATTTCTGAGCATTTGCAAGATGAAAAATAAACTAGCAATAACATGCACAAGGGAATGAGCCTGATGATAGATTCTTATGAGTTTGCCCAGATTGCTTTATAAAAAGTTTAAGAAAACTGTAGAGAAAACTGAAAGGATGATTCTTGTTATTTTAGACAACACAAATCTAGGGAATAAATACTGGCCTTTAATTATTTGTTGCTATTTTTATTCTTTTAATTGAATTTAGTGTTTGGGGAAAATGCTAAATCAGCAAACTTTTTCTATACCCAGAAAAATGAAAACAGCCATAAAGCAGCTTTTTGTGCACAGCCACGTAAATGCCTTTCTGCCGTGACCTAAGGGAACTTCCCCACCAGACCTTTCTGCTCAGGTTTTGGATAGCGTCATGTGGCTTTCCACAAGGTAGCCCTGCTTGAGCAGGGTGGTTAGACCAGGTGACCTCCAGAGGTTCCTTCCAACCTCAACCATTCTGATTCTCTCAAGGTGGCTAAATGTGTTGGTAACTTTCTGAGAAGGGTACATGTCCACTGTGAACTTCTCTGAGCCTATTAGGCTTTGTTCTTGCAGATCACAAAACTTTCAAGACACAAATTTCAAGTAACAGATTTCCCTCCCTCATGACCTGCCAGGTTCAGACCTCAGCACAGGGAAGTCATTTCAGCACATGAGTACCTTCAATATATAAGCAATGCCATTGAATCAAGCCTACAAGGGTTTTACTTATTTCTTTAATAGAGCTATTTATATGCTTAAAATGATGCACATGCATTTGTGTTTTGCCCCAGGCTTCAGCCTTGTCCTGAGTTTCCTTCAAGCTGACCGCCAACCCAGCAGAAGCTGCTGCAGCTCTGCACAGGCACTGGCTGTTTGGGGGGTAGTCAAGTACCAGGGCCGAGTGCCCCTCACTTCGTCCAATTATATTTTTAGGCTGTTTCCTTTCTTTTTATATTTATCATTGCTTAAACTGCAATGCCTTTCTAAGCAGGTATTCCTTTCATTGTGATGCTGCAAGTACCCTCCAGAGAGCTTCATTCTTGCATGTAAAGCCACTGAAATCCTTGCAACTAAGCACAGTGGTGACCTCTGGACTCTGAACTGGTTTTTTTATATCATCAGCTTGTACGAGGTTAGTCTTTGTAAGTCCAATATTTCTGCCTTTGGCCGGGATAAATCCTCAAATGCTATTTAAAATCCTTCCATCAGCTTCTTTCTCCTATAGGTTCAGGGATAAACATATCAGCCTAGTTCTTCTAACAAATATGACATTTTATTTAAATGTGAAAAAGGAAATTTGAGAGTGTATTACCACTTCATCTTTACGTAGGGATTAATAACTCAGTACTAGGATTAACTAGAGAGTGAAGGGAGATGTCACCTTCTCCCCAACGGGAGCAGCCTGTCCTCATTGAGCATTTCCCTGGGATACAGGGATGCCCCATCCGCTCACAGCTTGGCTTAGTTCAGCCTGGGAAAAACAGTCCAGGAACAGGCTGTGGTTCTTAGACCTTAATTCTGCCTCCTAGGTCATTAGTATGACCTGGAAGTTCCTTTGTAGTCTGGATATGTTGATATAAACCTGGTCCCCTGGGGCCAGATTTTTCTCCAGTTTTTTTCTGTTTTAAAACTAGAGTATCTTCACTGACTCCTCTAACATTGTATCTGTTTTGCAAATGAAATAACTTAGAAAAAACAGTCCTTACTTTCAGTCACACTGGAAGAATTGCCAGTTAATTCCTTTTTCACAGAATAAAGTTATACTTTAGACCTTAGTTTTGCTCTTGGTTAAACAAGTATGCTTTGAAAAAATAAATATGGAACAACCCAAAACCTAATACTTTCCCGTCATTGCCCAATTGCTAATTTAGTCTTTACATAATGAAGAGCCGGGTAGCAGACATACAACTATTTCACTATTTCTCTGAGGAAAAATGGCTTATGAAGCATGCTGGAGCATTCTTTAGCTAGGAAAGAAGTCCTCATCCAGGCTTGGATAAAACCAGAATCTGACAATCAAAAGACAATGCTTCGTAAAATTTCTACAATAATTTTTTTCCCCAGAAAAGTACTTAAAAGGAAGTTAAAACCTTCCCTTTCCTAAATTGCCCCAAATCCTACTGCATGAAAAAAAAATTTAACAATGTGGAGCAGGCAAAAATCCAGAAATGTAACACCTCCACCACAGGTTTTGTTTTAGTGCCAATCTTTTTTCCCAGGAATTTGTTCAGATGTTGTAGCAACTGGCAACAGTACAAAACACATAAATGGACGGGTCAGAGTGCTTATCGGCCATGTTCAGGTTCTAGATGACCTTTTCTCAGTGCCAATGATGTTGACTTTAATCCTATTAGATATTTCTGTTGTGCTGCAGTGGTAATAGGTCACTGCTGAACTGTACGGACAGATTGTGTGGGAGAAAGGTTTCCTGTCTGTTTTCATTATATTTATTACAGATAGATGGGCAGTGATTGTCTTTAGATCAGATTTAAGTTTCAGATGAGGCTTCAAAATTTAGACCTAAGTTATATAGGTTTGGGTTTGCTGATGGCAAATTCTGCAGGCTTACCTTGTAAGATCTCTGCCATCCCAAATCGGTAAAATTTTGCTCTTGTGTTCTTCCAATGTCTAAAGTAGAAACAGAAGAATCAGGATTTTAGTTTGGACTTGCCCTAAGTGTGACTTCCTAGGAACAGATGGAAATTTGAATATATATATATTTCATGCTTCTGGGAATTAAAATATCACTTTTTGGTTTTCAACCATCTTTAAATTCTAAACATTTGCTGTCCATTTCTAGTTTCTTCTTGGGCACTGTTAATGTATTTTTTGGAGCTCATTATCGTTCAAGCACTTCACATTTACTTGTTTTCTTCAGTGATTTAAAATATGGATTAGATTTCCATTCATATGTTAATATTGTGCCAGTTTCTTTGAAGATCAGCTCTAATTTTTCATCCATTTCTGTCCTTATGTGAGCTTTCCATGAGAAAATAAATGCCTGGCTAGTCAAGTACATATTAAAATACAAAGCTAATAAAAGTGAACTATTGAACCGAAATATGCAACTTTCAGATGTCGTCTTCTTTTAGTTTTTTTCTCTGCAGCACCCTTTCCTGGTCACACACCATCAATTTAGCTGGTAGTCTCAAGAATATTAGGGTTCACTGACTGTCTATTAGAAAAGAGCCATTTCTAAGAACACAGATGTATGAGGCAATTTGTTCAAAAAGCAAGGAAGATTAGTGCCTCCCTTCTAAAAACTGGCTTAAAAGCATAACATCATTTAAATAGGAAAAAATACAGTATATTGCTCTAAAGACAAATGTTTTTACACTATTTTAATACATGACAAGCATAAAGGTATTAACCTATCATGTCCTTTTTTATGGAAATTATGTTTTTTGAGATCTTCAAAGAGGAAGATGACTTAATATTTTGCAACCTCTACTCTTTCTGTGAATGAAAAGAGGAACTGTAGTGATAGTCTAAAGAAACACTGCTGGAGAGTTTATTGGGATAAAATCTCTTTATTGGGATCAAATCTCTTTATTGGGATCAATACTAGGTAAAGTTACCACTGCTCTTACCATTATGTCAGAATGATGCTGTATTCCCGTAGCAGCAGAGCACACATTTTATGGCCACTGGACTTTACAAGAACCTGTCAACAGTTTAAGAATAGAGGGCATAACAGCAGCTCATTTCTAAGAGCAAATTTTGTTGGGGAAGCGATGCCTACATAGGAAATACAGGTTTTAATGAACACAAGAAAGAGTGATCAAATTCCTACTTTGTTACGCTTTCAACTTTAACTAGAAGCCCAGACACCCAGAGACATTTTTACTGTATCTTAACTAATTCTTGTCAAGAATATTCACAAACTAGCTATTTCAAAATGAAGGTTTCATTGTTGCAGTGCCTCTCTCACTTTACTTCGGGTTAACTGCTTCACAGAATCTTGGCTATTATTTCGTGATATTCAGAAAATATTAAATGTAACCTTGAAATGAAATGCTCAGGTGAAAGGTGCCCACATCGGGCGCCAAAAAAGACTATGGAGGGTTGACCCTGGCTGGGGGCCAGGTGCCCACCAGAGCCGCTCTATCACTCCCCTCCTTCTCTAGACAGGGGAGAAAAGCTACAACGAAAAGCTTGTGGGTCGAGATAAGGACAGGGAGAGATCATTCACTAATTATCGTCACGAGCAAAACAGACTGAACTGAGAGAGGAAACTCATCTAATTTATTACTAGGCAAAACAGAGTAGAGGAATGAGAAATAAAACCAAATCTTAAAACACCTCCCCCCACCCCTCCCTTCTTCCCGGGCTCAACTTCACTCCCGGCTTCAACCTCCTCCCCCCTCAGCGGCACAGGGGGACGGGGAGTGGGGGTTACGGTCAGTTCATCACACGGTGTTTCTGCCGCTTCTTCATCCTCAGGGGGAGGACTCCTCTCATCGTTCCCCTGCTCCAGCGTGGGGTCCCTCTCACGGGAGACAGCCCTTCATGACCTTCTCCAACGTGAGTCTCCTCCACGGAGTGCAGTTCTTCATGAACTGCTCCAGCGTGGGTCTCTCCCACTGGGTGCAGACCTTCAGGAGCAAACTGCTCCAGCATGGGTCCCCCACGGGGTCACAAGTCCTGTCAGCAAACCTGCTCTGGCGTGGGCTCCTCTCTCCACGGATCCACAGCTCCTGCCAGGAGCTTGCTCCAGCGCGGGCTTCCCACGGGGTCACAGCCTCCTTCAGGTGCCTCCACCTGCTCCGGCGTGGGGTCCTCCACGGGCTGCAGGTGGAATCGCTACACCCCCTCATCCTTCCTCCATGGGCTGCAGGGGGACAGCCTGCTTCACCATGGTCTTCACCACAGGCTGCAGGTGGAATCTCTTAAGCCCCATTCCCCGTCCCGCTGTGCCGCTGAGGGGGGAGGAGGTTGAAGCCGGGAGTGAAGTTGAGCCCGGGAAGATGGGAGGGGTGGGGGGAGGTGTTTTAAGATTTGGTTTTATTTCTCATTCCTCTACTCTGTTTTGCTTAGTAATAAATAAGATGAATTCCCTCTCTCAGTTCAGTCTGTTTTGCTCGTGATGATAATTAGTGAGTGATCTCTCCCTGTCCTTATCTCGACCCATAAGTTTTTTTTTCGTTGTACTTTTTTTTTCTCCCCTGTCTAATGAAGGAGGGGAGTGATAGAGCGGCTCTGGTGGGCACCTGGCCCCCAGCCAGGGTCAACCCACCACAACTATAATTTTAAAA
Source organism: Balearica regulorum gibbericeps (assembly GCF_011004875.1). Classification (NCBI taxonomy): domain Eukaryota; kingdom Metazoa; phylum Chordata; class Aves; order Gruiformes; family Gruidae; genus Balearica; species Balearica regulorum. The sequence goes on from NC_046184.1 coordinate 12,676,467, forward strand.
ATCTAAAATAAAAGCAAAATAATCCATTGTGACAAATCTGGGTTTACTTGCGTTTGATATTTTTCATATTTTCTTCTAGTCTTCTTCCAAAAGGAAATAGAAATCAAAAAGAAATGAAGAATACTAGTATGTTGAAGTAGTAATCTTATTAAGTTTCGTCAGTCAGAGCTCATTTTTTCTTAACTTTCCATAATGCCATTCATCTGAATTAATCAATTCACATACAGAATGTGGTTTGTGTTTTAAAAAGGGCTTTTTCCCTCCCATGAGATACAGCTAAGAAATTGGCAACTGAAAACAGATACAGAATGTCTTAGTGGGATGAAGTCGGCTGCCTCAGCAAACAAGTCAGATTGACACAACAATTAGGCAAGACTCTCAAAGCAGTTGCTGTATCAGATACTTCCCTTATCAACCAAATTGCAACATTTGATTTACATAATTGAATGTAATTCTTCTTGCCACCTGCACAACATGACAAACAACTGACAATAATTTTTAAAAAGCTTTAAAAATATATTACCCTGAAGTGGTGGCTCTCCAGACTAACACAGGTCAAGATCCACTGAGCTGAGGTAAAATACTGAAGGATGTTCCAGGTAAGCAGAAATTGGCAGGTGATTCTGGTTGGCTTTATATGCATTCCACTATTCTTGAATAAAACATCACATGGATCATCCACAGTCCATAAAAGGGTTTGCCAGTAGTTTTCTATATTTTTTTTACAACTGTAGAGAAATACATTATTTTTTTTTGCCTGCCACAATACACATCTCTGCTGAGGAATTTAGCTGCAGAACCAAATTGCTATATTATGTTCTCCATCACTCCTATGATACTCCAGGGAAGCAAGAATGAGAAATTTATAACGAAAGGAATCTTTTCACCCCTTTGTGCAGCTATGTCTTGAAATACTTTTAAATGGAACTTCAAGCGTTATTACTTTAACAGAGAGTCATCTGTATTCTAACCACATCTGGTACTCACCCGTTGCTTGCCAGTCCACCCAAGAACAGTTGATCTTCTGCACTTTAAAACAATCCAAAATGAAACAGTTAACAGTGGTATCATTAGGTCTTTATTACATCTCAGAGTTAATGATTCAATATGATACTGAGCTAACTGGAAACATTTTAATTCTGTCAGACCCATGAGACCTGGGTTTGATCTCATACCAAAACGCATCAGAATTAATTTGGGAGAACTCAGCAAGTCCGTTGGCTCCAGTTGTGTTAGCAACTCAGGAACTCGGTGTTGTATTTCTGAAGACAGCTCCAAACTGAGTCTCATTTTCTGCGAACTTCCACCATGGCACAGCTCTTCCTGAACTGGCAGTACTTCGTGCAAATGATAGAGTCACTCTGGTTCTCAAGCTTTGCAGGTAGAGCAGTTAGAACAAACCGAAAAATCTTTCCTGTTCAGCACTTGTGAGACCATTAACATAGTGACTCAAAAAGAGAATGGGATAAATGCTAATGCGGAGAAGAATTCATGATTTCATGCTATTGTTATTCTGTTGTGTTCATTTGGTTCAAATCTTTGCCACAGGAAAATCACTTCCTAAATACAGAATATGCATTCTGTCCTTGAACTCACGATGACTTGCCTCCTATTCATTGGACTCCACAGACTCCCTGAGCACATCCACTCTCCAAGATATTGTCCAGCACTCTTCACCAAACCTCCCAAAAAGCCTACAGATCATCTCAGGCTGCAAAGAGACACTGACACTTATTTCTGCTAGTTCTGATCATTTTGCTACCTCATACTCCAGATTATTTGTCTGAGTTGCCCACTTGACTCTTCAGCTCAGATTCATCTCACCTATTTTTAGACACCTAATATAAGTGAGAGTACTTGTCCTCGGTTCCTGTAAAATCGATGGAGAAAGACAAGCAACTCTGTGAAGACAAGCCGTTCATTGCTTGGGTGGGTTGAATCTCCCCAGAGATGCCCACCCTTCTCCTCTGGCTGAAGAAAGATGCTACAACAACTGCACTTCTCATAGAGGCTTCCGAGCGAGGTGTGTAAAGTCAGCTGCAACTGCTCCAAACATAGCTGACTTCAGTTTGCATGGGGACAATAAAATAGGACCCTGGTCCTTGAGAGGGTTTCCATATCACTATAACACTACTTGTGCTTGCTTCTTTTGGCACACTTTTCCGCATGCCATTTTTCCATTACTTCCAGGTTGTGGATTAAAAGACAAGCGAGCCCGCTGTGTAATATTATATAATCAAAGCAGTGAGTAGTCCCAGGAAAGCAGATGGGATTCTTTATTTTGTTTTCCTTCACAAGCCTTTTGCTTCAATCAGTATTGTCACAAAGTTTTAAGATCTGTTTTCTAATGGCTTCTTAGCAGAACAAGAATTATATTCCAATAGAGCTCTTTCCTATTCAACCTACAAAGCAACCAAAATGGCCATAGTAAAATTTCTAACTTGAACTCTCTGTGAGGTGAGGAATAGCTTGAAGTAAAGGAGCCATGCATTATGCTGTGCCAGCAAAAATCTTTTTCTCTCATCCATTCCAGATGCACTAGAATTGACAAGGACTGACTGTATGTTGGTGGTAGCCAACCAAATTACACATAGAGAATTGTGCTAATACCTAACTGAGTCTGGGAAACAAGGATGAGAGAGTATAGGAGGAAACGCCTGCACTGTAGAGCAGTACTGGTGCAGTTTTGAAGCCTGAAGGAAAAGAATAACTTGCTCCATATTCCCCAGAACCACCCGCTCCTCCATCCCCCAGCTGAGCTCACGTGGGGATTGTAGGGCATGAATTCATACCAGAAATGGATGTTGCTGCAATCAGATAAAATGGAGACCAAGCTCCTGGAGCTGATGACAAACTCATGCATTCAAACCCTGGAAGTCCATCTATGAGAGTGACAGCACTGACCCCAGGTGAAACTTGATTCCTCTTTAATCCACACATTTTTAGTTTTCTGGAGTCTCTTTCTCCCCCTTCCCGTTCCTGTAGTGTCTGAGTGTACTTAGCTAAATTTATCTGTTCTTTCTGCCATTATCATTAAGAAAGATTCTTTTTTATTATCTTTCACTTGACATCATTGTATCCGCAATCAAGAATCCCACCTACATACATTCTGTGAAGCCTTGCGATGCCTTCAGACACCAACATTTACATGCACTGCATCTTTTCTCTCCTACTGATAAAGTGTTGTCACCCAACAGGTTTTTATATCCCATCTGGTATGAACGTAACACACAAAACTACTTAACCTGATGTCGATAACAGCTATTCTTCTGAATTATTTAGAACATAATTTAACATTGTGCTTTATACTAAAATTCAGTGGTAACACACTGCTGGCAATACCTCATGGGGTAATGTATACCTCGGGGGTTAGGACTGAGGGGCAAAACAAGAGGCCAAAGGACTGTGAATATTCTCAGAGTGCTCCTGGCACACTGGAAACACTGAGCATAGCATGTCGTACTGTGAGCAGGAAATGAAAGGCAAGTAACAAGATGAAAAGCCTCTGCGTTAAAAATGCCAGGGGTATAACCTTTCTGACAACAAAGCAAACAGATTCTTGCTTAACACTACACTCCCATAATAATAATTATTGTTAATATTAGCAAGTTAATTAACTCTCCACTGTACATATTAGGTTGCAGTCAGAATATGATTTAGAACTTGTAACCTGTCTGTGGAGGTTTCTCACAGTGGGAACCGCTTACCTGGTTTTGAATCAGTGGCATTTTGATGCTGTAAGGTAGTCTTGTGCCCTGCTAATGTTTATCATTTCCACAGGCCATCTTCAGGTAGTGCCCACAAGCTATTTTTTTTACAGTACCCTGAGGGAAGAGCTGCACAAAGGAATAGCTTTACAGAGCACCTTACAATGCTGAGAAGAACCTACTCATTGGGATTTACAGAAGCGTCTGAGCACAGTAGAGTTTATCTATACAGTAGTTTTTGCCAGCCAAACCCAATCACATTCCCAACATTTCTTTGCCATGTGACTGAAACTAGTTGAGTCCATACTGCTTGCAAGGGCAAAGTGGTAATTTGCACATGCCCCCCTCTGTTGCAGGAGGGTCCTCACTGAGCGTGCAGGTCCCACCCAGAGAAAGGTTGGGTGACAGCCTCGAATGACCACTCAGCGTTGTCCTAGATAGACAGTGTGGCTGTCACCTGGGGCACTTGACACCCAGTGATTTTACTCTGGCCTAAAGAGAGAAATTACACAAATGAGCATCATAGGTAAAAGTGGGATTACAATTCAGAAGTTTGGCACTCTGGAAGTGTCCTAGGAAGACCACTTTTCACTATGCAAAGATCTCAGATAAATACATACAAAGCTTCCATGGTTTGTGTTAAAAAGAATGAGGAGCAGTGATTTCAGAAGTAGTTTTGAAAATTAGAGACAGAGTTTCCATTGTTCACTTCTCTTTCATATACATGAACGTATATGTGAATATTAATCTATTCATTTTATGCTCCCATCCCAAATTTGTCTTTGACTCAGTATGTGCCTATAAGGAAATAATTTTCTCCCCTGGGCCTCAGCTTCCCTTTTCTATCTGTGGAAACCTCCAAACTAATAATTTTAAAATTCCCACACAGAAAAATGTTTTCAGGCTTAATATATTAAGATAAATAAATTATACAAAGATGTTTGAAAAAACAGTGCATAAATGCTGAAAGATTTATCATAAAGAACAATTACAGCAAACGCATTTTGAGTATTAAGTCTAAAATGTTTATAAGTCTATAAATCTTCAGAGGAAATCCTTTGAGCAAAGTTGTTCCTTTCATACGAAAGTGCTATGCAAGAAAAATAATAAGATTAAATATTGTTTATGTGTATACCACACCATAATAATGTAGCTGCATTGGCTAAAAGCACTAATAACATCACATTAATTACTTTAAAGAGCTAAATTATCTCCCACTACAAGTACCAAAGGTCTCTTAGCTCTAGCTGAGCTAAGGCGGTTCCTCCTCAGTTTAAAATTTGTTCTTCTATGATACCTTTTTTGCACTTTATATACATTGCATTCAACCAAGAAGAGGAGACATGATAACTATCTCTAAACAGTTGAGGTGCATAAATATCAAGGAGGGAGACATGTCACAAGGTAATAACAAAAAGATGCAAACAGAATAGTTCAGGCTGAATATGAGGGAAAAAAAGTCATATTAATAATGATAAGACCTATTGGACTGTGGAAAAGTCTTTAAAGGGAAATAATAGAAACTCCATCTCCAGGGATGAGTACAAGCACACCAGAAAAATTATGAAATAAAACATTGCAAGAAATAATCCTGATGTGACTTGAGACGAAGCAGATTATTGTAATTGGTTTTGTTCATCTTTAATACCTATGATTCATAGTGGACAAAGACAAAAAGAAAACACACTGCACAAGCGTTCCAGACTTGCAGTGACAGAATCAGTTTGACAGACTGACATTTGGAAGACAGTTTTGCAGACCTATCGGTCATTCCATGAAAGCATTTACTATTCAGAATATGTATTGATAATGATTGATTATTTGTATTTAAGTTTTCAAGCCTCTATTTCTTCCTTTCATTCCCTCTGGGCTTCATTTAACAAAAAACACAGTAAATGAAACAATGGAGTCTCTGATATTTATTTTTATAGATCTTGTCAGGGCATGATCACTATGGAAATTATGTTGTCAATGAAGTCTTATTTCTCTTGCACTTTTATCTTTATTGCCATGGATACTTTCATCCTTATAAGCACTAATAAATAGAATTAATAGAAGAATGTGTTTTGTGATATTATGACTTGTGGAAAAAAATACCGAAATTGTAGTCTTCCTCTAAGTTGAGGCCCTTGAGGTGAAGGAATACAGCAGTATTTTCCATTGGTAGAAGAGGACATTCAACTCTAGGACAATGAAAAAATTAGTGATTGGCCAGACTGAGGCCAGCAGCCATAAATTTAATCTCTAGAAATGTTAAGGTCACAGATGCTAGAAGGATTTTAGTTCAGGCTCTTCTAGTTTCTTTCCCAAATCTGTATTCTAGTTATAAGACAAACTCTTCAGAGAGGAACCTCTGAAGATTGCTCCACCTTCCAACTCTGCAGCCACTTCAGCAGACAGGGACTTAAAAGACCAAGTGACTGACCTTGAGAAATTTGAAAGCTTTTGTTCTAAGAAGAAGATGGCAGAGCACAACATAGTGTAGAGGTATCTTCAGGATGTCATCCATGCCAGAGATCCTCTGATACCCGGAACACCATAGTAACTCCTGAGAGTTTCCCATCAATGCCTGTGGCTCCAGCGTAGGACCAGATGAAATATTTTAGCTAATCGGACTACTGTCCAGCATAGGAACTGCACATATGATTGTGCATATCATTTTTGTCATATTGTTAAATAGCTATGTATGGTCTTATCCTCTCCAGGAATACAAAATCTGGTCCATATCTGAAGCTGGGGCAAATAAAAGGTGATGAGGTTATTTTGATACAAAAGGGATAACTAGTCAAACAAGAGATTTAAGATCTCCTAACCTGTCTTGCTATAAAACTAAAATACATGGCAGAGGCAAGTCGGTCTTGTCTGCTTTCTGCAGCTGAACTCTTGATCGTGCCTGTAGTGTAACGTTATCTGCTTTTATTTATACTCTGCTGCCATAGCAATTTAGTTCTACATTCTGATTCCCTTCAAAATGGTAAAGATAAACAGAATAGAGACTTCTTACATGAAAATTCTCACCTCACTTCTCTACTTAATATGATACATTGCCTTTTAGTATGTAATACATATTTTCACCTCTGATTCCTGGTTCTCAGGTGTATAACATTATGTGCTCACATACATTCTACATCACAACTTCAAGTACATAAGAACCAACAGTTCTGTTATTTCTGGCTGCTCTATTTCTCATCCCTCATTTTCACTAGCAAGCGAGCAACAATGTGAGCAGTAGAGGGCTAGTACTTGTAGGCAAGTATCTCACATGCTCCTTTTTCTCTGAACCAGTACATTATATTCCAAGCTGCCACTTTGCACTCCTAGCGACTTCTCAGGGTTGGTGGTAGCACATGTGTTGCCTGCTTCTGAGTTTGGGACACAGAGGTTGACAGCCATGCATGCTGATCAACAAACTGGAAGGTGTATTTGCCTTTCCCATAGCAGAGGACAGTAATTTAGTCCTTCTCTACTTGGCTGCAAATTTTAATGACCAGCTGGTTCATTATGGGGGTAGAGGGAGACAGGCAGATGGGAGAAGAAAGAGGCAGAAAATCCACTATCACTGTTGCAATTGTTACCAATTGTCTGTGGAGAACATAACTTCAGTCACTTAGTAAATTGAAAATGGGTCACAATGGTATCTAAAGATTTCTGAAACTACAAAATGACAAATTATTTCACTTTCTATAGTCAGCTACATTTTCTAAATATCAAATGCTATAAATACCCAGGATAATGGAGAAAGAAGTTTTTCATTTGCTGATACTTCCAATTATAATGTAGGATTTAGGGTTCTTACAACTTGCTCATACCTGGATGATAAAAGAATCGGTCAAGATTCTTTTTTTTTGGTAAGATCTTTTTTTTTTTTTCAGAGGAATGCTGGAAACCAGAATAACAAGCTGTTTAAATCCACTGCTTTGGCTAAAGCTTTAAAGAATCCAAATAATATTATAATTTGCAGACTTTAATCTTTATGTCAGCATGTAGCTAAAACCCTAAGCCAGAGCTACCTTTAGAGAAAAGTAAAAACATCTAGGAAAAATGGATAATCCTCAAGAAGTATCATTTTCTCTTGAGTTTGAAGAGAAGACACTCCTGAGCCATTAGAAATATTATCTTTAAGGGATACAATTCCCAAATACAGGTGATATTTATGTTACATTTAGCCATCTAAAGTTAGGTAGATGATAGCCTAAGTTGGTCATCTAAGATTCACTTTGCAGGTGGAGAGAGGTCAGAATTCACATCATCCTCCATTGTTCGTCTGAGAGGAATGAATTAGCCCTTCAAGGCACCTAACTGCTTTCTGCAGATAGTTTAGAACAAACAGCTAATTTTAAGCTTCTGAAGTTGGGCAGATGACTCCTAACCAGGTTGAGTGCATTGCTGTGCATAATGAAATATTTGCAGCCAGCTAGAATGAGACACATAATAGGTGAACTAGAGGCACTTTTGTTATTGAGGGGTCACCACGTGCTATTAGGAGGGAAGAGGAAACAAGGTGAAGAGACAGTGAATAGTGTGGTGGGTTGACCCTGGCTGGGGGCCAGGTGCCCACCAGAGCCGCTCTATCACTCCCCTCCTTCATTAGACAGGGGAGAAAAGGTACAACGAAAAGCTTGTGGGTCGAGATAAGGACAGGGAGAGATCACTCACTATTTATCGTCACGAGCAAAACAGACTGAACTTAGAGAGGAAACTCATCTAATTTATTACTAGGCAAAACAGAGTAAAGGAATGAGAAATAAAACCAATTCTTAAAACACCTCCCCCCACCCCTCCCATCTTCCCGGGCTCAACTTCACTCCCGGCTTCAACCTCCTCCTCCCTCAGCAGCACAGGGGGACGGGGAATGGGGGTTACGGTCAGTTCATCACACGGTGTTTCTGCTGCTTCTTCATCCTCAGGGGGAGGACTCCTCTCATCGTTCCCCTGCTCCAGCGTGGGGTCCCTCTCACGGGAGACAGTCCTTCATGACCTTCTCCAACGTCAGTCCTTCCCACGGGGTGCAGTTCTTCATGAACTGCTCCAGCGTGGGTCTCTCCCACTGGGTGCAGACCTTCAGGAGCAAACTGCTCCAGCGTGGGTCCCCCACGGGGTCACAAGTCCTGTCAGCAAACCTGCTCTGGCGTGGGCTCCTCTCTCCACGGGGCCACAGGTCCTGCCAGGAGCTTGCTCCAGCGCGGGCTTCCCATGGGGCCACAGCCTCCTTCAGGTGCCTCCACCTGCTCCAGCGTGGGGTCCTCCACGGGCTGCAGGTGGAATCTCTACACCCCCTCATCCTCCCTCCATGGGCTGCAGGGGACAGCCTGCTTCACCATGGTCTTCACCACGGGCTGCAGGGGGATCTCTGCTCCGGTGCCTGGAGCACCTCCTGCCCCTCCTTCTGCACTGACCTTGGTGTCTGCAGATGTTCTTACATCTTCTCACTGCTCTCTCTGGCTGCAAAAGCTCTCTCTAACTGGTTTTCTCCTTCTTAAATATGTTATCACAGAGGCGCTGATTGGCTTGGCCTTGGCCAGCGGCAGGTCCATCTTGGAGCCGGCTGGCATTGGCTCTGTCAGACACAGGGGAAGCTTCTAGCAGCTTCTCGCAGAAGCCACCCCTGTAGTTCCCCGCCGCTATCAAAACCTTGTCACGCAAGCCCAAAAGAAATAGCCAACTCAGCATGGCAAGGGCAAAACATAGGTATTGTAAATTTGAAAGCAACAGAAGAGCTGAATGCAGTCCAGGAAACATCTACACTTCAGGCTTGCCTCATTATTCTACCTTACATTTCTGCAGATGCTGGCTTACTTTGGGCCTATCTTAGACTACCACAAGTCTGCTGAGCACCTCAGCACCTGGGTTCCAGTGTGTCACACTGTGGTTGACAGATAGGAGCATCTTCGGTTTATTCCCTAGGAAATTTGAACACAACAATCTTCTCAGACCACACCAACACACAACAGCAGGTTGTCCTCTTCCAAAGAAAAAGAAAAATGCAGCAAAGTTGCCAATACCTTTTTACCTTTCTCCTCATCTCCATTTATTTATTAGTCTAATAGACAAACCACTCACCTATGAAAGCAGCAAATGAAAGTTAATTTTCTCCTTCTAGTTGAGAAAAGTCTTGAATGGCAAAACCTATGCTTTGCCAGTCATCTGTGCAGATACAGATTTTTATCAACAGATTTTAAACCGTCTATTATTTTAAAGTAGCTGTTAAACTTTTTCCATTTTAATAATCTTAATTGCATCCATACAGTCCTAATGAACTGTATATTCTCACTGGGTGTGTAACTTGTCCTTTGGTTCTATAACAGAAATTTCAAGGTTCTGATTCCCACGTTGCACTTGGATTTACCATGAAAGTTTCTAAAAATTCAGAATATTTGTGAAATGTTGCTGAATCTCAACATTAATGTTACACACCCACCGTATAAGATGACATTGATGCATACAAGGACAATGCAGAAGCTTAGGTCCTCAGACCTCAATGTTCCTTTTTAGTCTGTACATTAACATTTCCCCCATAATTTTTAAGTTTTCAGAAGCCAGTAGTATTTTAGATCTGCAGGAGGCTGTGAATAATAATGTGCATTAATAAGGTAGCAGAAGATACAAGTTCCTGCTGATTGCATATACAAGATTGTTGTTAATGACTACATTACTTGCTAAAAAAGTAAACAAATTCCTACTTGGAGAGATTCAAGATATGCCAGTTGCTTAGTTGCTAAAGAATATTAACATTTCAGCAAAGAAATGTTCAACTGTGCTGTCATTTTCAAGGGATGAATTTCACAAGTAATGTTTTTTTGGAAAGCATATCAAAAGCACTTGAAAGTAGGATATATTTTCAAAAGAAGTGTAAGGATTTTATTCCCTTCATTGTCCACACTATTATGGTCTCTAGCATCAAGTCCAACACTAAAATGGCCAAGTAATGAAAAAATCTTCAAATATAAAATACAAATTGTATTTATTAAACTAAATTTCACCTTTTAGTGCTACAATTGAAAACACTGACATTTCTTTAACCAACAGCTTAGTTTGATAATCTTATGTATCTGGTTAGAATTTTAATTCATCTCATATCCCTGAGATGAATCCTCATACCTCCAACTGATGCCAACAGGCTGAGCCTTTCCCATTGACTTCAGCTGAGCTTTTCCCCTGAGGCTGGATTGTAAAAGGATTAGGCTGCTTCCATGAAGATTCTTATTTAGGTATATGAGCCAAGTTCAACCCTGAAGGAGTTTATTTTTGGAATATGGGAAATGCAAGTGGACCGTTGCATTAATAGGTTTATAGAAAGTTCTGCAACATACAATACATTTCATGTTTAACTTTCTAGATAAATAAAAAGCTATAGAATTCTGTGAGCCACCTAACAGAGCCTGACTTATAATTTTGTCTAGGAAATGACTTATTGCTAGTTATACAATATACGTCTTCCTGAGCTGCATTGAAGAGAAAGTGGCAGGCTCCAACTGTACACACATAAATACAATACAACATTGTTCAGGGACTTCCACCACAGAAAGCCAAATAAGGGCATCCAAATGAAACTTAGGTTTCTCTTCCCAAAAGCTTTCATAAAAATAAGAAGCCACAAGTTGTAGGGTATTCCAATAAACAATTTCATAAGGGATGGGCAGAGGACTGTCTGGCTGGCTGCTATATGACTCACTACGAAATTTCAGGTAATAGTTGCTCACAGGGTGAGTCTTTTCTGACTGCTAACTGCCATAGCTACTACCATGAAATAAGCTGCCCTGTGAAAACTATTCCAGAGTAGCTTTTCTATGTGAACATCCATTTTCAGACCTTACTCTTCCAGATAATGTTTGCAATGCTAAATTGCATCAAAACAAATGAAACCATAGTTGTTCTTCCAGAATAATTGTACCTGTCAGTTTACTCTTTAGTGACAAGGCTGGAGAAGACAATGGAAAAGCCTTGAAGAACTGCACCATGTCCTGGGCATGGGTACAGGACCTTTTTCTGAAGGGTATTTTCTTTCTGGCTAATATATGTTGCTCTAGGACAAGGACCTACCTAGATGCGGACACCACATCGAAAGGAGATAGCTCATCCACACACAGGCACCAGATTTGTACTGATTAAAGTTCCAGCAGGGCTGGAACCAAGTACATGCTACTGGATTATGTGTCATATTTCCTCATGCATCAAACATTAGTAATGCCCATTTTAAGCATTAGTATTGTAAAATATAGATGGTAAAGCCTAGTTCGGGTGTAAGAAATCTTCAGCAGTGGTTCAGTTTCTCCGTCTGATTACTGGTACCTGAGAAACACACAGTACACAGTCATTATTTGCTTATTATATTTTGTCATGCCTGACAGTTTATAAAGTTCTAATGCGATTTCTACTTACATGTATAAGCATTTGTTTATACCATATATACCATACTTCGGACGTGGATAATTTTGCTTTGCACAATTGAAAGCAATGAGGTACAAAGCAAGCAGTGTGTAAAAACAGTGGGCACAATGCAAATTAGGAAATTTTAGAAATGTCAGTGCAGCATGTGAGCATAGTAAAGGGGGCCATTCCCAAAGATATATCACGTTGCTTTTGTCAGAACAGCAGTGTTTGCAATGCTTGCAGAAAGTTATTCTTGCTCCTGATGTTGCTAACACCCATGCCTTTATCACAACCTGAACAACAGTTGGCATTTTTCCTAAATCCTCAGGAAATGTTACTTTTTTTTTTCTTTCTTTTTTTAAATGGAAATTTCCTACTCCTTACAATGTTACTGTAAAGTCTGGAAATGTACAGGCCCAGAAATCCTCAAAACTATCATTAATACTCATATTTTTGATGTGTACCTTATTTGTAGATTTGTTGTACTGGCTTTTCTTGTAAACTATAGTGATTTATTATTTAGTTAGTATGTTTTCATATTTGGCTACCTTTATTTTGCACAATTTTAGTCCTACTTAAGGACCTTAAAAGCCTAAATTTTCAAAAAATACAGAACAAATCTGGATACAAAACAAGTTTCCAGTTTGCAGGCTTGTTTTTCCAGAAATGTGATTTTGGTTTGAATCAAATGAAGCAGCAAATCAGTACAAACTTTACACCAAATCAGCAGCTCCCTAGACATGGCAGCTGGTCAGTGAAACCGATTCCCTCATTAATTTTCCTGTGAAGAGAAAGAACAGCAATTTTGCTGCTGAGAAGCTGCTGGGGGGTCCCCACCTCCCTGGCACAAAGGCAGTTCACTGGACTCCCCTGGGGACAGCTTCCATAGTCCCCTAGACCTCTGGAAATTTTTTTGTAATTTGACAAAACACTCAGTAGCAAATAACATACAGGTTTTGACAATGGCTGGTCCAGATTGGACACAAAGCTCTGGGAAGCTGTAAGAATAACGACTTTTATTTTTTTTTATTAACAATATTGTTGTATTTATCTTCATGGGAATAATGGTAAAGTCAATGTATTTCCAGCATGGTGACAACCTGTAATCTCAAAGCGATCCTCTGGACAAAAACAGACAAAGCAAAGTTTTGGGGACATCATCTGCACACAGGTCTGAAAATAGAGGTTTATCTTCTCAACATTCTCTCTCAGCAGAGCAAATAAATATTACAGTTGGGTGAGCAGACTGAAAATCTGAGCCTTTCAAAAACCAGCACTTGTTTAATCTTCAATACCAGTATCAGACTCTCCATAAAGAGAAGGCACAACAACAGGACAACATCTTTAATTGGAAAGATGAGCCATGAGAGAGAAAGATCTACTCATTTTTCCCAATGATCATCTTACGCATTTCTTTCCTCATCTGACATTTCACACTGCTTTTCCTCTAAAATATTCTCCTTTCGAGAATCTCATCAGGAGTTGTTCTGGGTATAGTTTCCCAGAGCTGATTAATACATTGCTGGGTGTTGTGCTGCTCTACTGGGATATCGCCTTTGGTAGACTTCTCTGGAAACCTGCAGAGAGAAGGATGGAAGCAGGACCAGCTGAGAGGTCTGCCTCAGGCTCATAGAGCTGGATTTGTTTTATTGGGTGGGTAAAACCTGTATGTGACTGGCAGTTAGTAAATGGCATTGGAACAGATATAGTGGGCATGCAGAGCTAGATGGGGCTGTTTGGGAAGGGAAATAAAGCATGTAGGAACTGGAACATAGAAACAGTAATAAAAACTTGTCTGTGCTAAATGTTCAATGAACAGTGACATCATTAACAAAATAATAGTTTTAGATGCTTACAAAAAGCAGCTTCAAGCACTACAGCTTCCAGAGTGAGGGATCCCACTCTGCTCCTACTCCTTGAGCAGTCATTGAGTCTGACTAGCAGGACAGGACGGGTAATGGCAGAGAAACCCCTGCCCAATGCACAAAGCAAGCAAACTGAGAGCCTTTTCAATCCATCACACCTTTATTCATCTGTTCTGACTGTTCCTTATATCATAGGCATGGAAGAAACAACCCTGAAATTAAGGTTGGACTTGTTTTTTCTTGGTGGGCGCTGCAAAGAACTAGCACATGGCTCATGGAAGGCATAAACATTAAAATGAACAAATATCTGTGATGGGCTTGGCTGAAAAGTGAGATGCAGTGGTCCATTGGTTCCACAAGTATGGGGGAAGGCCACTGTTGAGAAACCAGGCAAACCCTGTGTTAAGACACCAGACTGCGAAATAGTAGATGTGGTTTCCATTCCCACCTCTGTCTTACTCCTGCCTGAAGTTAAACAAGTCTCTGTCTTTGCTTCAGTTCGAAATGGAGTAACAATATTTTCCTGACTCACTACGGGGCACTGTTATCCAGATATTGTGCTGATGGGTGCAATTGAACAGTCTACCATGTATTAAAAATAAAATATATTCAGATGGATGGTGACTTTATGACTGGAAAATGTCAAGTGAATGAGGTGCACTCATTTTTTTATAGGTTCCTTGTGTGCCCTTTGTTATAATAAGAAATAAACCACCACTGTGGAGATCTGAATTATCTTTGCCCTTACTCTAATTTTTTTGCCAGTGTTTTTCCTTGAATGCAATACAGATAAATCAGTATAAAAATGGAGTAACACCATGGTGAATCAGAGCTTTTGTTTTTCTCCCTGGAAGTTGCATTAGCCCTGCAGTCCAAAACAATTATTACCATGTAATTTATTTTCACTTTATTATGTTTCTCTGAAATCAGAATTGGAGTTTGCTGGTTATGCAACAGCTCCCCATATTCATTTCCCTACACAATGAAACTTCAGCTGGGAATACATACAAGTTAAGGATTCAAATCTTTCTAAGAAGTTTTGCGAAACTTCCTTTATAACCAGCTTCTATCAAATCCCATTTGGTTTTATAAGCTGCTGAAAACCCTAATCAGAAACGTCTGTACTTATGGGCTCAAAACAGAGTATCATCTATATCTTACCTTACTTCCCTGCAAGAATCCCTGAATAACGTCAAAATGGCATGCCTTTCCTAATTCAAACATTTGGCAAAACAGTGCTATAATAAATGATGTAACAAGGGAGATCCTAATAAGAAACATGTGTACAGATTGCTGAAGGCAAGCTCAAAATATGTCAGAGTCTAAGAATTTACCACAATGAAAAATTACTGACAAAAATATGTAAAAAATGTTTATGTTCAATGTTGCTTGAAATGCAACATGGACAAAATGCATAACAATGCCACACAAGTAGACCACAACCGTCTTTTCATATTTACAAAGCTATTGAAGGGTTGGCACAGGGAAGAAAAAATGCAGCCCTTGACTAGCAGCTGCTTAGAAATGCATTTACTGTCTGTACACACAGGTCTTTCCGTGGTGCTTCAAACTGAGTACAGCTGAGCCTCATTTCACACAAATGAGCACATTCAGCCTTAGACCACTTGTGCAGGATAGAGAAAGATGATTATCTCCCTCTTTTTGATTGGAAAACTCAGGTACAGAGAGGTCAAGTCAAAATCATTCCTCTCATCTGAACGTAATAAAACTTGGGCAATCAATTTCATTTACCTGTTACTTCATCGAAAAATGCTATGTGTCTGAATCTTCCATCACTTTCAGCTAAAGAAAACAACATTTGGCTTCCTTGGACACCATGTCCAAGATTTCTCAAGTCAGAGACCCCCAAAATGAGTATGTGAACTTGAAGGTCATTCATAGCATAAGGAATTTGCCTAAGGACCCTCCTACATTGACCATCCTAATAATCCGATTCCCTATGCTTCAGCACAATACTTTTTTTCCTTTCTTACAGGACTTTTTCTTCTGTACCAGTCTGAAATAAGTAAGAAAAACAAAGAAAAACATGCTGCTGAAACATGCTATGTTCTGAAAAGCCGTACCGGGTCCTCACCAGCTGGCAGGGAAGGTGGCCACCGAGACTGTAAGCAGGGATATAAAAAAAAAAAAAAAAAAAAAAAGTAAAAAAAAAAAGTGCTTTCTGAATGTCATGCCTTTAGGGTCCAGGAGGAACAAGCAATGAAAGAAAAATAACAAGGAGACTGGACGCATTCTGGAGAATGAATAATAAAGTTGGACAAGTGAGCAGCACCCTGTCAGCCTCCTGCTAACGAACGGCTGACTCTTCTAGGAATAGATGCCCTACACCTACAGCCCAAGAGGCAAAGGTGCTGAGAGTCTTCAAGACCTTGTAGTTTCTTAAGGGCTTGAAGGAAAATAAATACTTGAAGTATTACGTAGTATTGAGTGGGAATATCTCTGCTATTCCAGATACCTGATTATGAGAGCTCAGGGACTACTGACACAGTATGTCACTGATGTTCAAACTAAAATTTTTGCTCTATGCTTTGTTAGTAACTGGATTTTTTTTTTTCTTTCCTCAGAGCTTTTCAAAGAGCATTTTAAAACCTGGAAAGAAAGTGTTTCAAGGTTTTAGCTGATGTTAATTGTTTCTCCACGCATGAGGCTACATAGTTTGGAGGAGAGCTGAGGATGGCTTTTTAATAACAAACTCAGTTACTCATAAGGATGTAAAATATTTTTGTGTTCTATAAAAATAATGCTGATTCTGTTCAAATAAACTCACTGCCGAGATGCTGCAGTGAGCTTCAATATTTTTAGACCATTTTGGCCCCAGGCAATCTCAAGTAAATATATTTATTTTAGCTTACCCCTGGTGTAAACAGAGAAAACCTGAACATCAGGGTAACGGTCATAATCCCATGGGCAACAACTGCTCTCTTGAATTTGGAGGAATAGTTCTGACTGCATGTGCAATAAAACTTGACAACTCTGCTCTAGATCTCCATCTTCTCACACCCCCCCAAGTCACTCAGTCCCAAAATGTTGGAACCTTTAAATTTCACCTGGTGCATCAGATGAGGAGCAGGTCACCTACAAGTGCTGGACAAGCTTCAAACTGTGACTGAGTCTCAGAGTGAGATTTCCCAGCTTAAATGGAAATCTCCAACAAGCTTTCATTACCTCTTACGATCACTCTTTAAATCAGGAAGCAAGATACTCTACAGATGAAGCCATCTATTTTCATCTTATTTTTGTGCAATCTGTACTTACTTTTCTAAAGAAAAGTTGATACTCCTCATTTAGTTAAAACACTGCAGACAGAACAGATATGATCTTTATGCTACATTTTGCCAGATGGATATATGCATTTAAAAGCTTATACGGTCTTAATTTGTTTTCCTTTTATTGTGCTAGAAAGTGAGGAATGGCATTTATTAATTGTTTTACTCATCATTTCCTGTTATGGCAGGAATCGGGATCCACTTCAAAATGTCAGACACCTCAGTTATGCCTGGTTATTATTTATGTAAAATTATTTCATATGTTCTGGACAAAGAAAAAAAAAAACATGTATCAAACCCATTTATTATTGAAAGGTGGCTAAAAAGTGAAAAGTAGTTATTGTTTCATATCACACAGTCCTTGGAGATTTTAGATCTAAGCAGATCACAGTCTCTCAGATCTCTGGGATATTCAGATGTAACACATTGCTGCAGGTCCATCTCTCTTTTTCTCAGTGTTTGCACTGCTTATATCCAACGGAGTGCCTATCATCTTCCATGTGCCTGAAGTTGTATTTTATAAATAACAGTTCATAACAAACTGTCCCTGCATTCTTCTGCTCACAAGAACTGAAATATACATAAAATATAAGCTCTTCAGGGATATTATGCACTGGGCATATCTAGTGAGGCAATTCCAAATCTAACCTAATGGAACAGCTAGGTTAAAATCCCAGTATATTTAACTTTATTTATAGCAAAACAGCTGTACTAGTTCAAGGCATTTTATTTTTCCAAGTAAGCTTTTGCATGATGGTTTGTCTGTCTTGTTCAAATTATGAAGAGAAGGGGAAAAAAAAAAAATTGGCAATGTATGAAAGGAAGAACGCAGACATAAGAAACACATTCCTAACATGGATCCGCAGTGACACAATGAAGACCCTAGTCTGGGAATTCACCAAAATCTGGACATATTTGGAAGAAAAGGAGAAAGTCACTTGGAGAGATCTCTCTCTAAGTCAGATATTTTCAGATGAGCTCTAGATCTCCTTGAAATGTCATGCATCAAACCAACTGCTGACTGCAGATCCAGGCTCTGGTGCTTAGAGGGTGCAGGCTCCCCTGAGCTGTGGTGTTTTACCATTGTAACTGAGCTACATCCCCTTTTCTTATCTAAATGAGCTGAAGTCATGTCTTTGCTCCTACAAACCAGTGAAATCACAGAGGCACACTGAATGTTGTTCTATGCCAGCATGCATAAGAAGTTCTATTTTGCATTAAACTAGATATTAACTGATAGTAAGCAATTATTTATAATGCTATGCAGAAAAGCTCTATAGGAAGAACACATGCAATTGTATTTTCAAGCTTCACCCTGTCTCCTGACTGCTGATTGTTTGATTTCTGAAGCTGTGTGATGCATGATCACTAGGCAATTATTAGGTTATTTAAGATGTAGGCAGATTTAGACAAAAAATGGATGTATCTTCCATATATTTACACATTATTTATACAAATGACAAAAGGTCACATCCCAAGGATGTTGGCAATTTGTGAGATTTCAGGATCTGACCTAAAGAATCACATGCAGCTTTTGTATTTATCAGAGGGTTTCTGTCAATCAGCTGTGGAAGCTCAGACCACCTGAAGCAAAGGACCACCTCTACAGCCACAACCCTCCATATCACCCAGCATTTTCTTTGCCTTGTAGCAGTGGTTCACACACCATAGCGTGGTAATCACCGTATGTCCTGGTTTCAGCTGGGATAGAGTTAATTTTCTTACTAATAGCTGGTATAGTGCTGTGTTTTGGATTTAGTATGAGAATAATGTTGATAACACACTGATGTTTTGGTTGTTGCTAATGTTTATAATATTAGGTCAAGGACTTTTCAGCTTCCCATGCTTTGCCAGTGAGGAGATACACAAGAAGCTGTGAGGAAGCACAGCCAGGACAGCTGCCCTAAACTGGCCAAAGGGATATTCCATACCATGTGACGTCATGCTTAGTATAGAAGCGGGAGAGTTGGGAGAGGTGGCACCACAGCTCAGGAACTAGCTCAGCATTGGTCAGCAAGTGGTCAGCAATTGTGCTGTGCATCACTTGTTTTGTGTATTCTTTTAACACTATTATTATTATTATTATCATTATTATCTTCCTTTTCTTCCTATTAAACTGTCTTTATCTTAACCCACGAGTTTCACTTTTTTTCCAATTCTCCCCATCCCACGGGGGTGGGGGAAGTGAGCGAGTGGCTGCATGGTGCATAATTGCTGGCTGGGGTTAAACCATGACACCGTACTAAATTACCTTTCAGTTTCTGAAGTTATATGACAGCTTAACTAACACTGGAAGAGACAACGTAGGTCACTGAGTCCAGTCCTGCATCATCTCAGGCAAGCATGTAATTGTCACTGAGGCCAGAAGGGTGCACAAGGATGTCCCCTCTATCCTACGTACCACGACGCACAAAATATCCCACTGTGTTTGACTTAAGACCTTTCACTATAAAACCCCAAAACCTACAAAAATGATCGTGTGCAATGCCAGGAGAAATTGAGACTCATCTATGGGGTGGGCCCTTGCAATGGCCAGGTAACAGCTGGCACTAAACCTCATATGACCTATATTTATCCCACACTAAAAAGAAAGAGTTCTTCCTCATTTCTGCAAAGTAAAAATGAAGGACAGACATTTAAATAATACAGGCAGTCTTATACAGCTTAAAAACAGTAAGCGGCCAGTACAGTGAGATTTTACTGGTCCCTCCACATGCTGTTAACATCTTGGCACTAAGCCTGAACTGCAATTAAGAAACTGAGATAAAAGGGAAAAGATAGGCAGAAAGACTTGCAGACCTTAGAAATGGATTTCTAAATCTCTAAACACTTACAATTTTTCTGAATTGCAGTGATAACCTTTTATTGGAAGCTGTCTTGTGCCGCTGTTATATTTTATCATAATATGGTCATGGATTCAAGCTTGATGCGTGTTTGACCCAGCCTTTGCAAGAGGCACTCAGTGTCACTCAGCAGGTTGAGGGAGGTTACCCTCTCCCCCTACTGTGCCCCGGTGAGGCCACATCTGGAGTTCTGTGTCCAGTTCTGGGCTCCCCAGTTCAAGAAAGACAGGGAACTACTGGAGAGAGTCCAGCGGAGGGCTATGAAGATTAAGGGACTGGAACATCTGTCTTAGGAGGAAAGGCTGAGAGACCTGGGTGTGTTTAGCCTGGAGAAGACAAGACCGAGAGGGGATCTTAATAATGCTTGCAAAATATCTAAAGGGTGGGTGTCAAGAGGAAGGGGCCAGACTCTTCTCAGTGGTGCCCAGTGACAGGACAAGGAGCAGTGGGCACAAACTGGAACACAGGAAGTTCCATCTGAACATGAGAAAAAACTTCTTCACTCTGAGGGTGACCGAGCACTGGGACAGGCCGCCCAGAGAGGTTGTGGAGTCTCCTTCTCTGGAGATATTCAAAACCCGCCTGGATGCAATCCTGTGCAACCTGCTCTAGGTGATGCTGCTCTAGCAGGGGTGTTGGACTAGATGATCTCCAGAGGTCCCTTCCAACCCCCACCATGCTGTGACTCTGTGATTCTGTCACACAAGTGCCTGGATTTTCTTTTTTCCTACCAACAAGGAAAAGGTTGCCCACTTTCCAGAGCCCAAAGCTGCAGTGGCACTAGGGCACGTCCCTCTGACCTTGAAACAGTGATGAGATTAACTTAAAGAATAACCTAATTTACACCCGATCATTTCCATACTGTCCCTCACAGGACATCACCATGACGTATGCCTGACACTGGCACCACAACCTCCTGGCCAAGCCAGCATCTGACATTTGTGCCATATCGATAAGCACGGAGAGGTACAGCAGGACAGTCTGAAGCCCTGTGCGGTAGCGGGGACCGAGACACCCAGACCAGGGCCCCGCACTCAAAGAAGTCCTGCTGAATGTGATTTTCTACTAGGGTACATGCACAAGAACTCTTCCTCATCCTGTGACCTCAGAGGAGATGTATACATCGCAATATGTAAACTGTGCCCTTGCTACCTGGTCCATGGCATGAATCTCCCATGATGGTTTAAGCAGAAAAGCAGATGGTCTGAAAGCTCCTCTGCATATTTTCCCAGGCAAATCCCTGCTTAGAGAGTATCCCCCAGTTAGGAAGATGAGCTCATTCAGACCCAAAACCTCCATGTGAGTAACAACAGAGAGCATACCACCAGGTACATTTGTTTCATTAATAAGTGGTTTTATGCTGAGAGTTTCAAAGCTACCCAATGCAAATATCAACCTTGTCAGATCTCTCCACAAATATATTCACAAAGAGGAAGTGAATATGACAGTACTCTGGGGACAATATAAGAAATAAATAAATAAAAATTAAATAATAATAAATAAATAATCATAGAATCGTAAAATCACAGAATGGTTTGGGTGGGAAGGGACCTCAAAGATCATCTAGTTCCAAACCCCCTGCCATGGGCAGGGACACCCTCCACTAGACCAGGTTGCCCAAAGCCCCATCCAACCTGGCCTTGAACACTTCCAGGGATGGGGCATCCACAGCTTCTCTGGGCAACCTGTTCCAGTGCCTCGCCACTCTAACAGTAAAGAATGTCTTCCTTATATCTAATCTAAATCTACTCTCCTTCAGCTAAAATAAATAAATAAACAAACCAACCCCCCAAACAACAACAAAAATTAAACACCCCCCCTTCTCCAAGCTGGATAAGGCATTGATTGTCACCCACATTTTCCCCTTTGGTCATATTACCACAACCCCAACTTTTACTGTCTAGCAATGGATTTGTCATTATCTCTACAGTATAATTTAGCTGAAAATGTGAAATGATATACATTTCATATGCTTCAGTAGATGTTTAAATATTTCGTTCTTATTTTTCCCTTTGGTTTAGTTAGCATATAAACAGTCTTTTTAGTGTTATGTGTATTTTAGCTCTTCAGACAAAATATTATAAGCTACAGGTCAAGAACAGATTTTCCATAATAATGCTCTGTTTTTAAGCTACTGTGACTGGTAAATTAGCAAATATATTTACTACCATAAAATTGAAGTAGCACAGAGAAAAACTGGCCCACAGGTTGACTCAGTTCAGCAGAGCAAGAATCAACAAGAACCAAAGCATCTACTTAACCCATCAGGGAACCGTGCAAATATGGTTCAAAAATAATTTGCCCCATGTTGCCAGTCACAGTGAAGTACAAAGCCTGCCTCGTGCACACATTTTATCTCTTTCCACAGCCACAGCAAGACGAAGGGGAGTGTTCCCAAGAGCTAAATGCGTGCAGCCTTGCTAGCTGCTGTTGCCAGCACAGGAGAAGTGAGGACAAGTCCCTTGAACTGGGGAGAGCAGGAGATGATGAGCATGAGCTGCAAGAAGCTTATGGAAGTAGTGGTCACTCCCTTTCTGATTATTACACAGAGGTGTGGGATATCATTTTACTCAGTCTCTGAACGACCAAGTAATACAGAAAATCCATTTTAGAGAAGTACTCACCTTTTGCCTAACTTTTCATGTGGTTTCACTTGTTAGAAATATGACAAGTGTTATCATAATATGACCAGCCACCTCTCCGTGCATCATTCATGATTTCTCTGGGGGCCACAACCACCTGCTATGAGGATCAAACCCATTTGACATCAGCCTCACTGCAGCATCAAATGTAATAAAAAGATGGTAAGCCCCAAGAGAAAGTACTGCGGTTTTCTGAGGAAGGCACATAGTATTAAACCAAAGAACAACCTCTCCCACAGTCAGGTGTTCATACCAACGACCTCTCCTTCTGTTCCAGGCCAGCGCATAAGAGGATGAACAATCCTGAACATCTTATAATTTTGAAACACATAACATTGTGTTTTAATGCAAATGGGAAAAAAAAAAAACAGCCAAACAAGTGCAATTCTGATCCTGTATTCTGAAGCTTTTGGAGGAAAACCAAATCTAATTCCATATTCCTAATGAATACAAAAAAGCTGATTCTTCACAGTTGGCAGGTCGGTGTGAGCCATATAATGGAAATTTGTGGCTGTTCTAGCTCTGGAGATAGAACTAAGGCTAACAAAATAAAATGATGGATGGGAAGAGATGTTTTACAATATCTGCTCCAAACCTGCTTACATTTTGCATGTGAGTCCCTTTCATTGCAATGTGCTGGGAGAGCAGCAGATCTCAATTATAATTGTCAGCTTCAAGTAACTCAGGTGGGATCGACAGCGCGATACTGGCTTAAAAACAACCCACATGAGAAGGGAATCAGGCCCAGAAGTTACAAAACAGCTATATTAGAAGAGGGTTAGCTGTTTCCATAGAAATGGAAAGGAAATACAGATTCGATCCCTTCAAAGCCGGAGAAACCAAACTGTTTGTAAACGTGTCATGTCAAACAGAAATGTCTGGTAAAAGTACAGGCTTGCAATGCTTATAATGTTAATATAACTAATGTTTATAATATAAAGCTAGGCAAAATGCAGGCCCCAGTGTCTCCAGTCTGCATTGCTCACTCTTGCTGCAGTGGGAAGGAGGACTGGAAGGCAATTATGGATCACTGATTATCGGGATGGCTCAGTCCCTGCCCTTGGGTAGAGCAGTTTACAGTGTCCCAATAGTTCACACGTACTGGTACTTACCCCCTGTACATCTCTGGTCACAGGGGTATCACCCCTCATGTGGACAGCAAGAGGACACAGTGCCAGCAGATGGCACTCCAGAATACTCAGCATCATCCCAGCTCTTGCTGCTGGCAGGGAAGGAACCTCACTCCCAGGGAACCAGAGGTCAGGGCTCATAACTAAATTACTAGAAATACTCCCAAGCAGAAATGTGTGTAGGACACGGGCAATGACATCCCCTCTGCAAGCATGGAGCACTTCCAGTTACGCCTGCAGCCTAGAAAGTCCTCGCTGCGTGCACTGCAGCATTCGGCGTGCCAGCAGCAGCACTAGCGAGCGCAGCCAGGCTTCCCTCCGCTGGGTTTTAAATACCAAAGTAACCACGACTGGGCGTGCAAAGCTACAGCAAGCTGCCTGAGCAGAAACTGCAACAAAATCAAGGACTGAGTGGGGAGAAAAAGCAGCAAATTGTGAGCGCAGGAGATGCCAGAACAGCAATTATTGCAAGGAAGACTGAAGATGGTTCCCCGTAGCTGGGAAATGATAACAGTGCACCAAGAGCCTGAGCACCAGCAGCGTCCGGCCCGTGAAGAGGGATCCACAGCTCTAACTCTTCCTATCCCATACGTAACAAAAGTCAGTTAGTGGACACTTGTCTTTTAAATTAAATCCTGATCTCAGGTTTTTCATTAGCTTGGGAGAGTGTTGGCGACTCCCACATCAGCAAGAATTTCCCGTTTGCTTTCAGAAACGCTGCTTGCCGCATTCCTCTGAGAAATGCCTTACCATTTGCACAGTGTAAACAAGCACACGCATGGGCGACATTTCCTGAAAACCCTTTGCAGCAGTGAAAGGCAGACACTCCTCCACATGCCTTTATTTCTAAGCACGAACTTTGACTTCTCTGCTTCTATCGGTACTGTTTAAAGATTTTTTTTTTGTGACAAAAGGAAAAGAGGAAAGAGGATAAAAGCAGAAAGACAAAACATAGCTAAATCCTGGGAAAGACTGAAAAGAAAAAATTAATTTAATTAAATATTCTGCACTAGGCTTTATTCTTAATTTTCAGTATATTTTTTTTGTCTGCCGTGGTTTCATACGGTCTTTTAATTATCTTTGTTCTTAATGGCAGGTTCTGGACCCTAATTCCCTATTTCCAGCATCTTGTTCTCCTTGTCAGCCTACTGCACTTGCTACCGAGTAGCAGAAATTTGTGCTCTTGGTCAGGAATTTACCTTTGCTTTTGCTCTTTTGCTCTTTCTTAGGGATGGATGATTTTGCGAGGTTGAAACTATTGATGGCAATAACAAATAAATGGGAAAAATTCTGAAGTATTCCAAATATTAATTTCATTACTTTAAGAATGAAAATCTGCTCTTCCACAGTATTTCGTTTCAGATTAGGATTTTTGTACAAGTTCTAGTTTGGCGTTCAGACCCCTCGGAACAGCCCTGTATTTTCCTTTCAGCTCCGTCAGTCACTATATATAACAATGGCCTAAACCATCGTTAGACTTGGAGACATCAGTAATTTTAATAACTTTTGCTTAAATATTTCTATATCGAGGCAAATAGAGATAGAGAGCTAAAGCTCTCAAAATACTACTCAGATGAGTTCTGTGCAGAGTGCTCTAGGAAGTCATGAACAGCTGAACATTTTACACCCACATTTTCAACACTGTGTTTCGCAGTGCAGTAAGTTGGTTACTATGTCATAAACACCTTACGATTTCTACTGGCTTTGACAGATAAAAAACAAGGAAGAAAATCCTATTTCTGAACCATGAACGGAAAAATATGCAGCTACATCAATGCTTTAAAAAAAAGAATTACTTGAAAAGCCCAAAGCACTTTGGAAACTAAATGATTAATTCTTGAAAATTCTCACACATGTAGATACAGACATAAAAAGCTGAAAAAGTACAGAAAACCCTAATCTGCCTGATTATGTTTCCTTTAAGCAACTGCTCATTAAAGTGATTCCATGCATGTCCTCCTATCATGAGTGAAAATTAGACTGACTGTTCAGAAAAAAAATAAAATAAGATGGAGTGTTGTGTCTCGTTGCAAAACAAGGTTGAAAAATGAACATAATTTCCCCTCCTCTCTCACACCCACCCACCCAGTTTTTGTTCAGTGCGGATTTCCTTTTTCATTCCTGTGCCCTTAGCCCTCCTCCAGGTCTTCCTTCGAAGAGCGCCCTGATCTGTCTGTCCGTGTACGTGCCATACGAAACTAGCTGGAAAGGATTTGGAACTACTTCTAAACGTGATTAGATCTCAACTCCTAGTCTAACTACGACCAAGTTTAGGCAGGGTATACTCATTCCTTCTTGTGGTTCCCTTTCCAGCTCCATGTCTAGCCCTTGTCAAAAGTCCTACACTAGGTTTTCCACCACCTCTTTCCCACAATCAGCTCTAATAGCAAAGCACACCCACCATGTGGACCGCAGAATTAAGAAGCTGAGACAAACACCTGCCTCTTAGCTAGCAGCTAGCACAGTGTTTGTGTGGCGGACAAGAAAAAAGTCTTTTTTCTGTCCACACAACTTTGAACCTGCCACATGTTTTCCATGCCAATGCTTTTAAACACAAGGCTGTTGGAAGTTCAGTCCTTCAAACTGTTCCACTGCCCATGACATACAGAAATAGCTGCTTGATGAAACCAAAGAGAGATTATGTGTGATATGATATATACATTACAAACATAAAGGTTTGTAATTCCTGCTGGGAAGTTACATAAATTTCAGCCCTTGCACCAAGTACTATTTAATACAGGCAGTACAACACTGAATGTGTGCTCCTTACATGTCGTGCCTTCTCTCCCTTGAATATAAATAGTTCATTACTCTTTGTAAAATAAAAACGCTGCATCATGAGAAGTTGAGAAATGCACGTACAGTGTCATCAGGCTGCAAGGGGAGTTTTTTCACTTATTTAATGAAGACTAAACATTAAGCGTTGGAAAAATCTGATATAAAACACAGCTTGTGCAGATAAATGTTCTTTCTTACAATTTTAACAGGACACGGGGCCTAAGAATGTCATAACAATGCTTGTGCTTACATTGAAGACATCGGTGGATCTCTTTCTCGGGCATCTAATTCTTCCTATACACCACACAGACATCTAATTATCGCTGTATAATTTATACATATCCAGGCATATAGCTCCGTGGACGCCCTGACTGCTCAAAGTTGACTCTTGCAACACTGTAGTGCTGCAAGACCCAAGTCCTTATGGAGTCCTACATCTGAAATAAGTGTAAAGTATCTTGAGAGATGCTTAGCCAGCTCTAGGGCCAATCAGTCAATTATTCCTGTCTGCAGGAGTTTTTAGAAATCGAGGTGATTATTTATAATCCTGGGGGGAGACTTTGGACCCCACCTGTTTAGTCCTGTTTGAAAAGTTTCACCAAAGCCATTTTTTCCACTATCTGCAGGATCTGGATTTGTTACAATATTTTACAAAGTATAGGCATTTAAATATTTTTTTTTCCCAATTAAGTTTTCATATGTCCATGAAAACCTGGTTTCCAAATGATACTTTAAATGAAAAATAGCTGATTTTGGTAGCTGCTCTACAAAAATATAGCATTTGGAGTCTTGCCCATGGTACAGCAGAGTTTTATGGGTGTTAAGAAAAGCAGAATTCATATTTATAAAGAATTACATATATGCTTCTTGCAGCCACTAATGTCAATTTCTCTGAACATAACCTGTTATACACATTAATTTTAAGATTCAGAGTTCCCATACAAACAAGGAGAAAAATATATATCCATACTTCACCCACATATATCTATCTATGTAGGTTTGCAGCACAATAATACAGGAATAATATCTAGTAAGTTTAATTTTCAAAGCATTTTACAACTTTTAATGAAGCTTGCCTGGACTACTAGTAGGCAGGTTACCATGCTTGCTTTTGCAAAGGCAGAGGCTGTGTATGATTTTGGAGCTCTGTTTTCCCACCAGTTACCCCCAGGTGGGAACAGGGACTCGGAAACACTTGAAAAAAAGAGGTGAAAGCAATGCTTGACCTGCAAAACCCCAACATATTTTTATGAGTCTGTGAGTGTGAAGAAAGACGTTGTAGACCCAACATATACCTGTGAGTCCTACGTACGTGCTCTGACTGAGCCTCACGCCATCACTGCTCTTCCTGTATTGCTCCTGGGAGCTCTTGCAGTGCTGTGGTTGTTACCCAAGTGGACATCCTTTTCCCACTGCAGGTCTCCATCCAGCTCCTGGAGACCAGAGAGTTTCTGCTTCTCCCCTAGTGCTCCTGAGACAGCTTTGGCTAAGCTGTGAGATTGAGGGTGCTGGTAGGACCTCCGTATCTGAGATCTACTGAGCAGAGGAAGCTCTCACCTCTCTGAAGTAACATCAGATGTTGAGAAGGGATTAAAACCTCAGAGCCAGGTGGTTCCACCCACCTCTGGTGTTGGCAGCTCAACTATTTCTCTGAGCCTTGCCAAAGGTGCTTGAGAGCAGTCTGGATAAGGTGACCTTTGCTGGGCGGACCCAGATTTTTACCTGGTTATCAAAGAAAGCCTCAGACATCAAAACTAAATTTGACACCACCTATTCATTTGAGCAGGAAGAATGAACATCAGCACCTTACAGAAATGGTCCTGTGCCTTCTATCCAACACTTCAGAGAAGACAGAAGGCACACAGTAAGGAAAGCAAATCTGCTTCCTAATAATATTATCAAGTATCAATCTGCATCTCTTTCAGTCATCTAATTATCGTGTTCCATTGAAAACATTGCACCATATGTCATAGTACAGATTTGACCATGTTTGCAAGTACACATTTGTTAACGGATCTTGGAAATAATCATAAATTACTTGAGTATTATACTAACTTGCATTTGGACACAATACTAATATTTTTTTCTAAATAATAATTATGTTATTGCTTTCTTGCTTTTGTGTATATAGGTAATTAAAGTGCCCCCCTTAAGAGACAGGATGATTTCTAATTAACTATCAAAAGCTTTTTAGTATGACAGGTATATTAATATTTCTAAGAAGTCATGAAAAAGTCAAACATAACTGTCACTCAAAGCCAGTTTTAAGATAATTCCCTGCTCAAATCAGGGCTCAGCTACATTTACATTAATTTCTTCCAGCAAGGGATATCTAAAGATGCAAGAATCTTCAGGCTGATGGATCTGATTAAATACACCATGTAGAGAGAAGAAACAGAAAAGATTAGGATTAGGAGAAAAAGAGGGAAAATTATATTTTCCATGATTTTTCTCTTAGGTTTTTAACTAAATATTGTCTAACAGAAAGCAACGTGTTTTAATTTCCATCTCCTACTCCACAAATTATTTTTCTGTCCTGCTATATAAGTACATTTGTTTCAGTGCAATAATGCATTAAAAGGATAATAACAACATCATCATAGAGAATAATATTCTGCAAAGAGCATTGCATGGGGACAGCATTCTGTCCAGCTGATTCTTTCCCAGTGTGTGGCTCATAGATTCAGAAATATTTCATTTGTTTAAGTTTAAACATTTGAGCATCAGACTTTCATTACTGTGCTCATAAAATCGAATAATGGATGCATAATTCGTTGTACTAGCTGAAACTTCATCTGTACTTAAAATTTGTGAGGTAAGGCGAACTTAAGAATAATGTTAGGAAATGTAAATGTAGAATTATTTTAGAGCTCATCTGAAGAAAATGAGGGAAAGCCTGAAAAAAAGTTTGAGAGCTCTGTAGATAAAATATCTTTTAATACATTTTGTACACCTCAAACATAATTTCAAATTCTTTCCCCTTTTTCTTCCTAAAGGCCATATCAATGCCTTTTTCTATGTCAACGTAAGCATTTAGGTCATTGATCTGAGAAACAACTGTAGGAATTGTGTACTCCACTAATGAGTTATCCCCCTAAAGTAAAGAAACCGCTTATCTGTTTAAAGTTCAATACTTATTAAAAAATGTGTGCATTCAGAATCTAAATGCATTTGTATTGTTTTATGTTGCCATAAATCACAGTCTTACAACAGGCTACAGAAATTGTTAATACTTCTGGGAAAAATCGTCCAAAACCCAAACGTGAAACCATGAAACAAAGCTGAAAAAAATGCAGGTTATTTTAAAAAGTATTAAGTATACTTTCATTTTACCCAAAGATTAGTTCATTGATTAATTTAGAAGTGAAGTTTAAGGTAACAGTTAATAGTTGCAAAACTCTTATTTTCACTAAAAAAAGTTGATTAAATTCAGTTCACCAACACCAAGATATTGCAATGATAAATGGCTAAATTTCTTTGTTAATTTATCTGATGTATTAGATACAACAATTCTTTTTTTTATTATTATTTTTTTATTTATGTTAACCCAAATAAGGACACCTAAGGAGATTTATTACTATTAAAAGAAAAATGAGCTGCACCCTCAAGGATGCAGCCACAATGTGGTTCTAGAGTTCATTAAGTTTTGATGGTCAGGAGGCAAGACTGCAGAGTACAGTATTTGCCCTTCAGTCTTACAAGCACACATAATTATTGTGCTCTCTGTGTTAAATCATACAGAAGCACGGAATATATATATATAAAAAAAAAAAAAATAAATCCAAGCCCCCAAAAGAGTTTACAAATCTGGATTATAGCCAGACACAACAGTGAGTGAAGTAAGCAGATGGAAGAAGAAGGGCTAGGATAAGGAGCAAGTTTTTCCTGGTAAGTAGTAGTCACAGCGTAACACCTGCCTACTACCGTCCTCTGATCACTGCAGAAAGCCAAGTGTTAGTAGTAACAAATACTGTCAAGTGCCATGGTTTTGCAAAAAGGAGTGAGCTCACAAAGAGTAAGCACTCATAACAGTTAAAATCGCTGCTTGAATCATAATTTCTAGAATCTTTAAAAAAAAAAATCTGTGATTCAGAATAAAAAAATGTAAGCAGTTACATTCTTTGTCAGATGAAAGTAAAAAATTTATGTTGCCATCTACATCTCCAGCAATTATCCTAGAAAATGACCCACTTTTCAAATGACAAACTAATCTTGTAACTACTCAAACTTAACACATAAATGTCAAAGTAAAGGTAAACTGAGGGATGTATGCACATGTAGTAGCAAACTGAAGTTCAAAATAAATCATTAAGAACAGAAATTCAAGTTTATTTTTTAACTCTTTTTCCCACTAGGATTAAAGTGAGTCTGTTAATATTAACACAGACTTTGTTTTGATAATTAATTATAACATAAATGCTACACAAATCAATTCAATGGACTTAAATACTACCATATTTACACCAAGAAGATGGAGTGTAAATTACTTTACTTGCTCTTTTTGGCTGGAATAAACTTGCTATTTCTAAATCACAAAATTTACTTATTTTCCTTAAATGTATAAAACCCAAACCAACCTTGAAAAGGTTCAACTTTGACCTACTTCTTATCAGTTTAGTTACTGCTGTCTAAGAAACAAGGTGACTTCTTACTCTCGCAATGACTGAAAACGTGTCCTTCAGATAGACTTTCTATAATAAAACCACCATGAAAAATCTAGTCTAATTCTCTGTTTGCTGTGGATTTATTTTTTAAAAAAATAACCTGGCTAACTTCAGAAGACAGTTCAAAAATGAATGTCTCTTAGATTTTGCAACAGTACAATCCAAAAGCCGTAACTTTCAGTATTTTTTCATATACAAAAAGGATTTAAAAACCCCAGTCTGACTAACTTTCTTTCTTTTGAAGACAGCGCTAAGACTGATGGACTTTAGCAGGAGCCAAGGTAAAACAATGTTCAGATCTGCTTCAGAAAGATCAGTGCATACACAAAATCTGCAGGAGGAAACCTGTGCATTTTTTGAGAGAAGAGCATCCTGAGGTTACTAAATACCAAAACTGAAGGAAAACTTGACCAAACAATATTGTTAATTGAGAAGGTCACACGTTTTCTCATATCAGTAGCGCAGGGAAACAGCTGCCAGCACAGCACTCATTTTTTCAAGTGCAAGCAGTGAGGGCAGATTTTTTCCATTGGTATGTAAAAATGCATACACGACGTTTAAGTCAGACATTAAATGCAGCACTATGTAGGGCTCACTGAAATTTTGGTTTTACCTACTGAGACCTTTTGTAAAGAAGTAAAAACATAAGTCATTATTAGTTTATCTGCATAGGATGATGCAACATTTTAGTCTGTTTCCAGCACTCCTTTCTAAAGTGTATCACATAAGAGACAAAATCCTCTCAAATGAGTAATTTGCCATTTTTTCTCATCACTGGGAGAGATCAGTTCCAATCTGAGACCAGCTGAACGAATACCAGTTGCATCCATTTACTACTCTAGGAATGCCGATATGTTAACCTAGTTAATACATTATTAATTCATTCAGGGCACCTAGGTCTGGAAATTAAAAGGGATATTAATCTGGGTTTGGAAGAAGTGTCTTAATAGTGCCAATTAATTTTTTAAATTGAATTGCATATTAGCAGCTTAACCTTTAGGGCAAGAAGTGCTCAGAAGTCAATTTAATATATAAGTCAATAGGACAATTGGTATGAAGAAGTACCACTCAATCTAAAAATTGCAGAACTGGTCTCCATCCATAACAATATTGGTTTTGTACAATTTGTGCAAAGATGATGTCTTTCAATGAACAGTTACGTCGTCAGACTCCAGAGACTTATGTCCGGTTGACTCTGCTCCTAACACAGTCACACAGAATCACTGAATTGCTGAGGTTGGACAGGACCTCTGGAGGTCACCTACTCCAACCCCATTCTCAGAGCAAAGTAGAGCAGGTTGCTCAGGGCTGAGTCCCTTTGGGTTTTAAGTGCCTGCAAAGCCGGAGGCTCCACAGCCTCTGCACAACTTGTTCTAGTGTTCAAACACCCTCAACTTCTGTTACATGCTCAGAAAGTGATCTTGGAGCTATGGATCCTGCCTGCTTTTGCCCATATTACCTATGACATCTGGATTATAAACTGTCCAGAGCATGAACCATCTCTTCTGATGTAATTGCATAGCACAAAGCTCATGGTGACAGTAGGAGTCCTATAAGAAATGCAAGTAATACGATCTGCCTGGAAGATCATTTAATTTGAAGGCCAAAGTGAAAACAAGGCACATCCCAAATCAATACATATCACAGTGTCTTGGGGAAGTCATTTGATTCTTTTTAAAGTTCCTTCTCGTGACAGCAGTTCTTTCCTCCTTCTCCACCTTATTAAAAAACTTGGTTTAAAATTTAAACACATGCTGTTATACAATGCATGATTGTATGATCATGCTTATTCCTCATTATTAACTTTGGGGTGAAAAACAATGGAGTGAAGGACATCATGTGGCGGCAGCAGAACCGTGGATTGGAGGCACCAACTCATACCTCATTAGCTGAAAGGGACAGAAAAATATGTGTTACTGTCTTCAGATACAGCAACCCAGACCCTGGCTATGTAAAGAAAGAACAAGACTTGCAAATAAAGGAACCTTATGTGAACAAAATACCATCATGGCATGCAGGTTTTGAGAGCTCCAACATTATTTAGGTACAAGAAAACCAATATGCTTGTCCTTGAACGAAGTCTCTCAGACTAATTAATCTGCAGGAAATTTCCAAAATAATCTAATTGTTCATGCAGTGTTTCTTTTTCAGGTGTGTTTCTAACTACACAGTCAGTTAGTAAGAATCTTTTCCCCTTTGAATAGTGATAAAAAATTCAGCACCTATGCCAGTCTAGCAATCCCAGTATTTCTTTCATTCCCAGCTATCGTATAACAAGGCAATGATAAAGCACAGTATCTTTTCCTCCCAGCACAAGCAAATACATTTCCAAAGACAAAATCAGAATAATCTGACTTTTGAAACTTTTAAAATCTATTTTTATATTGTATGTGTTCAACACAAATCTCTCAGGTGAGCTCAGTAAGAAGTGAATTGTGCCTGTCTTGCTTCACGAGGTGGGGCACGCTTCCTCCTTCACATGCAGCGCGAGTGCCGCTCTGAGAGTTTTCCCTGGGATAAGCTGGGGTTCTGTGGTCGAGAGTCTCCAAATATTCCTGTAGATTGTTGACTCGACGTACAATTTACAGGAGCAAAAATCTCAAATTGGAACGCTGATTGAGTCTTCTGTCTTCAAATCACTCGATTTAGGTCATTATATCAGCTGAAGACTTCGCCTTTTTTCTGAAAAGTCACCCGAGAACAGACCTTCAGCACTAGTGACCTGGCAATACAGCGCAGACCTATTTTGTGAGCTACTATTGACGGAAGCACCTATGCAGAAATATTCTTCTTGAGTCTAATGTACAACCAGTAGCATGACTGAGCATGAAGCCATATTCTGAGAATAATGCCAAAACTGCGCAAGAATGTAATTCAGCCTCCTTGAATGCACTTTTGTTTATTGTCTCAATTCCAAAGCAAAGCCCATCATGTGCTTTTAAGCATGCGTGCACCGATTCCAGGACTATATAAACAAAACTGAATAAAACCTCAGCAGTGAGTTTTTATGAGAACGCTGTGCATATGTATGGTGGCACAAATGCCCTTATGCCACGTCATTCGGAGCACGCTCTGGGTGTGGGGCAGAGAGAAGGGCTTCTCAGCCTCTAAGTTTACCTTAGTATTCAAGTTTTTGGAGTATTTATATATCGCTCTGGAATGAAGTCCTGGTAATTCAAAAACATTTTCACCACTAACCTCAGTGTGATGGTACTTTTACCTAAACATGCATCCATCACTAGATAATCTTTCAACATAACCAGCTTTTGGAAGCAACCTGAATGTTTTTGCAATTGTGAAAAGCATCCCCAACAGGGAGTTGAGACTGGCTGGATCCTGGTCCTCAGCAGCCTCTGACCCGGCAAGGGATGCCCTGTCCCTCCAGCTGCCAAGGAGCAGCACAAGTTAGCAACTCTGTTGGATTTAAGCTCGGCAGAGCAATGAAAATAAGACATCATCCTCACCCAGCTAAATTCTCAAAAAGCTTCGGGCTTACCAAGGTAAAAAACTCGAGAGTTCGGCCAGTTCAGTGCTTCGGCACCACTTGCACAGAAGCACTAAATCGATCCAGGTGTAAATCTTTCCTACGCAGCTTCGCTCATGCTTGGCCTCTGAGCAGTGACCTCTGAGCATTGGGTGAGATTGTGCAGGTATCATTTTAGAGCTATTTTCTCTAAACTCCTCCCTGTACCATGCTTTAATATTTATGGAAACATATCTACAAAACATATAACCTTTTATAAATTTCCATGGTGATGCCTGTGTGAAAACATGCTACTTCTAACTTCAGAAGTATTTGTTAATTTTCATGACAAAAAGTCTTTGTAATCACATTAAGCGCAAGAATTTTGGCAAGGAAAGGTGCTTCCTCTCAAAGAGATGAGAGAGACGTGCAAATAAGATTCTGAATGGACATGCTGTCACAATTTCACATGGAATATGAACAATACATCCCTAGAATAATATGCTTTCATTTTATCTTTTATAAGTTCATAAAATATTCATCTTCTTTCCCAGCTACACTGTGAGATCAATCTCAGCAGCACTGTTAGTTCATACGAAACGTAAAATGAAACTGATTATAGATGTGAAAGACGAAAGCCTCATTTCAGTCTAATCCAAGGGAAATGAAAATGCAACAAGGAAAAAAGAATTCAGAGAATAGGTCTTTTGTAGTTTGTTAACCTAAGATATCATCATGTAAGAGTGATAACTAAATTTTTAGAGATATTTTAATTGTGAAATAAATCACTGAATACTAAATATTATAATGGGAAATGAAGATACTAGAAATTCAAATTCAGTGAAAGATACAGGCTAATCCACATCATTCAGTCGTAATACCCTAGTGCTAGCCAATGAGCCTTACCAGTGGGTACAGGGGAATTTTAGCTAGCGAGTGCACAAACTGGTGCCATGGTGGTGGAGAAGTCGTCATTCCAAACCCAGGCAGCTACCCGGCCACTTCATTCGATATTCTTCAGACACCCAGCCACCACAGCCCTGCGTGCTGCGAGGATCTCGGCAGCAGTAATTCACTGCGCGAGCCTCACACTTCTCTTTCCATTCGCAGTAACAGATATTTGTAGGTTTGCTATCTTTCCAGTGGCAGGCCAAATTTAAAGGATTATTTTCTGATAGGGTATTCTGTGCAGTTTTGTTTCTGTCTTCCTCTGTGTCCTATTGTGGGTATTTAACGGGATGCAATTTAAACTTGCCTTTCTGTGGAAACAGGCCATCATTTGTTTATTTTAACGGCTCTTACCGAATTTATTTTCACAGCCTGTCTCCCAGAACTTTGTCCCTGGGGAAGTTTTTGACCTCTAACAAGTTTTCTGTATCTCACCTTAATCACCTCATGAGCAGCTAGCAAGAGCAGCACAGGAAGTATATCATACTGAGGTCTGACAAGAAAAGAGAGAAAGGAAACTGGAAAAGACCACATTTAAAACAAACACCAATACAGAGATGATCAGGAGCAAACAAAATGTCTCCTACTATTTTATAAACTCATTGTAAGCTATACTATTTAGATGAACTCCTGTCTTTAATTTGCTCTTCATTCCCAAAAACTGCATTTATTTTTTCAGTACAGGCATGGAGACTATTTTCTTCACATCCAGAAGCAATCAGATTTGCCTTCTGCAAGAGCTATTGCCGTATCAGAAATTCTCTAATCGGTTGAGAAAGCTGAGTATTTCCCATTACTTTCCATTCTAACCAGACATATGTTTTACAAAGCTTTGGAGTCTGCAATTAAGAGTTTATTTTGAAGCACTGATGGCCAAAACTATGGAAGGTTTTGGTCTAAGGCTTAAAAAAAACCCCTCAAAAAATCCTTCTTTGGCTTTGTAGTAAAATAAAACATGTATTTTTTATCAAACCTTTCAGAATGTGGAGGACTTGGGAAAAGAGGTTTTAGATAAATGGCCTGAGGTTTCAGCTTTTCTGAAACAACAGTTCTCAAAATCTGAAGCCAGGAAATGGAAAAAGATTGTATTAGTAATAATACAAGGCTCATGCTAGTAAAACTAGGCTCATAAAAGATGTGAGTGAAAGTAGTAAATATCATAACAAACATTTAGTGACTTTTGGGTGAAATTTGCAACTGCAAAGGCTAGGAATTTACAAGTTTTATCCAAAGAAAGACAGGGCTTAGAATATTCTCAGAATCCCAAGAAGAACATTTAAAACTCCCAGCAGAAGACAGTGAAAGTGGCTGAGACATTCTGGAGCTCCACTGGTGGGAAGATTAGCTACTACAATCTTCTCAGGCAACTAAGGGCATAGGCAAAATTTTTGTGAATTCAGATTTAAACATCTGAATTCTGCCCAAGTCATAGATGAACATATGTCCTGTGGTGGAGTTAGTTTGTAGTATCAAGAAGCCTCACGTAAGAATAAGGCTATCGGTTAGCTGACATGCTAAATAGAAAACTGCAAGAGAAAAGAGAGATTATGGCCATACTAAAATGGAAAACATAAGAGATGGCAATGTCATGTAGTTAGCATCCAGTCACACGGAAAGCATATGCCAAAGATGGAAATTTAACGTCTTCTGAGTTCGAGTCCAATGTTATAAACACAATTACAAGGCAGAGAACTCCATTCCTGCATAAATAATAGTAGATAATGGATGTATTTTCCTTTTTTTTCCACTTTGGCACATGCAAGACATCATTTTCTAGTTGAGGAATTCACTTATCCAAAAACGTTGCATACTGAAAATACAGACAGAATTCAGTTACTTTTTTACTGATTCTGTAGTGTTACAGTAGGAAGGATTACTTTCCAGCTATAAAATACATTTATTTACTGGTGTCTCACACTCCAGCTTACTCATGTGCTCAGCTTCACTCCCAAAAGTACAGTGACTTACTGGTTCCTGTGTACCAGATTTAAAGGGATAATAAAAGGCATTTGTGTTGTATTTGTTGAACGTGTTTCATTATGTGCTGTTGTTACTTTTACCCATACAAAATTCCCAGTGTTAGATACCCTTACATCCACACTCAAGACCGGTTCATGCCCTCCTAGGATGAAACCCAACAGAAGGGACTAACAGCAAAATCTCGGCAAGTCACAAAGTCTTTTTCAGGCTCTTCAGGGGCCGGGCAGAAAATCTGCAAACTTGCCCCCTCAGCCACGCACTGGCACACTTGCTCTGTCAGTGACAAGGATAATCTTGTTTTACAGCAACCTATCACCATAAAAATGAAACAAAGTTATCCAAAAGAGTGTAGCTGCCGCAAAAGGCCTTTATATGAGGTTTAATTTCCTCACAATATATTTTCAATTAGAAGACCAAGGGAAACTATTCATTTCCATCAGTGTCCTTACAGCCCTAAAGCCCGAGAACATAAACCAGCGATGATATGATGGCAAGACTTTATCCATACACAGTCAACCCCCAATTCTAAAAACTTATCCCCGTGACAAGATAATGCTGCAGTGAAATATATCCCTCTGTCATCCTTCAATTGCAATATCCTTCACTCCATCCTCATCTTAACAGGTCTGACCTGCCATTCCGCTCACCAACATTGGTTTGTCTCTAAACCTGCAAATTGCCGTCCTTTCCTGGTATGGTCCACTCCGTTTTGGGAGAACTGCTAAGGCTTCTTCCATATGCCCCCCACCTCTCTGCCAAACTGCAGATGCCTGCACTGGGGTCTGGCTCACATTGCTGCCCACCTTCAGAAGGCAAAGTTCTTCCAGCTGTAATTGATCTCCCTCTGGACCACTACCTCCATCAGCTCTATGTGGTATTATTTTAGATGAGTACAACTATCTAAAGCAGTTAGAAATGAAGAGTTCATTCAGCTTGATTCATTCACAACACGTTTTAAATCAGAAATGCTTTGACTCGTAGGCCCTTTAAAACGGGAGTTTGTGCCACCTATTATTTAGCAAGGCATCCACCTACTACCTAGTGTTAGTGTCATCTGACTCAAAATGGTAACAGGCACTTAAAAAATTCTCATCAATAAATTATGGGAGACCTCTAAGAAATAGGAAAATAACACCCAGAGGATTCCCTTCCCCCATCTCCTAGGAATATTTCAAATATTAATGACATCTATTTCCTGATATATTTCTTAAAAGCTGTATTTTTGGCAGATGCCCTAGTGTTGTACATATATTGTGGTAAACAGGAAGTTATTTAGAAATTTACTTTTAATTATCAGAGAAATCAACAACTGCAGTGCTGTACTAGCAGAATGACTGAAAACTCTAAATTAAGAAATGGTGACCTCTTTACTAGAGTACGTTTCAGTAAAGCAGAGGACTCATCAAAGAAGTGACAGTAGAAACGTTTAGGAAACGGAAGGATAACAAGATGTCTTGCAATTCCTCTTTTTAGCCGTTCGCTTCCTACCCCACTTCTGAACTAAAAAGCATGACAAAATGCAAGGGCAGAGCTACAGAGAGAAACAAACCTACTGACTGTCTTGCTCTCTTTCCAAGTGTCTTAGCCCACCTCTGTCTGGACCAGAGACCCTGCTCCTGCTGGCAGAAGGCCACTCCTGATGGTCTTTGGAAAAGGAGACCATTACTGTAATCCCTGTCCCACCAGCGAAAAGCTCTTTGTACCTTCCAGTCAAAGTACCTTCCAGTTCCCCTCCCATCTTCAGCTGTCCGTGCTTACGGAACTCTTTTATTTCCAGTTTTGTGGGGTCTTGGTTTTGTTTTTTTAATTTATCCCACTTTTGTGAAGCCCCTCACATATAGAGCTTTGCACCACTGGCCAGGCCCACACAGCAAACCAGGTGAAATGACTTGCAGGATACAGACTTTAGTAATTTCTCATTGCTTTCTTCCCCCTGCACGTGCCTGTTCCACCTCTGAGTGCACAAGGACGTTGAACAAGTAATTCTGGGAGAACATGAACTGAAGAACCCTGGTTTCCCACAGACTTATAGTGAGGCTGATAATGAGCTGTAATTGAAACTTTTCTCATTACCAAGACATTTATATGGTCTCTCAACCATGTGAATCACTGTTTAATAAGAGGCAAGTTCATGTTACAGCCTTTGGGACATTTACAGGATCTCTCAGCCCTACCCAGCTGCCTATTTTCATGAAATAATTTAATTATATTTGAGATAGACTTGGGTGAAACTACCCAACAGCTTCAAAAGTTATTGGAGAAGGAGACACAGCCAAGCATGATCGCATAAAGGCCTGTTTCCATAGGAACCTAGAGGGAAAACAGCAATACAATTTGTGAAAAATTTCATTGCGGACTCACTTTAATTGAAATTTTAAAAATATCTGACCAGCTTTAAATCACGTGCAGTAACACACGCTACATTTCTCCCACCCTTCTGCATTCACTGCCCCGTCTGCAGACCCCTGCCTTCACGTATCCTGCTCTGCTATATGTTGCAGGCACAAAAACTACACTTCTTAAAGTCAGGAGGTTGCTCTGCCTGTATTTTGTCAATCTCCCCTTCAAATGGAAACTACTTTTTAGGCAAGGCAAGCTTCTCAGAAAGACATGCCAACTGTTATACTCTGCTGCTTGCACACGTGTTAGGCATATGACAGAACTAATTAAAGGAGAGCTGAAACCAGGACAGCGGGTTACAGTATCACCTGCTGAACAAAATGCATGGAGAACTTGGGCAGAGCCGAGCTCTGGAGGTTGGAAATACTGTCAGTCTTTGGCCGCCAAGGTCACTTGGGGTTTAAAGCCAAGGAGCATACGGCAACCTCAGTGAGGGTGGTGAACATCTGGCAAGTGATGGTAAGCAGATTTTATAGAAAAAACCTGCCCCTTCTCTCTTCATTACACCCTCTTCAGGACGCATCGCCCACCTAAGCTGTTAGCTCCTGTCTCTTGTGGCCACAGTAACCAGCATTAAAAAATACACGCACATACAACTCAGTAACTGAAGTGCGAGACCTCCAAATGGAGGTAAACAGCTCTGCGTACATTTGTAACGTCGCGATCTTCGAAGTACGCGGCAGTCTTTTGCTTTTCCGGCCACAACCCGAAGCCTGCCAGTCGCTGGACCCCTCCTGCCATGAGCAGCACAACTACTGGACCACAGCATCCCTCTTGCTCGCCACCTCGGCAGGCTTCCCCAGCTCCAGCAGAGTACACGCTCAGGACGCTGCCGGGTCACCCCGCCGCTGCGGTCCGGCGGGGACTCAGCCCGCCCCGGAGGGGGGAGGCCGGCCGGGGGGAAGGCAGCCCGGGAGGCGGCGAGGGGCGCCCGGGGCTCCCCGCACCATCTTGCCCCCGGCCGCCCCCTCTGGGCCGGCGAGGGGGCGGCGGGAGCGGGGCACGGACCCTGGGTCGCCGCTCTCCCCGCCGGCTACCTCCCCTTCCCCCGCCCGGGCCGCTCTCCGCCTTCTGCCGGCCGTGCCAGGCAGCCTCTCTCTCGGCCTTCACTACCGGGTCAGGCGAGGCGGGAGCGGCGAGGCAGCGCCCGCCTCGCTCCGGCACCGACACCGACACCCCTCCTCCTCCTCCTCCTCCTCCCCCCCCCCGCCGCGGCCGTCCCCTCCCTCCTCCCTCCCTCCCTCCCTCCCTCCCTCCTCCCCGCTGCCAGTTTCTCTACAACTAGTACATCCACGCACAGGCAGGGTCCCGGCCGCCGCGGCTGCCATGGATATCAGCTAAAGCCGGACGGAGAGGGCAGAGAGGCGCTCCCCGACCCAGCTCCCCAGCCCCGCGGGGCCGCCGCGCCCTCCCTCCCGCCGGCCGGCAACAGCGGCGGCAGCTCCCCGCCCGCCCCGAGCCTGCCCCGGAGGAGCCCGGCTGCCCCGGGGAGGGGGGGGGGAAGAGAGGGAGGGAGGGAAGGAAGCACGGAATACAGGGAGGGAGTCGGGCAGAGCATCCCCACGGCAATGTCCAAGGGCTTGAAGAAGAAAAGCCACTGGACGAGTCGAGTCCACGAGATCGTGATCGTGAGGAACCCGGAGGGGCAGC
This sequence comes from Balearica regulorum gibbericeps, assembly GCF_011004875.1. Taxonomy (NCBI): domain Eukaryota; kingdom Metazoa; phylum Chordata; class Aves; order Gruiformes; family Gruidae; genus Balearica; species Balearica regulorum. The sequence continues at coordinate 12,718,194 of NC_046184.1, forward strand.
TGGGCTTCGAGCTGAAGGGGGGCGCCGAGAACGGGCAGTTCCCCTACCTGGGGGAGGTGAAGCCCGGCAAGGTGGCCTATGAGGGCGGCAGCAAGTTAGTGCCGGAGGAGCTCCTGCTGGAGGTGAACGAGACCCCCGTGGCCGGGCTCACCATCAGGGATGTGCTGGCCGTGATCAAGCACTGCAAGGACCCCATCCGGCTCAAGTGCGTCAAGCAAGGTAAGGCGGGGACGGGCCCCCCCTCCGCCGCCCCCTCGGGGGGAGGCCAGGGGCAGGTCTGGGGGGAGCAGGGGGGGAGCAACTTTGTTACTGCAGTTTGACTTTCCCCCTCCCCGCCGGAGCCGCCCCCTCCCCGCCGGCGGGGGGAGGATGCGAGCAGCGCTGCGCGGTGCCTGCAGCCGGGCGAATTAAATGTGCGTCAGTGACAGCGCTTCGCCATGCCGCGGGAGGGGACGGCGGGGGGGGGGGGGGCGGCAGCGCCGCCGGGCAGCAACCCCCTTCCATGCCCCATCCGCCGCCCGCCGCGCCCCGCCGGCACCGGCCGCCCCTCCGGCTGCTGCTGTGGGCGCTGCCGGTGGGGCCGGAGGAGCGGCCGGGTACGGCTGCGGAGCGGGGCTTGCCCTTGGCTTCGCTTCGCTCCGGGCGCCTTGGCTTGGAGGCAGGGGCTTGCCGCTGCGCGCCCGGTCCCGGGTGGCATTACGGGCGGCTTTAGCATCTCTTAAGTGTCATTAGCGGAAAAGTCATTCATTTGATCCCAGGCGAAAGCGATCGCCTAATCCTCGGGAACGGGGAGCTCACAAAAAGTGGGAGAGGCAAGAAGAAACTTTTGGGAGAGAACGGTCTACTTTTGCATCTCTTCTGTTTCTCTTATTTATTTTTGAAGCACTGTAATAGGTTAATGCGTTTCCAGGAAAGTCAATAGAGAAGAGACGCCACAGATGCTGTTTACTTGTTTGTTTCTGTCCTCGTTAAACTATGCTGAGTTGAGCTGTCTGCAGCTGAACGCTTGTAAGGAGGTTTCTGCTACCCCAGCAGCATTGCTGAAGCACAGGAGCTGCGAGCGGCTCTGGGAACCAAGTCTGTAGGTGCTCCTTGGACGTGGATGGTGCGGCGGCTGTACGTGTATTGCTCAAGTACGCATTTCAACCGGGCAGTACGCTCAGCCATTGAAAACTTGGGGATTTCTGAGGTGGGAAGATTTTGATGCCGTGCATCAGAGACGCTTGTGCTCTGTAACTATAGCCGGCAGCCTTTGCTCAGAGGACATACAGGAGAGTTCCTCTGACATTTGGTATAAATTTGTAATTTAACTTCTCCATTGTAATTGGTGGTTTATTGTTTAAAGTGTCATTTGTGATACTTCTGAATGCTTGAAGGATATGCCAATTATTAGTTTATCCAAGCACAACAGAATCAGTAGGAAGAATTTGACTTTCTTTCAGGCCTTCAGAATGTACTTTATGATATATTCAGTTATCTACATGAGGTCAAACCTCTAAATATAGATATGATCTGAGATTTTTCTATTTGTCCTTTTGGGTAAGTTGTGCAATATGTTGTAGATCATATTTTGAATAGTCAGGCAATGCAGGCAGACACAATAGTTTATGTGATAAGCGAAGATTAGGAAGGAGTATAATGGATGCTGTCTTGCAGTATAGTGTCATCTCTGGGCACCTAAACTCCAGGAAACCTGCTCTGTAGTTTCCTCTTTTTATTAATATTTTTAGTGTGAGTGGTCGTACTGTGATGGGATTCAAAAAGAAGCAGCAGTGGAAATGTCAAGATAAGGGTACATTGTTAAGTTATTTAAATTCTTACTTTTTTTTTCAGAAATCCTATAGATGCTTTACAGTAATGCCAATTTAAGGTTACGTTAATTTATTATGTGAAACAGTCTCTGTCCCACCTCTTCACTGTTTTTCTAATATTTCTCTTTAAGTCAAAGCAATCACCAGTGATTCATTAATGTGTGCACCCTTAATAAAGATATCTGTCATACATGAATTAGGGACATTAGTCAGGCTTTTAGTCTGTGGATTACTGCAAGTTTCTTGAATGAGACATGAATGAGGATGAATTCTAAATTCCGCCTGGTTTATATATATACACGTGTATCTCTGAGGAGTTTTGTTTCAGTGTGTTAACACACTACACTTCTGATGCGAGTACTCAAAGCACTGGCCAGATGACTGCGAGTTTGGAAGTAACAGTTCTGCATAGATTCTTGGAGTGAGAGAGACTTCCTGGCTGGAATAATCTTTCTTGTGGTCCAGCATCCTTTACTTCGCCAAAGGGAGAGGCCTTCAGGATCCAACTTCCTATTTTTTTTTTAAAAAAAGGTGAATGGTTTGTGTATTTTCCCACCTGACTCCTCCTTTGGTGCAACCCAGTCTAACCCCTGCACCCCCTTGGTTACAAAGCCGCATCTACGTTGCACTAACAATTTACTATTCCCTAACACTACTTTGCAGCAGTGTGTAAGAGAGAAAAGGCTGGGCAATAAAATCTTTATACATTTTTGTAACTTTTGTTCTCCTTTTAATTATAAAACACCTTTAGTGTGCTGGAACAAGGTTAATCACTCCATTATCATTGTTTCCGCATAATTTATCAATGATATCTCTGTAAATTAGAATAGCATGACCTTGAATGCACCATGTGACTCTAGCTGCTTCTTCAGTGCTGCCTAGGAATGCAGTCAGAGAGAGAAATGTGGAGGTAGGACATGACTATATATAATGTGATGCTTAAGAGACTGTGAGTATTTCTCTTGTTTGAAAGTTTTGATCATTCAGCAGTGAAAATTCACTTGTAGATCAAATCAGGGAATGGCTAATTCAGTTTACTGGAATTAGCTTAGCTGTTTTGAAGTACAGAAAATAAAGGTGTTTTCATGATTTTTCATTATGTTGTATTTGATTAAACACCCCCCTCTTCAAAATAAAGAAATACTTCATCTTTTATCACGTTATGAGGTGAAATACTTCTTTAAAACAAGTCAGATCGAATATTGCTGTTTTACGTGAGCTGAACATCTTGAGCTAAAAATATTAACTTAGAAATAACAATCATATAATGTAGGAGTTGCTGTATATCATCAGGAGGAGTAAACATCATGAGAAACTAATTAGCACTTTCACGATATGATCTGACATAGAAGTCTCCTAAGTATGACACCAAATAAATAAGGTTCGATGCAGGAAATTATTGTCTGTTTTTGCATGGGGAGAAAAGATTGTAAGAACCATTATTGTTATTATTTTTTAATCCTAATTGTAAGAGTTCACAGAGAAGTATTCCTTGGAGACTATTTCCTGTTTGGTTTTTTTTTGCAAGCCACTTATTGAGCTACAGTTGGCAGAGTCACAGAGATTCTCTTAAAACACATGGGGTCAAATCGGCCCAGATGAAGTCAATGGCAAAGCTGTCCTTGACATCAAAGAAAGAAGGCGGGATTTCCTCTGTAAAGTCCTGTGCTTTTTTGAATATATACCATTTCAAGGGGAGAATTTTGTACGGCAGTCAAATTAGTCAGGCATATTTGCAAATGTTATGCATTCTGACCTTCTGTCTCTTTGGTGAAGAGAAGAGCCTTACTGTTTCTGAAAGAAATACTTCTGAATTTCAAATGTGATTGTTTCTACATGCAGAACAGTTTAGATTAAGTACTATCTTCTTCCCACAGAGGCACAGATGCGTAGTTGTAAAAGTAGCAATGTGTGAAGGAAAGGCATCCTTAGTTGGATAAGTAATCGCACTGAGGAGAGTCATGTGAGGAGCAGTGTTGTCTCCAGTTCATCACTGCAGTCTCAGATCTCCAATAATTCCCATCAGTAGGCGACGCAGGTCCATGATGTGCATAGACTCCAATACAGCTTTGGTTTTACTTTGAAGAGTTGTAGGAACAGCCCACTCAGTTGTATTGCATAAACCATGATCTTTATTCTTTGCATGGAGTTATAAACTTCCACAGATGCGCTCAGCAGAATCCCAGTGTACGGTCTGAAAACATGGATTTCAGAACCCAGAAGCATTGCAGCAGACTTTGGCCCGGAGCCGCTGCCTGACGCATCTCTTCCTCAGGGAGGATGGTTTGGACATACTAAGTAACCAGGTGATCTGACTAACTGAGCAATTTAATTTAGTTTTAGAAATATTTAGTTGTATGACCATGTGAAACTAGTAGTTGAACTGAAGAACATTGATACTTTGTATTGACACTTTCTAATGTCTGATTTGACTCTAAATTGTCAGACTTTAAGCTTCAACTCATAATGCTTTAGCTCCTTATGCAAAAAGGCATTTAGTACACATAATGTAAGCAGGGACTTAAAACCAATTTTACTTTCTCAGTCTAATCATTGACTTAGGAGTAGTTATATGCTAAACTGTTTTGCTGACTATAGATGGACTTGGGCATATTTGCACATGCTTTCCCCATCAGGAGAAGATTTGGACCCTCTTTAGGATGGACACACGAGGGCCGTGTTTGGGCGGACTGCAGGACCGCATTCTCCACGTCCTATTCCTGGTAGTGGCGACAGCGGTTTCCCAGTGAAGAGTAAAAGGACAGGACAGTACTGTCCCAGCACCCAGTGAATTGTGGCTCAGGGATTTAGTAGCCTTATAGTGTTTTTTGTTTTGTTTTGTTTTTCCTTAATGAGTTCATCCATGAGTTTTGCAATTAAAACCTGGCTTGCAGTTAACTTTTTTTTTCTTTAAAAGTCTGTGACAAGCCTGTTGACAGAGAAGTACAGGAATGTTTTGGTTTTCTAAAGTTTATCCCTGCACATGTAAATACCATGTCAGCTGGTTAAAAAGGCACTATTTTTCTACGGACATTTTCAGACACATATTCCTATGTATAGTTATGTTTTTAAGAAATTTATTTGGTTATTTAAGTTCATCAATAATTATCTTCTACGTTCATTAAAATACTCTGTGCATATAGATTGTCTTTTTGTGTTTTTTCTTCCTGGGAATCAATATATACTATCTTCCAAGACGTGAATGTTGGATACAATTTTCTTCACTAATATAAAGAACAATATTTTACAATAGAAAGTTGCATGATTTTCCCAAATAAAAAAAAATTACAAGGGTTTTAGAAAAATCAAACCTGCATGGTTGCACTTCTCGTATATAATGCAAAGATAGTCTTTGAAAATAAACTGTACTTCAGACCTACTCTTTTTTCCTAACTTGCGCTCCTTAGGATTTTACTAACTCTAGAAATTAAATTCAGAGTTCTCTTTTTACCATTACTTTATGTCGTTCTTATGCTTGTCCATCTTAATTTAAAGACCATCGCAGCTACATGACTTCTGACTCATGTAGCCAGTGATTTATTCTTCAGCTCCTCCAGAGAGATTGTGATGTTTCATGTCAGGAACTCTGTGTGTTCACTGGCAGTAGAATTATATTCATCAGTCTTATTCCGTCTCTGAGAGTTACAAAATGTGCCATTAAAGGATGGGGCCGGGACTTTGTTAGTGCATCATTTCCTTGAAAAAATGAAATAATTGAGAGTGCTCTGCTTAGTTCTGTTGAGTCGCATATGGTAAAGTTCATCTCACACTAACACCTGCCCATCTGTTGAAACTGTTGACATCAAAGGAAGGTACTGGTATGAGGGGGTAAAATTACCTCTGACTTGTTTTATGCATCCTATAACCTTACCTGCATTAATTCAGTGCTGCATGAAAGGTATGGATTCTGAGCTTTTGCTTTCAGTGTTTGTGATCCTCTCCTTGCTCCTTATAGATGAGGAGCTCCTTTCATGACATGAAAGAGTTGATAAATTATTCATCTACATTTTTTGTATACAAGGAAGGGTATATACATGGAAAAAGTGCTCCTTCGGAAGGGATTTATGTGAGGAGGTGGTCATAACTGTGATTTAGAAAGGGTGATGGTGAGGAAAGTGCTGCAGTAGTTGTAGAAGCAGATGTTTCTTGTTCTTCTCTCCCTCTTAGTGGTACAAACAAATAAAAAAAAAGGGAAACTTTTTCTTTTTGCTGGAGAGCATCAAGACAAGGGTCGAAGAATATAATGCTGTTGCTTGACTCCTAACATTCTGGCATTAGTTTTTTTATCTTCCATACATATAATATATGTTTATAAATAGATGAGTTTACATATACATCTCTTTTTTTTTTTTTTTTTTTTGAGAGCTATGGGTAGGACTTTTTATCTGTAGGTTGAGAGTGTGTAAGACTGTGTAGTATTGTACACAATAATATAATACATGATGATATTTATGGGCTACAGTACTAATGTAGAATCTTTTTCATATGAGTTTTGATACATATATATAGATGATAGTTACAATGAACCCATTCACTCTGATGGCCATGCAATGTGCAATAAGGCACAGTATTCTGCAGTAGGAAATAAAATGATCATAAACTTTAGGATAAGAGTAACTAGATGCCTACCTAAGCAGGTGCAGTCTATAGCTCAGAGTTTGAAGGTATTGATTTCAGTAGCAAAATGCCTATCTTTGGTTTTTGTTGCTGAATGTCATTGAAATGTTGGCCTGAACTGAATTTTCTAAAATCACAGGGGCTCTGATCCCAGCAGTATCTCTTCAGCACATCTAATTTGTTAGAAATCAGCTTTCTTTCAACCTCATGGAAATCTACCCAGTAAGAAGGCGTAATAGTCTTGCTGGCCATTTGTCTAGCTTTCTCACTGTAGGCTGAAGCTACCACAGTGGAAAGTGGGATAGCAGACAGAAACAAGAGAAAAGGAAGAGAGCAAAGGGCTTTAACAAAAAGGAACTTTAGCATTCCTAAACGGGACAAAAATTCTCATTGGTAATTGATAAGCTCTAAACGAGTACTTATTTTTTTTATGGTTTAAGTGTTCTTTTAACATTAGCCTAAAAAATCTCATTTATTTAAACCTCCTATCCATTATTTGTACTTTTCACTAGAAGCTTAGTTGACAGAAGGCTGTTGTTTGTGTCTATCTGCCATGTATTTACCCTTTTACAGTGTGTAAATGAACCGCAAATGCATTATTTCTGAACTCTCAGTCAGCACATGCAGATTGCTAGGATCCAGACAGCTTAATCAAAAGGTATGTTGCTGTCAACATAGCACTTCCAGGTGTCTTCTCATTCATATATAGGTTATGATTAGGAATGTATGAATAATGCTGTTTCACTCTGCTTATCAGCTTCAGACGTTTCTCTTTTGATTATTTCCACAATGCAGGAACTCACAGCGAAGGAAAGTAAGAACAAGGAACAAAATGGAGAAAGTCCCAGGAAAAAAAAAATCAGAAACTGTTAAACTAAAATATTACAGCTTTTAGAAATCACGTGTTCTGTCATACTCAAGAGATCCCTGGGGAGATTCTCCAGCACAGGGAACATCAGCACAGGGAACGTGCATTTCATAGGTCTGTTTTAGTTTCTCAAAATATGTTGAAAACTTGTGCTGGGCTAATGCTGACCCTCTAAGATACCCATGACTGAATCATTCCAAAGGAAAAAATGTATTCTTTCTTCTTTAGCGGAAATCATGAGGTTTTCTTAATGCATCTGTGTTTCTGTCTCAAGTTTTCACCAAAGTGGGGTGAAACAAGGGTGGCCCCTGAGAAATGGGGGAGAAACACATACTTGAGTAGGATGACTTTTGTGTATGTGTGACAGTCATACAAAAATGGAGATTTACCAAGTGGTGTTTAGCTACCATCATGCCAGAACTGAGTCCCTTGCTGCTGAGGCGGCGCCTTGACCTTGGCTCACTTTCTGTATCCTCCTTCTTTGCTACTGAAATGGTCGTGGTGTCATTGACCTTCAGAAGAAGTGCTGGCCCACAAACACTAGGTAACTTCTACACCTTTCTTTTCAGACCTCCAAGCTTGGGAAGCAAGGGTTAGAGTTCAGGTGTTCAAGACCATGTGAAAATAGAAGAAAAAACCAAGCGTGCTTATGTTTCATGGTTTGCAGACAAGACAGAGTGGCTATGTCCACTAGCAGAAAAAATCCATAGATGAAATAATGCCTGCTTACATTTCTATATTGCATTTTTCTGACTCTTGAATCATCCTTGGCACAGATCAGTGTACTTCAAGGAGCTTCCTCCAATACTTTCTTACAAACCATGGAGCCCCACCTGCCACCAGTGTCCTTTCTTGCCTACTCTCCAGCTTTTCTGCTGCTGAAGCATCCTTGTTCAGGGCTTCTTGTGTACCTGGAATTAACCGACACTTTCAAGTAATGCATCTTTCAGGTCTGGCATTAGCACCAACTAGTTTATTCTGACCAGTAAGATATTTCTACCCTCTATGCTCAAATTTACTTCAGAAAGCATGCAGGAACTTGTTTTGACCCAGAGTTTTGGCATTCCATGATTCCAGATCATTCGTGTTCTGATGGGAGCAGGCCTGGTATAACAATTTCCTATTGTCCCTGGTCTGGGAGATACGTGACACAGCCTTGACAACATATGGTAGTCTCTATAGCCAGTCATGGCAGTCATTTCATTGAATTATCCAGAAATATTAAATTGTTCACAGAGTCCCCGGATTATCACACTGGGAGCCAGGGTTTTCCTTTGGAAGTCTGTTGCGTCAGACACTGAGAACAAAATTGAGATCACTCACTGTCTGCAGAGTCATAGTGAGTTTGTTTGTTTTTAAAAACTCAGAAGAAATACTGTGTCCTCACTATGCAGAAAAAAAATCCAACCAAAAAACTCCCCAAAACCATAAATAAATTTTATAGTTATGAGTAGTGCTGATAGATTTGCTATGAATAGCAGAACAACTAGCAAATTATAGTAGGAATATAATGAGCAAAATTTTCTACAGTGTATACTAGCAAGTAAATTGTATAGCTGTGTTAATGTAACATTAGTATTCCAGAGTGGAAGCCCTTCCTGGAAACAGATAAAACTCATCTTTTATTACTTATCTATTTAATCCTGGTATCTTCATATCTCACATTGTCCTTGCATTTGTCAAAATGAAATGTGGAATATGATTTGTTAGATTGCACATTTTCTGGTTTTTGGTTTTTTGTTTTTGGGGTTTTTTTAATTAAAAAAATTATTCCAGCTTTGTTTCCTTCATGGCAATCACAAATTAATCTGCATATTTCTGATAAAATATATCTATTTCATAAAGTCACACCTAACTCATGCTACAGAAGCTGAAAGGAAACAGAATTAGGGCATCAGTCTCATTCCAGGACATCTGTTTAACATGTAAGTTCTTACAAAACAGACATTTTTTGTTTGCTTGATTTTAAACTCATATTGAGAACCGAGGAACGGTCCTATTTGTACCCCATATGAGTGATACTGAATAGTTTCTAACGTGTTGCATTCACATGGCTGGTTCTTTAACTAATATGAAATGAAATGAAATGTCTGTGTTAGTTTCTGTTATTTCCTAAGTCCTTTGTGCTAAATCTGCATTAATAAATGTCACATAAGCCTCTCTCATGCTTCCAAACTGGTACGTTAGTATAAACAAGGATTAATCCCATTATATTTTAATTCTCTGTCCTTGTATTTTTATAGGAACAGCATTTTATTTTTCAAACTTTTGTTGCAAACTTAATAAGCTACTAGAGGACCTAGGTGCTCCCATCATGGAAGTGCGGTCCTCGTGGAGCAGGAAGGGCAGCAGCTGCTCAGCTCTTGTAGCAGATGGAGGCAGGAGGTGACACCTTCTCAGTTCAAACTATCAGGGGCTTTGGTTAGGTAAAGTGTAATTACCTAATTTCCTGCACAGCCACTACACTATTCTTTTGCAAAACTCTCCTTGAAGTTCAGTTCCGCTGAGATTCCTACTCTGCAGTTGGCAGTATTAGCTGGTGTGCTGTGACTCCTGCTCATTATATTGACAGTGATTGTTTTTGCTGGTATTTCTGATTTCTCTTTCTGTGTGGGTTTGTTATATCTGCCTGTTGTCTCATGCATAAAGTCTGAAACCTTTTGGTGAGAGGAACTGCCTTTTTGTTATAGCAACTAGTATGACAATTTCAAGTTGGGAGCCTCTAGTTTCTATGGCAATATAAGGAAGTATTCACATTAAATTCAGAGTTAGCCATAATGACGTTCTTGGTAATAGTTATTGGAAATATTCTGTATCATTTTAACATAGGATCTGTAAATCAAATTGACAATATTTTGGTCTTGGTGATAGAAGCTGTAAAGTGGATCAAAGTTGAGCGATACAATTTAAGAGCGGATACCTAGTTACGACTAATACAGAGCTTCTATTATTGGTAGCACTGGTCTGTTGTCTCATGGTCCTTCCATTACAGCTACTGCTAGTGAAACCTGTTCAAAAAAATCTTAGTTGTACTGTATATAGAGAATAAATTTCCTGAAGAATTTAGTTTTTCCTTTTATCTGCTCCATTTACTTGTGGAAGAACATCTTCCCGCTGTAAACTTCTAGAAGAATTACTGGAATTTCTGATAAGCCAGTAAAAAGAGCTTTTTCAACACTCTATTTGGTCATTTTCCAGTAAAAAGAGCATAAAAGATTTCAGGAAAAGAATGCATCACAGCACTGGAGGTTTTGTTGGAAAATAAAGTAAAATCAAGATGTTGGATTTTCTTAATTAAAATGAAAAGTCAGTAATTGAAATATTAATTAAAAGGTCTTTTGGATTCATATTTATGTTGAGTTTTTATATTATGCCTGTGGTACTTACGTACTGAAATACTCTTCAGAACAGATGAACCCATAAAATTCAAAAATGTCTCCTTTAAATATGTGTGAAATATTGTAGGGGGGTGTGTACAGTTAATCTGACTTGCAGAAGTATAACAGCTGCTTTGCCTTGGTAGGGATTCATGTCCATGTGCATGTTTTAAGGGCAATAAAATTAATGTTTCTGAATGTAAAAGTTGGAGAAACTGAAGTTTTTTGGGTTTGTTTTTTTTTTTTTTTTTGCATACCTGACAAAGCACCTCCTGCATGTGAACAGAGCAGTATCAGTTTCTCTTAGGAAATGTAGCAGATCTAATTGGGATCCAGTAGTGTTCTTTTGGGTCAATAGTAAATAGATTTCTAGTAAGTAGTAAGCAACTTTCTCACCAATTGCAGCAGGAACTGGTTGCAGTGAGCTGCAGAATTCCTCCCTCTGTATCTGCACGTTGTTGGCCAGCGAATGAGGAGGATGCTGCTGGGAAGGAGATTTGCAGCTGAGACATTAAAACAGAAGTCTTCACATGTGTCCCTCTAGACACTAATATTACTCTTGTTATTAAACTATCTGAATAGCTTCCAGATTCTAAAAATACTTTACAAAAAGAGCTTGTTCAGACAGCCCCGACAGAGAGCTACCCTTGGTGTCCTCACCAACCTCAGTGAATTGCAATGTGGGCAGGGAAGCTGGGACGGCATAAAACTTACTCGCATCTTTGGCCTCCTGATCTAGGCTATGAGATACTATTCTTAAAAACTCTTGGGAAATTGCTGCATTTCACAATTGTAGTGATTATATTTTAATCATGTGTGCTGTCTTTTTATGCTTTTTTTTAACGTTATTTAAAGCCTGTCTAGCTTTTTAGAAAGAAAGGATCTATGTAAATATGTATGGTTTACCCATAGAACTGGCACTGGGTTTTTCCAGTGCAATTACTTAGTTTTTGCTTTTTAATATATATTATTTCAAAAATTAATCTCTTAAAACATGAATTTTATTATTAGTGTATCAAGACAACTGAAATCAGATCCCGTGGAGACAGGTACTACAAGCTGGCAGTGAGAAACAGTCGCTGCCCCAAAGAGTTTCTAAAGGCTAATTAGACACAGCGGAGAGGTAGGAAGAGACAGAACCGCACGGTGGTGAAATGACTTGCCAAAAAATCTCAGATCAATCAATAACAGAGTGAAGAACCCTGCAATGTAATTTAAAAGTCTGTGCAAGCAGTATTGCATCCAAGTAAAGGCACACAAACTGCAAAAAACCCGTCTCCTGTTCAAGTGAGGATTTCTATTGATTGCTTGAGTAAAATATTTTTGTGGGTATTTATTTTAAATTCCATGACAAATCCCGTGTAAAGCAGAACGTTTGTCAATAACAAAGAAGCACAAGCGTGCAAAGGTCTGTACAGAGGAGAGAGTGTGATGGAATGTTGTCTCCTAAAATAAAATGCGTTTCAGAAATCATTGGAAGTGGTAAAGTGTAGGAAACCAAAGTAATATACATTTATATATTTTAATGAGATATTTATGTTTTTTTGCAGTGCTAATTGGACATGTAGGTACATCAACCACACTGTATAAGACATTTATTAAAATTTTTCTGGCCTGTTAAAGCCTCTGCCTGACAAGTGGCAAATTATGAATAATATGTGTGGGGGTTATTTTGGGGTGTTTATTTTTTTCCCACTTTATTTTAAAAAAACTCCTCATTTGTTTTGGAAACATGAGAAGTCCTAAAAAATGCTACCACAGGCAAAGTCTGGTTTGCCAAGTGATACGTACAAAATACTAATTAAAACCACCGTGGGATTGCCTCACTTTCCACAATGCTGGGGAGTTCAGATCGGCTTCGCTGGATGGTGGCTTCTTTCAGAGCCCTGATGTTGCCATCTTTAGACCCAAACTGACTGGCATTATTGGCAGAATCCTAGATTTAGCCCAACTTGCAAAAAGTTAGGGCTAGGGTTTAGAGTTGTCTGATGACATCCCTCCAAATTACTGAGAAGTGAGACGGTCCTGATGTTATGAGGGAGGGCTCCATTGAGGCATTTCTGTTGCAGTTACACCAAAGGTTATATGTCATGGCTCTCTACTCTTGTCCCTCTGTGGAGAGTTGTTGGTCCTCTTTGTGCTTTTACCTCCTTCTCTTTGGCATCCTTTTCTCATTTCTCCCAGGAAACTCTTCCCTCCCACTCCCCTTGGAGAGGCTGGCACGAAGGAAAGGTTGGGGTACTCCCTAGCACTGATGTGGTGTGAGGAATGTCTGCCTGAGCTGCTGGAGTATGTTTCACTGTGAGGATCCTCTAGAAGGTCTCCATGTCCTCCTCTTTCACTGCCTGGGGCCTGTGTAGAGTTCAAGAGACAATCAGTGAGATATCAGAGCAGGATTTTGCCTTGTACAAGCAACAAGACTTAGGTCTTACTGAATCCACCCTCCTTTTCAGGAGAACGGAGTTGCGTAACATGAAGGATGACATCCAGCTGAGGTTCTGCAATCTTTTTTTTAAGCCCCTTTTATGTACTGTCATACTTCTAGGTCCTTTAAATACAACTGGCACAAGCCAGTGCAGCACGTTATGGACACCTGAACTCATGAAAAAACTTCATGTCTCCTTTTAACAACCACGTAATACTGTTCAGCACCTGTAGTCAGTCTGATAGGACTTTGGTCCTGAAGTTGATCATGAGCATTTACATTATTAATCCATCAAGGCTTTTCACAGGTGCAGTCATTTGTAGGGCTAAGGACAAAGGAAGCCTTGAAAAGCTGATGTCTCTGGCCTGAAAAAGGGCAGCTCGTTCACGGTGCATGGCGATACTACGCAATAATTTGGTGCAGAAAATGTCTAATGTTCTGTGCAGCCAATATCACCAGGGGATAGGTGAGATGAAATGGACTTTGGCTCAGGCACCAGAGTTAACAGTCCATACTCATGTAGAGAAAAGGTCCAAGCTGTACTTGATGGAATAGCACTGGGATGGTTCCCCTCCCAAGACCAGGACCATCACCTTTGCTGTCCTGAATTCAGCCAGCCTTTGGGCTGTTCAGGCATGCCGGGTGTCCTTGTGGCAGGAGATGAAACTACCCATGTTTGAAGGGTGCTGGGGTCATCCTGCACTGGAGAATACTGTTTTTTCTTGTGCGTGTGTGTCTCCCACTGTCATCAGGATGGCATAGCTGAAGCTGCACAGAGTGCTGGGCCCAACCACATCCCAAAACGGACGAGTGAGTAGTGGATAGCTCTCTAGGTGGTGGGGAACCTGAGCTCTCCTTCAGGAAATGTCAGATGGGGCACCATAAAGCTGTCCACAAAGACACACCTGCAAGCAGGTAACCTGAACGGGCTCCTAATCTGACTGGGAGACCATACCGTGGAGGAAGTCTATTGAGTAATCTCCAGTGACCCTTCGTGCAGGACTACACTTGGGTAGGAATTCCTCAACTAGTATTTGAAAGATTTCCTTCTTTCTCTTCCTTTTTATTTTTTAAAAGCACAAAATGAAACCAAATGCCAAGCCTTCAACCTTTTTTTTAAGCAGAATCTTTGTTTTCTGACCAGTCTTTCTCAGTTTAGTTGTATCTCTGACTCAAGAGCAAGTGCTCCCTGCCACATTGCTTGGACACGGGTCACGCACAGCGAGAAGAGTGCCAACTACTCCATCACCCAACTAGTTGCAGCTTTCAAGTTTCTGTTCAGAAGCCTTCCTAGCAAGAGCCAACCATATCTCATCATGTTTATCTTCTAAGATCTGGTAGATCACAGAACTAGTGTGGCATTGCTCCAAGTCAAAAGTTTATGCGCATGTTTATTCATGTTTTGCCTGAAAACAGTGTTGTGTGTCAGTGCTGAGAGGCAATTTCTGATCAAATCCAGGAGCAGTCGAGCCTCTGGGTCTCTATAGCCTTTTTTATTTATTTTTTTTCCCCTTGTGCTGGCAGCTACGGATCCTGCTGTCTCCTGAAAACAGCCTGCAGTTCACGAAGGTGGACCTGCAATGCATGATTTACACAGGAGTTTTTCAGAGGGGCAGCAGAAAAGAGAGGGGAAAAAAACTCCAAGCAAGATGATTCACCCAGGTCTGCAAGTCAAGGATCTCTCTTTATATTTCAGGTTGATTTTTTAGTATTTTTCTGTTATGAAGAGCATATCTGTTGAATTTGCCGTAATTGTTTTCTAAATCAAAAGGTGAAATTTTATTTATAAAGTACAGATGACTTTACAAATACCAGATTTTTTTCTGACCCTTTTTCCCCCTCGTTGCTCTAACCTGCATGCTCCAAGGGCTGTTTGACTGCTCTGAATGCTTTGGATTTTATGTAATACATATTTTCAAAAGTGAAAGAGACTTGTAGCAGAGAGGCTCCATCTTTAAGTCCTAAAGGTATTTTACACATTAGGGGCTTTGTATAAGAAATGAAGAAACCCCTATATTTGGAAAATGAAATAATCCACTTGATCGACAATATTATAGGGCATATAACTTTAGAATTTGGCTTTGAGGGGCTAGAAACTGCAGATTTCTCAGAATAAATGGCAGGTGTTCTGTAGCTTTCAGGGTGAGATGCGAATTTCTTACAATGTCTGAGCCAAAAGGAGCTACCCATGCCAAGCAGCCCAGCAACGGGTGCAGCTGGAAGTGGCTGTCCTCCCCAGAAATTGCTGGAGCCTGCTCCTCGTTCCCCTCGGAGCAGCCTGTTTCCAGTGCCATGCTAACATAACACGCTAGCTGCTGAGTGCTCCAGCCCAGGGATGGTCCTAACTACTTCCACCTGGGGTTTTTTATTAGTCAGCTTGGAGATCTTCCTTCAGCTCATTTTCCTTTGAAAAAAAAGTTCATCTGTTAACAATCAGCTGGGCGTCACGTTTGCTTGCAAAGCACCTGCAACAACACGTAATTTCTGCTTTGCTTGTGTCAAACAAGACAGCCAAGAATTACATGCCCATGCTGATTTATGCCATACTGGTTGGAATTACATTGGAAATGCATGAATTTCATGTGTCTTGCTGAGCTTTGCTTTATTTTCGTGTGCCAATATCAACTACTCAGGGCAATTTCATACCAGTATTATCAAGTTCACAGTACAGTGTGGAATATTTTGTGTTTCTTTTGTAGGAGAATTGCCAGTCAAGTGTTTGTAGATCTTGCATTTCTGTGTCTAAGAGCTGTGTTTTAAAGGTTTATAATTGAGTTTTGCTTACTATAGCTGTCCGCAAGCAATGCCTGTAATTTGTTTCTGTCTTAGAACTGTTTATGAAACAAGGAAATTTTGGATTGTCTTGTTTTACAGAAAGGTTTTTGAATTATTTCTGTAATTGCTTATTATAAATACAAAGAATAATCTGGCCAGCAAAGAAAAGTGAGGAAAGAGGAGAAAAAAGAGGTAGGAGTGGAAGACAGTGCTGAGTAATTCCATCCAGTTGCCTAACAGGCTACAAAGATTTGTCAGTCTGCAGTGCTGGTGCTACTGCATGAGAATTTTCATCTTTTCAGATGACATACCCTAGCATAGGACTCTTCAGTTGTTTTTTGCAAAGGACAGCATCACACGTAAGAGCTGGGAAGTTTCACGGGGAACTGGAGATGTCCTGCGTTCAGAGCCCTGGTTCTGATGCACGGGAAAGGCTGCACTACAGCCCACCCTAGGAAATGGAAGGGGCCTGGAGCTGGTGCCCTAACCCTGACTACAGGAGGGGAGAAGGGAGGGAGGTTGCTCTCCCAAGGAGATAATTCCAGCCCCTTGTGCTTGTGGAAGCCATGGGGGATGGAGGGAAGTTGCGTGCTTAGCCCTGGGACCGCTGCCTCCCCGCCATTCTTGCTGCCCATCTCCAGAGAGGAACTTTGCTTCCCTCCCCTCTCCTCCCTCCTCCAACATCCTTTCCAGTCAGAATGGCACCTAAAGAGGGAGGATCCGCCAAGGACTTCACGCTGAGTGTTGCCAAGAAGTGCTGCCCTGACCTGGCTTTGTCGCATATGCCCACCTGGTGCTGAGCCCAGTGCTGAGGCTTTGGCTTAGCATGGAGCCCTCCGCCTTGGTGACCCAACGGGCCTACCCACTGGTGGGCTCTTCGCTGTGCCTCTTCCCCCCGCTGCCTGGCTGCGTGTCCCACGGGCCTTGCGAGTGGGGCGGGGGCCAGTGCTCTTGGCAGGCTCCTTCCCGGTGCCTTGCGAGCCAGAATCGACAGGCGGCTAGTAGTTGAAGAGTCTCAGCAACTCATTAATGCTGTTAGTTCTTCATCATACAATATAGTTCAGCTCAGCAGAGGAAATAAATGCTTTTTTGATTTTATTAGTGGAAGAGGTTCAGTTTTTTCTGTACTACATTGAAACAGATCCAGAGCAACTCCCTGATCCCGTGGGTTGGGCCCTTACGGGTACGTTGGATTATGTTCAGCATCGAACAGATAAACGCTCTCCTGTTATCCCACTCTTCAGTCTTGTGATTCGAAAGGGGTTATGTGCATAATCACCGTGTTTTAAAAATGTTGGAGCTCTTAGCTCTTTTCACACTTCTATCCTGTGTTTTAAGTATGTGTTTTATTCAATAGCTCAAATGCCAGAACAGTCAATATATGAAGTATTATGTTGTTGCTATCCATGGCATTTAATGGACAAAGAACAAAAAACCCTCCAGTTCTGAGGAGCTCAATATTGATAGAGGGAGTAAAGATACAACCCCAGAATAAAACAAACCTGAGAAAAAAGAACAAACAGAAGGGAATTAAAAATAAAATTTTAAAGCATTGCAAGGAGGGTGGAGAGATGCCCTAATTTAAACCCAGTATTAATCTATTACAGGCGATGTGATGCTTTAAAAACCTGACAGCAGCGTGTAGCTTGCAGCTGGTGGGGGCTGGAGATGTTTCTGCTGCAGCAGCAGCGGCTCATCACCAGGTGAAGGGAACCAGGGTGCTTCTGCGTGGGGGTCAGCGTGGGCTTGGCAGGGGTGGCCGCGGCCGGGCGGAGAGCAGCGCCGTGCCATCTGGGGCTTTGGTGGTGATGCCTGGTGGGTGGAGGAAAGGCTGGAGGTAGGCTGCATAGCCACTCCTTGCTGCACTCCGACAGACCAGTATATCACTTTTTGAAAGCTCCCTTTTACAGTTATTTATATGCAGCTGTATGTGTAAAGGCGTCTGTATATTACAGCTGTGACAAAAGAACAGCGGTTTATGATAAACCTCATTTGATACAGTGCTGAGATATGATAATGTCAGTAGTGGTTTTGCTACCTGTTTTAAAGTGACAAATCTACAGGTACGTTCAGTATTTTCAAGGAGGCGTTTGAAATGTGCGGTGATGTAGATTTTAAGATTTTAAGTAGATAAGGCAATGGGCAAGCAGTTGGGAGATCTGGGCTCTATATGGCTCTCTAGAAACCTTAAATAAATTTCTTAGTCTCTCTGCGTTAGTTCCCCAATGACAATAAAATCATATAGATTATTAAACCAATAATAGGTCTGTTCCTCAGAAAGATGTTCAGAGGGTAACTAACTCAATTAATAATTGTGGGGCATTTGTCTACAACAGTAGTAAGGGTCACATACTAATATGACTTAGAGACACGTAATTGCTAATGACTCGATATTGACCTGATCCTTGAAAACTAAACTCTGAAAGCTGAATCAGATCTTGTGTAAATAAGAGATAAGTTATAATATGATTTTTTTTTTTTTTTAGTTCAAAGGTGTATTCATCTGTTTGTTTGTTTTCTGTCTATATCATGAACTGGCGCAAGATGTTTCCCATACCAGTTTTTGAGACAATAATCAAGTCGGTGATCTTTTTTACCAAGTCTTTTTTTTTTTTTTTCTTCCTTTCTTTTTAAGCTGCATGGCAAATCTGGGCTTCTCTGTTAGCTGAGAAGTGTCTTTTCTGCGATTATTACTTTTCCAGAGGGGTAGTTTCTCTTTGCTAGGTGGGAGAGGTAAGGAGGGTGCTCACCGAGTGCATTACCCTCCTCCTCCCCTCCTTTCACCAGTGGGTGGGTAGAACATGTGCTGAAGGTTTTACTTAAGCATTTATTTAATACCTATGGGCAAGTGTTTGGACTCTGGGGTAGTTCCAGACAATTTAATTCCTTACTTTCAAACAGAACTGTAGTAGTAGAAGTTAATGTTGTTTGTGATTATTATCTTAGCACTAGATGTTTCTCCTGAGGGTATGTGAGCACTTTAGAAGATATCTGGCTGAAAAAACATCCCTGTGTTATTCTTCTACACTTCTCTCATTCTGCGATTTGTCTGCTTTATTTCTTTAAAAATCAGACAATATATTCTTTATATATTTCTTTTCCTTTCTGAGCACTTCATTTTCATCCAAATTCATACTTGTGGGCATTCTTCTGTTTGTTGTAGGGGCAGCAGCACTGAAAGTGAGGACAGTTATAAAAATCCTGGTCTCAGAGTCAATACTGAAGGTAACTAGATTTAACTCTGGATCTATGTTTGCTGGATTTTAATTGCCAAAATCCTACAGGCTGGTTGCAATATTTCAGTAAAATTTGGGAGCACTAAATTCATACAGGATACGGCAAGAAAAATATAAGGCCTCGCTTCACAACCAAGTTTTAAACTTGATTCTGAAGGAAGGCGGTTTTGAAAAGAAGAAAAGTGTAAAAGTTACTCCTTTGATCTTTCTGTTTAATATTAAAGATACTGAATTTCAGCATTTTTGTTTCTGAAAACATTGATTCTTTTATGCACTTTCAAACTGTTTGGGGTTTGTTAGGTAGCTTGTTAGGTATTCTAGATTCCAGGACGGGAGTTGTTTATTGTTCTCAGATGTCAGGTAAGGTAGGGTGTTGTCTTCTTTTCTTTTGCCTCAAACTGATTTTACAAAACTCTAGTTAGTTTATTTGGATTGTCTTGAAAGAACAATTATTTTAAAGGAAAAGAATTCACCTTCCTGAACAAATATAAAATGTGAACGGGCTGAAATAGATTATTTCTATTTGGAGATTGTTACCTACAGTTTGGGGACAGAAATCTGCTGTCAGTTAAGACATTGTAAACCCTTATTAAATCTGCTGTGGAATCGCTCTGGATTCATGGACAAAACTGAAAACACAATATGCTCCACTTTGTTCTTTGTATTTTAAGGTACCAGAGGCTCTCATTACTCCATTTACAGGAGCAATAGCTGAGTTTACTGAAAATAGGTATTTTCTGATTTATTTTTTTTTTAAAGTTACTTTCAACTCTCTATATTGAGTAAAAAGGACCAAAATGTTTGGTTTTGATGCAAAGCAAAATATTATCCACCAGAACGTTAATTTTCAAGCACTCCATATTTCTGTTTTATATTTCTCTTTTATTATTTATCATAATGTCCAGTATGAGGAGTTGTGGGGGAGAGATTTGTTGTTCAGTCTTCTGGAGCATCAAAGCTGAACTCTGACTCAAGGTGATCTTTGATTCCTTCTTTCTACACAACCCCAAATATCTTAACCCATGAAATATTCATGTCATTCAAACATAAACCAAGAACCAGTATTGTAAGTTTTTGTCACCTTTATTTTTGTGCAATCTGCTGCCCATAAAGCGATTGAGATGGATGATGCAATGAAGTCCAGTTGCACTTCCTCAGCTCAAGGTCTTAGGCAATACATAAATTATAGAATGTATTTTTATTTATTTAAACACTATATGGTAAATTACTGTTGCAAACCTGTATTCAGAAGGGATCAACACTGCACCACAGCTGATGTAAGAACTGGAAAAGAAACTCAAAGTTAGGTGGCTGCATCACAGTGGCTGAAAAAGCAGTTTGTAGGTGAAGCACTTGCTCAAGGTTGATACCATGATCACATCATCTGTGAACAGAGCTATAATGAGCAATTTTTTTCATTCTGAGCAAAATTTAAACTCTCTTGTCAGATTTGGGTTTTTAAAATCCCGTCAGTTTTGATGCAGCTAAATAGATTTTGCCAAGCAGCTGTATAAGCCTTGAGAACATTTTTATAATTTAAATATAAATTTCTCAGATGAGAGCTTTCTAATATGTTCTAATATAAACCCTTAAGTTTAGTTGTAATAGGCAGCCCTACTACATGTTAATTCATAGGATAGTTAAAATTAGTGTCAGGTTTACCTAGAATGAAAGACAATTAATTTTTCTATATATATAATAAATGAAAGAGTAAAGTATGTGATAATTAAGACTTTTATCTAATCAAATTTATCGAAGGCCATTTGAAACTGAAAATATATTTTAACAATCCTACCAGAGATTCAACTGAGAAATCAGGAATATTTTGGATTTTTTAAAATTGTTTTAATAATTTGTTTTTATTAAATGTTGAGCAATGTTCTAGCTTTTTTTGATGTTAGAATGCTTGATGTTTTTGGATAGTAAGCCTCAAATATCTAAATCCATTTCTAAAGCGGAGTGCTGAATTTGAGGTGAAATGGAGATGGTTTCATAGCTTCTCCGGATCATCATTAATCACACTAGGAAATATGGACATCTAATGTTTTTTTGAAAATCATAGTACAATTTTGGGCAGCCCAGACCATAGAATATTGAAAAAACATAAGGTTTGAGGTAGAATATTCAGTATTGGGATATTACAGTGTGTAGACCTACAGAAAATCATGTCAAGACTGGGATTTCAGAAGGACATAAGGGAGCAGGAAATCACTGAAATGCAATAGTCCTTTTGAAACTTCCTCTAAGAGAATAAGGTTTCAATAATTGGTTAGCACAGTGTTGGTCTCCTCAAGTGAGTTTATGATCTAGGGGACCCCGAGAGACCTGTGATGCTGTGAAGCGCCAATGATCACTTGGGATTGAGGCCAAAGCTTGTCATGCGTTGACAATAAATGCAACTTGACCTCAGTCAACATCACAACTGTCTTCTGTTCTCTGGGGTTCCAGTATATGAGCTAAAACTGGTAGGCTTATTAGTAATTCTGTTTTCTACTGTCCTGTAGTGCACAATTTAGCTCAGTAATTTATTTATTTAAAAGAGCCATTTGACTGTCTTACCAGTTCATTACATTTGATGCTGCCTAATTCCACTCAGGAGTACATGGTTCTTCATTTCTGCAATGTACCTTATTCAAGGAGAGGAAACATTGCACCTTATTTCTTTGTTGTATGGACATATAAAATAAGAATCGGTATTTACAGAAAGGGAAAAGGAAGTAGCCATACATCTCAAAGATGCTAATGGATTATTTTTTTATCTTTGTGGAGAGACAAATAACTGCATAATGTGAAGACGAAGTGAGGATTTGTTGTTTGGTTTGGTTTTGTTGGTTTTTTTTGAGTATAAGTGTCATACATCCCCCATATATAATTGAGTGACCGTGGTGTGTTCAAGTCTTTTTCCTTTTGGTAAAACACATTGATTTTCCCAGAGTAAATACACTTGAGAAGTGGTAAGTTGGAACGTACCTGTAATATTGCACTTAGAGAGCAGCAGTGTGAATTTCTTCATACCACAGACAGAGCAGTTCATCTCTGGCTGGGAAGGTCCACTGGTGGCTTTTGTGGTGTGGATGCTGTTCTGTGTGCATTTGGAATGAAACAGAAAAACATTTTTCACCGTGGTCACTACTTAGAGGTAGGCATGTCGGGTATGGACAGTGGCCAGGATGGCAGGTCTGGGGAGCCCTGGGCTGCATGTGCTGAGAATGCTGGGGAGAATGGTGTCACTGAGGTGTATCTGGTGTACCTTACAGGAGCTCTTAATAGGCTGTGTAACATATGTACAGTAGGGTGGTTCTGTCTGTGTCCTGTGGCCATTCATGAAAAATTTCTGCATGTCTTAGTTACCATAAGAATTCAAAAACTGTGTGGATCCCTTGTAAAAGAGCAGATTACTGATAAATATGATAGGGTTGGGAGGCATCAATGGCAGTGGTTACGTGAATTTACTACGGTTTCCAGTAACTTTTACTCACTACCACTCTAGGCTGCATTTGACCACCAGCACTGGTGAGGCTGCACCTTGAATAGTGTGTCCAGTTTTGGGCCCCTCACTGCAAGACATTGAGGTGCTGGCAAGTGTCCAGAGAAGCTGGTGAAGGGTCTGGAGCACAAGTCTTATGAGGAGCAGCTGAGGGAACTGGGGTTGTTTAGCCTGGAGAAAAGGAGGCTGAGAGGAGACCTGATCGCTCTCTACGACTACCTGAAAGGAGGCTGTAGCCAGGTGGGTGTTGGTCTCTCCTCCCGAATAACAAGTGATAGGACAAGAGGAAATGGCCTCAGGTTGCACCAGGGGAGGTTTAGATTGGGTATCAGGAAAAATTTCTTCACTGAAAGGGTTGTCAATCACTGGAACAGGCTGCCCAGGGAAGTGGTGGAGTCACCATCCCTGGAGGTATTTAAAAGACGTGTAGATGTGGTGCTTAGGGACATGGTTTAGTGGTGGACTTGGCAGTGCTAGGTTAATGGTTAGATGTGATGATCTTAAAGGTCTTTTACAACCTAAATGATTCTATGATTCTATATACAAGGATCAGTATTTTTTTAAAGAAATGAAAAGATATATATTGTATTTCAGGAATGACCAGGAATAGTCTGTGAAAATGAAATATGTAAAAGTTGTCATCACAGCCCAAGGAGCAGGTTTGTGTTTCAGTGCCTCCATCCTCTTCTGGTGGGGGGGGATGAGATGAAATTTAAATCAGCTGTTTTTAATAGGATATATTTGTGGGAGGAAGACTGAAATTTAGATCATTCAGTAGCACGTTAACATGACCCAATGAATTTTTGTCTCCCTGTAGTTAAGTATTAATTTCATTTTATTTTATTGGTCTGATCCAGGCTGTAAGATTATTTCTTTTGTTTGTTCATAGATGATTCCTCATAAGCTTTATATGCATTAGTATTCAAACAACATAAAAGCAACAGAAAAGTAAAATTACCTTGTTAACTGCAATAAATAAATAGCTAGATATTAATGCATAAGAATAAAATAGGGAAGTATTGCCACAGGCCTGTCAGAGTGTAAATTATTATCTGCATTTTAAACTCCATGATGGAATTTTGCAAAAGTTCAAACTTCATCTGCAGAACTGTTGCCCAGAAGAATGCTCTTTAACTTTGACAATCTTAAAATTACTTGAGTTAAAAAAAAAATCTAAATTGGTTTTAAAGGGCACTTTTTAGAGACTATATTTCAAGTCGGTTTTAATAATGAGAACACAGAACCAGAGACTGAATTTATGTCTTGGTTTTGCTGTTTTTTCACTGTACGGTAAGAGAATAAATTATTTTCCCTTTCTCTATCCTTCTTTTGACCACTGAGGGTAAAATTTACCTCATTTACGTGTCACATTGATTCACATGTTGTAAAGACGTTTTGTACAGAAGAAAAGCAGATTTGGTCTCTTATTTGTGTTGTACTCAGAATCATGTGATTTAATCACTTTGGGTAGTAACTGCAACAGATAATCCCTTTGGAGCTTAAGGAAGTGCTCCAAAATCAGGGTATGATCTTGCAGTCTTTGATTACTTGACTGAGGACCATCATCCCTATTTTTAAAGATTGGTGCTGAAAGGTATAGAGGCGGCTAGTGAGACTTTCAGGTGGTTTAGGCACTCTGGAAAACTTTACTTGCCAGCTGCATCTTTATACACTCGCACACTGTTCCGGATATTCCCCAGTATGTGTTAATATGGGATTACGAATGTGAAGCCTTTATTTTGTTCTAACCTAAATATGTTCATGATTAAATGTAAGAATGTGGAACAACTAGTTTTAATTCCTAACTGGACTAAAGGAAAGTGAAAAGCAGAGGGGATTTCTTCTTCAGTGGTTTGACTGGGTGTCCTCTGCTTTCTTCAACTTGTTCACTGAGGATGTATGGATGCAGGAGAGAGGAAAAAGTTAACCAGCTGGCTTCCACCTTTTTGATGAGTTGGTTGGAACAGCACCACCACCTAGTGATGATTAATGAGGGGGTTTTTTGTTTCTTTGTTTTTGTTTCTCTATCTGGAAATCCCTTGGTGAAGGAAGAATGCCTGTTTTCTGTTCTGCAAAGTTGTTGTAGTAGAGTTTGTAGAAGTTGTGATGTTCAGTAGTTCACCAACCCCAGAACTGTAGTGGCCCTCCACGGTGCCTTCCTCCCTCCAAACCCCTTTGAACAACAGGGCGGGTGCACAGGGGGTTGGTTTGGGCTAGGTGCTTTCTCTGCCTCCAGACACGTCCGGCAGACCATGAATCCGCCTCTGTTCTTTAGCTAGCTACGTGTTTCCTGTCCTGTTCTTCCCCATGCTATGTCCCACCCCCTTAGGAAGGGACTTCTCTTTAGTGCTGCATATAAGACTTTTATTTGCATTGTAAAACTTTTGATACATTTATGGAAATGAGGAAACTGGTGGAAATATATTCTTAAATGTGGGAACAGGTTATGGAAGATAGTTCTTGTGCTGAGATCAAAAGCACAGGCTACTGAAGAGAGTGGAGTTTTATGGATGTTGAGCCTTTGTGAGGAAGAAAAGTTTATGGTGGCAAATAGTTGGGGTTTTTTATAGCAACTGCAGGTAAACTGCATTTTAATTTTGTTTTCTTATCATTGCAGTAGGAGTATCTAGAACTGTTTGGAGATCTAATTATTGCAGAATCTAAATACCAGAACACAAAAAAGCTGTACAGGGTTTTTCTTTGCTTAGACTGCTTAACAGCTTATGTTTGAAGAATGACTTCAGCATCTTGGGTCTAGAATGGAATACCAATAACCAGTTCAGACTGAAGAATGATGCTTTCACTCTCTTTCAGTGGATCACAGCAGCCCGAAAAATCAAAGCATCTGTGCCATCTTCCCCATAGGAGCATGTGCAACTACTGTGCACTATTTTGCATGCTAAAATACACACTGCCCAAACTGGGTGAACAATTTTTTAAGTTGCCTTCATACATATTTATGTGAGTGAGTGAATTATTAGTGTCTCACTTGTCTTCTACACTTCGTAGTTGAAATTTATGCCTATATGATCAGGTATACATTACACTCTGACATTTCACTGCTCAGCCACTTTGCCGGAGGACAATTTATTTATTCTTTTTATCCGGTTGTTTATAAAATTAGTATAGAAAGAAGTTTTACATAAGGGAAGATGAGGTTTTGGCTGCAGGGAGGAAATATGGAGCGTAAGAGAATAGCTAGAAATGCTGCAGGCTAAGAGGATGCTCTGTTTCATGGTGTTACATCCTTCAGTGGTACATCAGTACTATATTATGTCGGAAGCAACCCCTGCAGTTTCCCAGCCAGAGTGTCTTGTGAAGTCTCTGAGTCAGCAGATAATAGAGACAAATTTGGGATTTGAGAGTGTCTTTAAAAGAGACTTTATTCTTTTTTTAAATTGACATAAAAAATCAACAGAGCTTCCTAAAAACACTTTCTTGGTCTTTCTATATTTAATTCCTTTTGTTCTTATTCAAGTGTTATTTTCGTAACACTTTGTTTCAGTCTGGTCTGTTTAGGTTTTTATACCATTCTCATCACTATTGTTTCTGAGCACATTTGAATACTGTATAAAATGACATGACAAACATCTGTCACATGTTGCTCTTTCATCCTCTCCCCAGGAAGAATCATGCCTGCAGTGCTGTATTTTTGCAAGACTTTTGTTGTTGGGTTTGTGTGGGGTTTTTTTTGTTTGGGTTTTTTTTTAAGCTTTATACATGTTGCTGTAAGTTTATGTTAGAGCAGAATGGCTCAAAAGAGAATCCTTTGTACCTGGAGGAGAAGGAGGTCAAGGTTTTGAGTTGTCATCTGAACGCCTCCCCCATACATCTGGGAAAGGGTGGCAGTACTCAGCCACTTGCTCTGTACTTTCTAGACCTGCTGATGTTTTTGTGGGGTTTTCCAAGGTGTAGTAAGAGGTTATTATGGGAAAGTTAAAACTAAGGACTTGGTTTTGCCTTTGATTCAGAAAGTGGTAAAGTCAGCGGATGTCCTGGTTTGCGTTTGTCATCTGCTTCCAGCTAATGCACGACTTCGTCTTTTCAACAAACCATCTCCCCTTCAAGTGACGGGGAGGGGAGGTCTGCAGGTACGGTCAGACATCCTGAGGATGGTGTGGAAGTACCAGCCTTTGCTGTGGTGGCAGTTTGTTTTATGGGAACATCTAGTCAAGGAAAGGGAGATAATCATGACCTTCTGCGTAATGTACAGAACAGAGTATGGCGTTATGTCAGGCAGTAGATTGAGACAAATGTTCTCACGATCAGAGTTGCTTGGACGTCTCTGCTACAGTGACCAATTTGGTAGGAGCCTAAGGCTGCAAAGTGACATGAGCTGGCAGAGAGAGATCATTGCAAGTGACTCCCCCTGCTTTTAAGGAAGCTGGCTGCAAAACCTGCTTGTTCTGTTCTAGCCAACTGCTCTTGATTGTCTTGGAAGAGATGAAAATGATTGCTTGAGTCTGGGATGAAGAAGCTACTGGAGTGGGCAATTCTCTCCTTCCTCCTCCCTCCCTTTGAAAAATGTCCGCTTTAACAGAAACAGCTTTTTTTTTTTTTTTTCCCCTAATCAATTACATGATTTTAGAGCTACATTTGAATTACTTTCTCACTTGTTTGCATGTTTTTTCCAGGACTGTATAGGATCTACTGTAACAATATTAATTTTTGTGTGAAGGTCACTTTTACTTAATAATGTGTTAGGTGATTGTGCAGTATCATGCCCAGAGTTGCAGAGGCACTGATTCTAGACTTGTAGATATATCAGTGAAAGTTCAGCTGAGTCTGGCCTTTCTTGGATTACATCTTGTGGTATGTCTCATCTTAGGATTCATAGCTTTTTAGACTAAGCAGAATACTCACGATGTAATTTTAATAGATGGGTTTTTTTTCATGAAGGCTGCAACTGTTGGTTTTTGGGGCTGGGTGGGGTTTTTTTGGTGGTGTTTTGTTTGTTTGGTTGGTTTTTTTCTAGCTTGAGCTTGTCTTTTAGAAATATGCACCTATCATGGTTTAGCCCAGCTGGCAGCTAAGCACCACACAGCCCCTTGCTCACTCCCCCCTGGGGGAATGGGGGAGAGAATCAGAAGAATAAAAGTCAGAAAACTCCTGGGTTGAGATAAAGGCAGTTTAACAGGTAAAGCAAAAGCTGCACACATAAGCAAAGCACAACAAGGAATTCATTCCCCACTTCCCATGGGCAGGCAGGTGTTCAGCCATCTCCAGGAAAGCAGGGTTCCATCACGTGTAACGGTGACTTGGGAAGACAAACGCCATCGCTCTGAACATTCTCTTCTTCCTTCTTCTTCCCCCAGCTTAACATGCTGAGCATGACATCATATGGTATGGGATATCCCTTGGGTCAGTTGGGGTCAGCTGTCCCGGCTGTGTCCCCTCCCAACTCCTTGTGCCCCCCCAGCCTCCTCGCTGGTGGGGTGGTGTGAGAGGCAGAAAAGGCCTTGGCTCTGTGTCAGCACTGCTCAGCAATAGCTAAAACATCCCCGTGTTACCAGCACTGTTTCCAGCACAAACCCAAACCACAGCCCCACACTAGCTACTGTGAAGAAAATGAACTCTATCCCAGCCAAAACCAGCACAGTACCATCTTGATTTAAGTTCCTTAAAGGATGAGAAATTCATGATGGGTAGAGTCTTCCACAGTTAAAGAAGTTTTTTTAAGATTTTGAATAATTATTTCTAGTATATGTTTCTACCTTCAGTTTCCAGTTGTTGAACTTTGTTAGGCATTTGAATGAAAATTAAAGTATGTTCTAGTATCAAAAATATCCTCATACATATATCTGGGGATGGTGACTAACTTGCTGCTTTACCTTCTATGTGCAAACTACACACCTGAACTTTATTCAATAATATCTGTTTTCCAGTTTTCCAGTTGTTTCTGTAGCTCCTTTTGAAGTCTTCAAAATTTTTCAACATCTGCTTAAAATACAGACACCAAAGTCGAGCCCAGTATTCTACTAATGATCTTATGAAGGCAGAATGTGATGCTAATAACACTTCTGAGCACTGTTTGAATATTCACCTTGTTATCCATGCAGTCATCCTCTTCACACCAGATCACTGTTCCTTATCCACCACTTAGTATAACTGTATAGCTTCTTATTTTAAGACACAGAGAAAATAGGATTTATGCCCAACTAGGTAATAAATCTGCATGAAAAGACCTGAGAATTGTGAAACTGGACCTTGTCTCCTTACTTACATGCTCCAGATTGTATATCATACTGAGTTACTTCTAAAGTTAAGTATGACGTGTAAAAGTAACCATTCTGACAATTGCAGTGGGAAAAAAGGCAGAGGTCAAATACCAAACATTTCTTTGCAGTGAAAAAAATAATCCCATATTAACAGGCATCTATCCCCATCCAGATTTAGAAAACAGAATTATGTAATTTC